>NC_080655.1:1254331-1561932 GCF_027579445.1 Ammospiza nelsoni
TCTCCCTGCCACAGCATTCCCAGCCAGCCTCCACTTGCACAGAGCACCGGGAGAGGGAATAATGGAGACAATAAATGTGATTTAATGTGCATTGCTCAGTGCTGGGCTGTGCAATGGGCAGGGATGTGTTTGGGCACGGCCCTGGAGCTGTCCCTGCTGTGTTTACCTGGCCCCCCCAGGTGCTGGGTGAGCCTGGCCTGTCACGGGTGCCAGCCCTGCCCTGCCCAGCCTGGCACGGCCTGGCACGGAAACTGGCACGGGGGCAAACACGGGGTTAGCCCTGCCCTGCCTGCTGGGGCTGCACAACCCGGCCTGCCAGGAGCTGCCCCTGCACACAGGGGAGGGCTGGGATGGACTGGGAGGGGACTGGGGTGTGCTGGGAGGGGCTGGGATGTACTGGGAGGGACTGGGAGGGATTGGGGTGTACTGGGAGGGACTGGGAGGGACTGAGATGTACTGGGAGGGACTGGGAGGGATTGGGGTGTACTGGGAGGGATTGGGAGGTACTGGGAGGGATTGGGAGGTACTGGGAGGGATTGGGGTGTACTGGGAGGGACTGGGTGGGACTGGGAGGGACTGGGATGTACTGGGAGGGACTGGGAGGGATTGGGGTGTACTGGGTGGGACTGGGAGGGACTGAGATGTACTGGGAGGGACTGGGAGGGATTGGGGTGTACTGGGAGAGTGGGAGGGACTGGGAGGGATTGGGGTGTACTGGGAGGGACTGGGAGGGACTGGGGTGAGCTGGGATGTGCTGGGGTGTGATGGGGTGTACTGGGATGGATTGGGAGGGACTGGGATGTATTGGTGTGTACTGGGATGTACTGGGCTGTTATTGGATGGGCTGGGGTGTGCTGGGATGGACCAGGGTGTGCTGGAGTGTACTGGGATATACTGGGATGTTGTGGAATGTGCTGGGATGTACTGGGGTGTTATGCAATGGACTGGGATGTACTGGGATGTACTGGGGGATACTGAGGAGTCCTGGGGTGTGCTGGGCTGTACTGGGCTGTGCTGGTGGAGGATCCCCGGGCCAGAGCAGGGTGTCACTACCGGGGGTGCCGGGCACCTGTGCGAGATAACGCCGGTTGCCGTGGTTACAGGTGGAAATCTGGGCTATGGGTTACCTGGGGCAGTGGCACACGGAGCAGAGCATCCCGGGGCATCTGGGGACACCTGAGGGGTGTGAGCGGGGCTGGGGGCCACCAGAACCCCCAAACCCCCAAACCAGAGCTGGAAACTCACCCAGAGCTCCCAGACACAAAGGGCAGAGGGCAGCAGCCCCAGGATTGGCATGGCTCGGGCAGAGCAGCCTCCTGTGACAACGGGCAGGAGGAGCAGCCCCAGCCCTGGCACCTTCTGTCACTTCTGGGTGGTATTTGAGCACCCCAAATTGGGCACCTCAGATTTGGGTAACCCACATTTTAATTCTGCAGCCTGGGGCAGTGGAAAACATGCCTGCCCATGGAACAAGGTGAGATTTAAAGTCCCTTCCAACCCAAACCATTCCATGATAATTTATTCTTATTTTCTCAGGGTTTTTTTTGGGAAGGATCAGTATTAGATGCTGGCTTAGAGGCTTAAACCCAGTCCTTGCCATTCCTCAGGTGCTGGCCCTTCCTGCAGGATGAACCAGAATCCTCAGCTCTTTTTTCCCCTTTAAATGAGTAAAATAGGCTGGGAAGGAGCTGGTTTATGTGGGGTTTTAAAGAGGAAAAGAATTGGCAGGTACATGAGCAAAGCTGAAAGTATTTTCATCTGTTTTGCTTTGTAATGTTTAATGTTTTGTTTTCTACTTTATGAGTTATACAAAGGAATCACTCAAAACAAAGTTCTCCCATTCTGGTAAGGGGAAAAAAAATCTGTGTTGGGACTAATGAGATTAATGGCAGGTACATGAGCAAAGCTGAGAGTATTTTCATCCGTTTTGCTCTGTAATGTTTAATGTTTTGTTTTCTACTTGAGTCACACAAAGGAATCACTGGAAACAAAAGTTCTCCCGTGTGTGTGGCTGCTTTGGGAGGCTCGGCAGGGACTGGGGAATGTGCTGTGATTGATGGGGGAGCCTCAGCCCCGCTGCCACGCACGGCATTTATTCTGCTCCCAAATTAAAAAAAAATAAATAAATAAAATAAAAAATCCTGAAGTGCTTTTTATTACCGCAAATTATCATATTGGGGATTATCCTATTCATCAGCCTGGCTGGCCGGGGTGTTCTGCTGCTCCTGCTGCGATTGGTGCTGGCAGCTTTCTCCCTGCCCTCGTCTCAGCCTGGAAACCGGGATTGGAAATTATTTTGGCCGGGGATAAACTGGCCTAAATAATTTGCTTGTACAGCGCTGAGCCACTGTGGCCTCTGGGTCTCAGCTGAGCCTTCTGGAGGCTTCTAAAAATAAGGAGTTCTAAGCTATTATCTTTTAAAATACTTGGAAAAAAGAGGGGGCAAGACGAGGATTCTTTCACAGCTGTTTTGGCCTCAAACTGCCAAGATTTATTTTTTTAAAAATGTGTTTTCTTGATCAGTTCTCTCCATAGCCTTTCATTAAAAAAAGGGCTCACAAATTTAGGACAGGCGTTTTGTACTTCTATAGGAAAAATCATTTGAAAACCGCCAGTAACTTCTAAAATCCAAGCTACCAGTAATAAAATGAAAATTGATCCTAAAGCAGTATTTTTATGCATGAGTTGATTGCTCTTCCCAGCCTGGAATTATTTCACAAACAAAGCTCAATTAGAGAATGAACTTTTCTATTTTTTTTCTAAGAAAAAATAGACATTGTCATTTTTGAAGATGTCTTGGATTTTTTTCTTGCCTAGCTAATTCTCATTAATCTCATTAGTCCCAACACAGACTTTTTTTCCCCTTACCAGAATGGGAGAACTTTGTTTTGAGTGATTCCTTTGTATAACTCATAAAGTAGAAAACAAAACATTAAACATACAAAGCAAAACAGATGAAAATACTTTCAGCTTTGCTCATGTACCTGCCAATTCTTTTCCTCTTTAAAACCCCACATAAACCAGCTCCTTCCCAGCCTATTTTACTCATTTAAAGGGGAAAAAAGAGCTGAGGATTCTGGTTCATCCTGCAGGAAGGGCCAGCACCTGAGGAATGGCAAGGACTGGGTTTAAGCCTCTAAGCCAGCATCTAATACTGATCCTTCCCAAAAGCCTGAGACAATAAGAATAAATTATCATGGAATGATTTGGGTTGGAAGGGATTTTAAATCTCATCTTGTTCCATGGGCAGGCATGTCTTGCACTGGGCCAGGTGCAGCCTTAAAATGTGGGGTGCCCAATTTGGGGTGCCCAATTTGGGGTGCCCAATTTGGGGTGCTCAAATACCACCCAGAAGTGACAGAAGGTGCCAGGGCTGGGCTCACCTGGCAGAGCTGATCCCAGTGGGCACAGGGATGCTGCTGCTGGCCCAGCAGTGCCAAACAAACCGCTCAGCAATGCCCAACAGGTTTGTTTTTCCCCTGTTTGTTCATTTCCCAGTGGGAAAATGTTGCTTTGTTACACGGCAAGGTTGGCGGAGCTTTTAATGGGAGGTTTTTGTGTACCCAGGGTGCAGCTCCAGGAGCTGGGAGGTGACAGCAGGAGGGACAGCCAGGAGCTCTGCCCTGGGCTCCGTGGGACTTCTCCTGGGGCTGTGCAGGGGAATTTCTGCCCAGCAGCCCACAGGTACTGACTGCTCTGCACTGACTCTTTCTCATTTAAATAAAAACAAACAAAAAGCCAAATCCTGGATCTGCATTTCAGTTCAAAGGGTGATTAAGCCCTAAAAGTGCAAACTGAAATATTTTCTGATCAGTTCTGTGCATAAATACTGCTAGTTCCCAGCACATCCAAACCTTATCCCCACTGAGAGCTGCCTGCCAGCTTGGACACGATCCTGCCTCTCTCAGGGCTGGGTCCTGGCATTCACCATGACTTTGATTTTTACATAAAATACCCCACCAGGCTCAGTTGGACATTTAAATGAAATCCATGCTGTTCCCCCTGTACCTGCAGCTGTTCCTCAGGTAAATCCAAGATATTAAATTTTGATTTCTGCCACAGAAATTAAAAGAAACCCCAGAGCATTCACTCCTAGTTTCTGATTAAACAAAACTAACTTGTTACAGCTGAAGGCATTCATTTTCTGACTAAATATTTAAATTGGTAATTAATATCCAACCCTTTGGTGGGAAAAGAGTTGTTTGCCAGAGTTTCCCAGAGTGAATGGGACAAACAAACTTACCAGAGTTTGGAAAACAGAGGCTTAAATCTGTTTATTTGCCACTAAACATTTTGCAATGCTGCTGCCGAGAAGCAGCCAGAAAACAGTCGGAGAAGCAGAGAAGAAGTCGGAGAGGTCAGAGAAGCAGAAAAGCAGAGAAGCAGTCAGAGAACAGTCAGAGAACAGTCAGAGGAGCAGAGAAGTCGGAGAAGTCAGAGAAGCAGAAAAGCAGAGCAGTCAGAGAACAGTCAGAGAACAGTCAGAGAAGCAGAGAAGAAGTCGGAGAGGTCAGAGAAGCAGAAAAGCAGAGAAGCGGTCAGAACAGTCAGAGGAGCAGCCAGCTCTGAGCATTGTCCCAGAGGAAACCAAACCAGCCAGGACGGCTGGCACACCCTGCTGCAGGGTTAACCAGAGCCTGGCATGGCAGGAGGTGCCCAGGGCTCGATCCTTGGGCAGAGAGGCAGAGCTGGGTCACAGCAGAGCAGATCTGCAGTGGCGAGTGGAGCTAAGCCGGGCTGGGCAGCTGGAGCTGCAGCCAAGGCCAGCAGCAGAGACACTGCTGACACTGCCACCGTCACCGTCACTGCCACTGTCACCCTCCGAGCCCCCAGGTCGGGCAAGGACGGGCACCGAGTGCCCCCGGCCCCGCTGCGCCCACCCGGGCACGGAGCCCCCTGGAGTCACAGCCCCGTGCCCACGGGGAACCTGGGCAAAGCAGGAGTATGGCTGTAATTGGGATTAATCTATTTTTAGCAGGCTGTCTGCTGCCCTGTCCACGCTCCAGCTGAGATGTTTAATTCTGTCCAGCTCGACTCTTTCTGCAGTGGCACCCAGGACTGATTTTTGTTTCCTTACAAACCTTGAATTTGCTTGGTTTTTTTTTTTTTTTAATTCATTGTTATTCCTTGTTTTGGTTTTTTTTTAATCTTTCCCCCCCCACCCCCCACGTACAATAACTGGAAAATCCAGCATTGAAGCAATACAAAGCTTGCTGTATTAAAAAAAAAAGTTATACAACATTTACTATCATTATTATTCATTTTACTATGGAGTTTGGAAACCTCGTCATAGATCAGGAATGTGTTGTACCCTGCGCAGCACAAACAGCACAGAAGGAAAATTGCCTCTTCCAAGCTATATTGGATAAAAACACACAGTGATACCAAAAGGATTTTGGTTAAACAGCAGCAGGACAAGATGTTAAAGCCATCTCTGAGCACCTCACCATTTACTGACCCCGCATTTAAATACCTGCCGTGCGTATCTTTAACCTTTTATGAGGTATTTGCAAAGGGAACTTTGAGATTAGCACTTGGGAAAACACCCTGGAACACAGTTGGACCGACATCAAGAGGCTCCTCTGGCAGGGAATGTTTGCCTTTCCCAAATCCTCCTGCCCGTGCCAGAGCAGGACCCGCTGCCCGGGGATCGGGACCTTCAGCAGAGCTCGGGGCTCCCTGGGCTCTTCCTGCCCGTTGGGAAGATGCTCCGCAGGGAAAACCAGGCTCTGGTGCTGAGAGCTGCCCTGCAAACCCAGCCCGGGGCTGGTTCTGTGGGGTTTGGACCCTGCTTGGTTCGGATCCTGCCCGGTTCAGACCCTGCCTGATTCAGACCCTGCTCAGTTTGGATCCTGCTGGGTTTGGACTCTGTTGAGTTTGGACCCTGCTCAGTTCGAATTCTGCTCAGGTTTAGACCCTGCTCAGTTTGGACCCTGTTTGGTTTGGACCCTGCTCTGTTCAGACCTTGCTGGGTTTGGACCCTGCTTGGTTTGGACCTTGTTGAGTCTGGATCCTTCCCAGTTTGGACCCTGCTCAGTTTAGACCTTGCTTGGTTCAGACCCAGCTTAGTTTGGACCCTGCTGGGTTTGGACTCTACCCGGTTCGGCCCTGCCCGGTTCGGACCATGCCCGTTCAGACCCTGCCCGGTTCGGACCCTGCTGGGTTTGGACCCTGCCCAGTTCGGACCCTGCCCGTTCAGACCCTGCTCAGTTTGGACCATGCCCGTTCAGACCCTGCTCCGTTCGGCCCTGCCCGGTTCAGACTCTGCCCAGTTTGGACCATGCCCGGTTCAGACCCTGCTCCGCTCGGCCCTGCCCAGTTCGGACCCTGCCCGTTCAGACCCTGCCCCGTTCGGACCCTGCTGGGTTTGGACCCTGCCCAGTTCGGACCCTGCCCGTTCAGACCCTGCTCCGCTCGGCCCTACCCAGTTCGGACCATGCCCGTTCAGACCCTGCTCCATTCGGACCCTGCTGGGTTTGGACCCTGCTCCGTTCGGCCCTGCCCGGCCCAGCTGTGCCCCCCCGGGCCGGGGTGACTCACGGAGCTGCGGGTGCTGAGCCGGAGCGCGGCTATTTCCGTGCTCCCCCTGCAATCCGCGCTCCTCCGGCTGCGCTGTCAGGCACCTCAGCACCCCCGCCGCCTCTATTCTTAGCAGCTAATAGCTGAAATAATTCCTTTTGTCTCCGCGCTGTTGGCTCCTTGCTTTCGCTGCCCCCACAGCCGCTGCCAGCGCGGGGAGGGCGGCCGGGGGTCCCTGTGCCCACCGGGCATTCTGGTGTGGGCTGAGCATCCCAAATACCCCGGCCCCGACTCCAGCACGGGCCACGAAGCGATGCTTTGAAGCGGCCGGGATGTTAATGCGGTGCCACCTCTTTGAAAAGGATCCTGGCTCTTCCAGCTGGGTTTCTTAGATTTCACCGGAAAAATTCCAGGTTTTCAGAGGGAGGGCCAGGTTTTCACCTGCGGGCTCCCATTTCAGTGCCTGCTCCGTGCCGTGGGCTGGGTTCTCACCGAGAATGCAAAGGCTCCATGCAAATGCAGCTCCCCAATGCCAGCACAGCCCCGACAGCGATCCCACACCTCTGGCAGTGCTGGCAGATCCCAGCACCAGCTGTTCCACACAATTCCCTGGAACCACCTCCCAATGGGCACTGTGAAGCCCCCACCCTGCTCTTTGTGGGGCTGTCAGCCGTGCACACCCAAACAGACGCACAGAATTGGCTTTGAAACTGTTTGGGAAGGGGTTTGCTGCTCTTTATGTGCCTGCTGCTCTTCCTCTGCTGCTCGGGACCCCAGGGAGAGCAGCAGAGTGTTCCAAATGGAACAGGGTGCCCAGAGCACCCCTGGATCCCTGGAGGTGTCCAAGGCCAGGTTGCATCGGGCTTGGAGCACCCTGGGATGGTGGAAGGTGTCCCTGGGGGTGGCACTGGATGGGCTTTAAGGTCCCTTCTAACCCAAACCATTCTGTCATTCTGCTGGGCTGGTAAGGAAAGGACTCACTGGCCAATTCTCTGGAATTCACTAAAGAAGCTTGTCTGGAAAACAATAAACCTTTTGGAAAAAATTGAAACCTGAATATGTTGTTGTGACTGTCTCTCACTGAGGCTCTGTTTGTAAGGATGAAGTATCACTGGCAAACCCAACAAGAGCCGCCCCACACCAGCACTTGAAAAACTGACTATTCTGCATTTCAAAGCAGCTTTTAAGCCTCTCGCTTGGTAAAGTGAAGAAACTTTTCCACTGCCCTGTCCACCTTTGCCCGATTCTTTGCTCCTTCCGTTGGTGCCCAGCCCCTCCTGCGGGGCTGTGCCAAGCCTCCCCTTCCGAGGCTGAGGTCGAGGGGTTACAGATTTACAGCTGCCCAGACTTGCTCCAGCCCGGGCAGGAATTCGCTTGGCATAAACGAGGCCTTTGGATTATTTATCTCAGCCTTTCAGTGAAACAGGAACATGCCCTGATTTTAACAATCGTGCTTCCTGCGCTGGGGGAAGGTGTGGCCGATGGCATTTAAAGGCATTTAAACCGAAACCCGAGCCAAGGCTTCCCCGGCAGGAAGCTGGAAGTGCGGGCAGGACCACGAGGGTTTCCTTCAGCACTCAAAACACCAAAGGTCTCCCTCAGGTCGTTTTATCACCCAGCAGCAATGATGATGTGCACAGGGTGAGATTTGGGGAGTGTCAGACTCCATTTGTTGTTGCTATTAAGGCCATTGCAGTGTGACGGCAGAAAATTGCACGGGAGATGCTGGAGAAGGGAGGATGAACCTTCAGGTACAGCCTGGCACAGAAGCAGAGCAAGCCCAAACTTCCTCTGGAAGCTGAGGAATCGGTCCCTGATCCTTTTGTAGTGCTGAGGGAACTGTCAAGGACAGCCTGGAGGGTCAAAACCCTCCCTCCTCAAAAAATGGTATTTTCCCCAAATATCCAGTCCAAACTATCCCAGCTGCAAGTCCTGAAGTCTGGTTAGAATGTTCAGCACTATCAAAACTCTTAATTTTATTAATCAGCACTGTAAGCACTCAGGGCCCAGCTGTGATCAGCCATGGGGTCATTCCCAGTTTTGGAAGATCCCAACCCTGCCATTCCGACTGTGACACTGATCTCCCCTGTCTCACACCTCAGCCATGGATTATTCCCATTTTCCAAGCCTCCTTTCTAGCCCAGGACTTTGCACCCCCATAGGCAGTTCTTACAAAACCAAAGCTCTGCCTCCTACTTTTAAAGTCTGGAAGGGAATGAAAAAAAGCTAAAAAAAACCCCAACCCAAACCAGTTTCCACACATGGAAATGGGCTCCAGTTAAACCAGAAAAGCAGCCTAGATTTTTATAGTGGAATGTTGAAGATGCTTGAACCAGAAAATGCCAAATCCTGCCCAAGAGTGCCAGAAAATGACTTTATGTTTTTAGGCCTCATCACTCAGTTCTGAGGGCTGAAGTTTTCCACTGCCCAAGATTTCTCACAGTTGATTTCTCACAGCTCTGAGCTCTTCTTGGGAGCCTGAGTGCCACCAGCAAGTACCCGGAGCCAGGCAAAGACAGAAACATACCAGGGCTGGTGATTTTCAAAGGAAAGCAAACCATGAAATAAACGCTGCATTTCCCCTGAAAGCAACCAGAAAAGAGTCATTTGGGATAAATCAAAGTCGGTTTCACCTTCCTGACACACCACAGGCCTGACAAAAGCGGTGTGAGCCGACAGCACCAGTAAACTGCCCTGCTTCTGAGGCTCCCAGCTTTCATCTGGTGTTTCATCTCGCTGTGTCACTTCTGGAGCTCCCTGCATCTCAAGGTGGGCTCTGCCCGCCTGCGCAGCCTGGCGCAAACCACCAGGGAGAAGTGGGAACACGGAAAATCCGCCCTGGCCCGGCGTGCTGGGGCTCCTGAGAGAACGGGGGTGACTGGAAGCAGCAGAGGCAGCTCCAGCCGCAGCAAAGCCCGGCCTGCTTGGGGGGATGACTCATTTCAGGAGCCTGTGCTCGCTCCCAGTCATTAAGGAAGGAGTTAATCCCTGCAGCTTTGGCCACAAAGTGGATGTGTAAGGCCTGGAGTCCCATGGGCTCGATTGCATAAGAAACCATGTATTGTGGCATTTAGTTGATCATGCACTACTTCTTCTGGTCACATGGAGGCTTGATTTCCCCTTGCATCAGCTACTACAGACTTTTTACATTTCTCATACTGGTGTCTGTTCAGTTCAGCGGGGTCATCCCCTTCACCCCACAGCAGAGCCCCTGCTGCTCACCCAGCCCTGACCCACGGGATCTCACCCCAATTTTTGTAGGATCCTATCAGAGGAAGCGGGCGCTTGTAATTTTTCTCATTTGTGCCTGTGCGTAACAGGTGTCATTTTCAGTGTAGTACAGACAAATCCCAAAATAGCTCAGGCTCTTCAGACGCTGCGAGGAGAAAAAAACCCCGTGGTTACTTCAGCTTTGGTTGTAGTGAAAAACCCAACGCTCGCAGCCGGCTCTGAAGTCAGAATTAAAATGGCAGACGGAGGAGCGGAGCAGGGATCTCTCTGCATTCCGTGTTTCCTGACGGACTGCTCCTCGCTGCTCCGTGTGTGCACATCAACTCCCTCTCAGTGCTGCCTCTCCATCAGCTTCCCTGATTCCCAGGAGCTGCACCTACCGCGGATCCTCCTCCACACTTCCCGGTGCTGGCAGAGCTCTGCCTCCCCTGCCAGGTGCCGGGGCTGGCCGGAGGCTCCGGAGTCACTGCAGGGATCTGGGGGGCAGAGGCGAGGAGAGAGCGAGCAGCTGCAAAAGGCTCCTTGCCTGGGGATGATGCCTGCTGTGCTGAAATGCAGAGCTGCCTGTGGACTGTCTTTGCCGGGGATTATTGGATTCTGGCGACTCCAGGAGCGCAGTTATTAGTTCCCCTGCCTACGCCGAGCGTTTTGAATCTGTGTGTGTGATAACACTTATTAATGCTGCTCAGATTAAGAAGATCCTGTGGCTTTCCAGCACTTCCAGCACCTTATCTCACGCCATGCATCTGCCCAGCAGCTAAACCACGCTCAGATCAGTGTCTTGTGGCCAGCAGAGCAGGGGCTTGTGGGGCCAGCAGTAGCCTCATGCCCACAAGTCCTGCATCTGATCCCAGCAGCAGCTCCTCCTAAGCTGCCTTGTGCTTCAGGGGATCTGTCTGCTCAGGATTTGCAGGACATGGGCCTAAAATATTTCATTTCAGGAAGTCAAGCAGTGGTTCCTGACACCAAAACAGTTAATCAGAAAGCACCAACTCTCCACTGCAACGTGTGTGTGTGTGCACGTGTTTTTGTTTTTTAGAGCCAGCAAGATTTGCTTTGGTTTTTTTAAAGCAGAAAACACCAAAAAAGTTGGCTGTGGTTTCAGCTGCTATCGCTCGAGATTTGTACTGCTGACTACCAATCCTAAAAGAGTTAACCTGTATGCAAGTATGACTCAGAGGCAGAGAAGGAGATGCGAGGCTGAGAGCCGGGGAGAAAGCGCAGGAACAGAGGTGAGGAACAGAATAATTGCCAAAAAAAGGTGCAGAGTCCAGGAGCGACGCTCCCTCCGGTCTGCCTGGCCCTGGCACCGCTGGCACGGGCTCCCTGGAAAGCTGCAGTTCCGCTCTTATAACACAAGGAGCAGGCTGGAGAATTTAGAGCTGCGTCACAGAGCTCAGCGAGAGAGTGAGAGAGCAAGCTCCGTCGATAGGTCTACCAGCAACAGCCCTGCTGCAGCAAGAGGGGAGAGAGGCAGCAAGAGAGGCAGAGAGGGCTCCAGGAAGAGAAGTGCCACCAACACCACGGAGTGGGCTCCTGCCACCATCCACTGCCATTTGCACCTCGTACTGGGGCTCGCTTGGCGTAGGAGGCTTCGCCCATTGACGATGCTGGAGACCCGGCGCGCTTAATCCCACGGGGAGGGAGAGTGGGCAGACACCGAAAGGGTTAACGGGAAGGAAATTTCTGGAACCTTCTCTTCTGCGGCGCTCCAGAGCGAGCGGAGGGCTGAGGACTGCGCAGATGGTGCACGGGCACGGCTCCTCGGTCCGGTTCGTCTCCCTCACGTACGTACCCTTTGATCAGGATGGGGCTGGAGCTGCAGCTACGTATTTGGATTATTTGCAGGGCGTCCCTTTCCCCCGGCGTCCCTAAGTTCGGATCCCAAAGTGCCTTTATTATTATTTTGGCTGGGTAGGATTGCTCTGTTCTGCGTCAGAGCTGTTTTCTCAATGGAGCGACGGCACAGGTTGTACTAATGTCACTCCTGCCGGCATTACTGTACTGCAGAGGAGGGTAGTAGTCGTGGGGGAGAGATGACAACTTTGCAAAGACTGCTGTTTTCCCGGTTTGGCTGGGCTTTCTATCCCCCCCCGTGTCCCTGGAGGCTGGCATGTCGGCACGGGGCTGGCGCAGGGGTTAACAGGCGCCCTGCGATTCGGAGCTCGGAGGTTTGTCACTGCGTAGTTCGCAAAGTGGCAAACGGTGACGCAGTGATCATTGCAGGGCACGTCGTCCAGTTTTTAAAAGCACTGGGGACAGGTAGACGGGTGCCTTCCAGACGCTTCCACACCAGCTGAAAGGGGTTAAAGATGAGTCGAGCCGGGAAGCCAGCATTTAGGGATTAAATGTCATCATTTTGGCGTTGGAAAGTTGTTTACCTTGCTCTCTCGGTGTCTCCATGCTGGCAGGCGGCCAGCTCACATGTGATAGTCTTCCCTGGACTGCTGCATCATTAACGAGAGCCAGCGCCGGCTCCCATTGGCCGGGGAGGGCGCAGCGCCGGGGCCGCGCCGCCATTGGGCGCGCCGGGGACGGCAGGTGGAGCGCCCGAGCCCATTGGCCGTGCGCGGGTGTCGGCGGAGCGGGCACGGAGCGGGGCCGCCGTGCCCTCTGACACTGCCCGCTGCTGACACTGCCTGCTGCTGACACTGCCTGCTGCCCGCTCCTATTCCCTGCCTGCTCACTGCCTGCTCCCTGCCCTGCTCCCTATTCCCTGCCCCCGGCTGTCAGCGGAGCGGCCATGGAGCGGGGCTGCCGTGCCCTCTGACACTGCCCGCTGCTGACACTGCCCGCTGCTGACACTGCCTGCTTCTATTCCCTGCCTGCTCCCTATTCCCTGCCTGCTCACTGCCTGCTCCCTATTCCCCGCCCGCGGGTGTCAGCGGAGCAGGCAGCGAGTGGGGCTGCCTCTGCCCTGTGCTCACTGACACTGCTTGCTGCCCACTGCCTGCTCCCTAATCCCTGCCTGCTCACTGCCCTGCTCTCTATTCCCTGCCCGCGGGTGTCAGCAGAGCGGCAATGGAGTGGGGCTGCCTGTGCCCTCTGACACTGCCTGCTGCCCACTGCCTGCTGCCTGCTCCCCGCCCTGCTCTCTATTCCCTGCCCACTGGTGTTCAGTGGAGCGGCTGTGAAGCAGGGCTACCTGTGCCCTCTGACACTGCCCGCTCTCACTGCCCGCTACCCACTGCCCACTCCCTATTCCCTGCCTGCTCCCTATTCCCTGCTCGCTGGTGTCAGCAGAGCGGGCAAGCAAGCGGGGCTGCCTCTGCCCACTGCCAGCTTCTATTCCCTGCCCGCTCCCTGCCCGCGGGTGTCAGCAGAGTGGCATGCAACCAGGGCTGTCGTCTGCCCACTACCGATTCCCTGCCTGCTCACTGCCTGCTCATGTGAGAGGAGCAGCCCTGAGAGCACTGGGCTCCTGCCCTCTGCTCACTGCCTAATGCCTGGCTCCCTGCTCCCTGCCCGCGGCTATCAGCGGAGCGGCCATGTCAGCGCTGGGCTGCCTCTGCAACCTGCACACTGATCCCAGCACTCCGAGTACCAGCAGCTGCTCCTGTCCTATTCCCTGCCTGCTCGTTGTCTGTTCCCCTGCTCCCTGCCCATTCCTTGGCATGCTCCATGGCTGTTCCCTGCCTGCTGCTCCCTGCCCAATTGCTGCCCATTCCCTCCCTGCTCCCATCTCCCTTCCCGCTCCTGCCCCCTGCCCACTCCCTGCCCGCTCTCGCTCCATGCTCACCTCGGATCCCGGATGCCAGGCGTCCCTCGGGCAGCAGACAGGATAGGAGCTGGTCACTGCTGGCTGTGCTGGGTGCAGTCCTTCACCCATGGGTGATCCCAGGAGGTCTCCTTTCACCATCCAGTCATGATGATGACGTGTCAGAGCTGCAGCCCACGGTGCAGGGGAAAGTACTGGGGTTCAGGGCTTTTCTCCTTGCTTCCTTCTCCTTTCTGAGGTGCTGGAGTGTTGGCAGCACTGTGAACTGCTTGGGGCAGGGATTGCACCTGGAAATTATGTTGTGGGAATAGTTAAAGAAATGAAAACGACTCTTACCAAAACTCAGTTTTTGTTTGCACAAGTGTGTGTGCCACAGGCTCGGTAACATCACAGAGAGATGGAGACTGCCCTCAGTGATGGGTCTTTAAAGGTTTGCAAAGGAGTAACAGCGTTAGAAAGCAAGGACGGAAGGACTGGGAACTGGTTAAGGATGAATGGGAGACTGAGGGCAG
This sequence comes from Ammospiza nelsoni, assembly GCF_027579445.1. Taxonomy (NCBI): domain Eukaryota; kingdom Metazoa; phylum Chordata; class Aves; order Passeriformes; family Passerellidae; genus Ammospiza; species Ammospiza nelsoni. Next base: position 1,268,312 of record NC_080655.1, read on the forward strand.
AGAGCAGCTCCAGAGAGAGGATAAGGAAGTGAAGGGGAGAACACTTTTCCCTCTTAACCGTTTACTATACTATTTTTTCACCTCTCTTCTTAAAGCGCCCAGCAATGAAGATGGCAGCTCTGCCTGGAAGTGCTGAGGACACAGCCAGCCTTGAGCTTGGTCCTTCTGGCCGAGGAAGTCTCCCGATTATGCAGTGGAGTGGTAACTTTGCTTTCTCATACAACAGGGGCCATTATTCCATAGCCTTTCATCATTCTGAGGCTTACCCAAGTTTCAGGATGTGCTAGCAGGAGTGTTTAATCTCTGTTACTCACTGGCTGACATCTCCAGCGCCAGGGTTGGTTGTTTAGCAACAACCGCTGGGCTCAGCACTGCATGGCAGCCGTCCCCATTGCCTAGGCTGCAGCCTGGCCTCTGCAGGGTGCTCTGGGAGACAGGGAGAGAGGGCAGGGTTGGATTTACACCCTGGATGGAATTTTGGAGGTTTGGTTGTGCAGGCCGCAGGCGCTGCGGATTTTTCGCGACGCCGTCCTTTGCGCAGGGCCGCCATTTCCAACGGCAGTGCGGCGCAGGGACGGGAAGAACCGACAGACTGTACGTGCCACTCCCCACTTTCTTTCCCTCTTCCCCATCTCCATCTTTCCTCCTTTCCTGCCAGATTCCATAGGGAATTTCAGCCTCTTACTGCAGTCATCACAACCCCCCCTGACTCACTGAGCCTTCGCTGGCTGTAGCTGGCTCCCTCGGAGCATCCTTGCCTCCCGCAGCGCCAGATCCGCAGAGCAGGGGAACAACAGGAACAGCAGCGACAACGGTGGTCCCTGCAGACAGACAGACAGGCAGAAATACACACACACACAGGAGAACAGTCCCAGGCAGCTGTAGAGGTGTTCTGTACAGCCAGGAGTTGGACTAAGGCATGATGCTGGGTTGTGTGGATGATAGGTGGGTTGAGTCTGTTTTCTCAAGCGTTGGTTGCATGGACAGCTCTTTGTGGTTTTCCCCATTATGGTTTTGGGGTGGAGAAGCCCTGACTTTGTAAAGCTGGTGCTGTTGTTTCATGGCTTTCAAGGAGGTGCCACTGGCTGCTGAGTGTCTTCAGCACAAGGATGTATTTGGTTTAATTCTTTTTGCCATCATGTTTTGGCCACAGCGATGGTTTAACTGTGCCTAAATGCAGGGAGGGTAAGGAGATGGATATAAGAGGAGTTATTTCAATGTTAAACTCCAGCTGTAAATCTCATTACTCAGGAATTGAGGTTACTGTCAGCAGGTAAATCTGTGGGACTGGCAGGAAACAAGGCTAAGAAGGGGACATGGCATATTTCTGTAGGACAGCAGTGATTATGTGCACAGGCGTGGCACTGTCACCGTGAGCTGTACCTGGGTAACTGTTCCGCGATCGTTTTCCGCACAGTGCCGCAAAAGGACTGGGGAAAGCTGTGATTTCTCCCTCCCTCTGACACTTGTGTGTGTGACACTGCATGAGCTGATTCATGTTCCTGTATCTGGGTTTCCCTGCTCTGGGGAGTGGGGTTTGCTCTGCCTCGGCCTTGGTGCAGCATCGTGACGCAGCGTTCCGTACCACGCCGACAAAACACACGCAGTTTTCTCGGGCGTTCTGACCGCTCGGGGACCGCGGGATTCGGGGAAGGAAGGGCAGGATTTCACATGCCCATGGTATAAATTTAAAAGCATTACCTCTTCTTGTCTGCTAGTGAAGGAAGGCTCTGTGAGGGACGAGACAGCCATGATCTCCTCTGCTCTTGTTTTGCCGATGGTCATGTTACATCTGTGACGCAGACGAATTTTGCTGTTGGTTCCTGTCGGTGCTTTAGGGAGTGGAGCTGATGGGGGCACAAGCTTGAATATGATTAGAAATATTCGTTTCATACTGATGTTAGAGTTGAAACCATACCTGAAGGGTCAGGGGTATCAGGTCCACCTAGTGACCCCCCAAATGGTGAAGGAATTCAGATGAGCCCCAGCACCCCTGGCCATTTTGCTGCTCACAGAGCAGGCTCGGAGCCTGCAGCTCTGCTGCTGCTGCTGTTCATTTCCATGTTATACAAATACAGCATTGGGCTCTGTGTCAGGAGCTTTCTGATGCTGTGAGAAGCTTAGAGTCTACAAGCAAATGTTTTTCTTTTCTTATTTGGGAACATTCATTAAAACGTCTAAATGCCAAGTGTTCTACCCTCTCTCCTCTGACAAATCTCTCCCAGACCCATCCAGAAAATTCAGTGCTGCTGCCTAGGATTTTTTAAACTTTATCATGGTGTTTTCTTACAGTTTAATATGGGTATGGCTGGGGGGGAGAGTAAGATTTAATTTGGTTAAATATCTGTAATGCTGATGTTAATGGACAAGGATGTAGGCAAGAGATAAGAGTTGTCCATATCCCCTTTATCTCTGTATTAAGACAGTCCCAAGCCCAGGCTGTGAGGAAAAAAGGGAATATTCTATCCCATTCCCACCCACCCAAACAATTTCGGTGCAAAGGCAGCAGGAGACAAGGCCAAGCTGGAATGTCACAAAATGGTTCCACCAGCACTCAGAGATGCCAGTGTCGTTTATCCTGGCACGGCTCCGAGAGCAGCACCGTGAGCCGCCTGCTGCAAGGTCATTCCCCTGACTCATGGTCAGCAACCAGTTGGTTCAGGAACTCCCAATCTACTCCTCCTGCAACTGTGCCCATGCCTGAACCTGGAGGGGAGGCTTGAGAATTAACATTACTGCAGCAGTGGGGGCACTGAGCCCAAAACTCTAGCTCAAAAGAAATCCCATGTCTCTGAGACTTTAAAATCCATATCTGTAATTTGTTTCTTTGCTACCTCCAAAAACTTTCCACTAGTTCCCTCATCCCCTTTTCCCCCAAGGCTTCCTCTGGACTGCTGGGAACCAGGAGTGACATGTATTTAAGGGCTCACACTCTGTTCTAGGAAGAAAAACTCTGTGTGCATTTGCATTTTTGTGGCTATCAGGTGGGCTCTGCAGGCTCCCCAGAGCCTTTCAAGCCAGGGGTGTCCCTCAGTTGCTTTCAGTTTCAGGTACCTAGCTCAGGAGCTGTCTTGTCCCCTCCCAGGTTTCCCCATTTTTCCCTGGTGTTCCTATTTGCCCATCTCACTCCTATTTTCAGCTGTCTCAGGACAACACCAGCCATGGATATGCTCAGGGCTGTCTCAGCCCCCCAGCAGCAGAGCAGTGGTTAATGCCTGTGAGCAAAAGAACTTACTTAGTGCCCGAAGTTCAACTTGGGGGCACGTTCTGTGCACAGAGAGGGACAGGGGAGCAGAGCCCTCCTGCTCCCAGAGCTGCCAGCCCACCTCCTGACCCTGCCCACGATGAGCCTTCGCCTTCCTCATCACCACTGCCTGGTTTCCAAAGGGACAGAACCTGGCTGCCAATCCCGATGCCAGTGACGGCTCCTCGCCTACAGGGAGGCAGATGTGATGGCTCGTCTGCTAAGAACTGAGCCAACACACTGTGATTCAGCCCTCCAGCTTTCCAAGGAAGAGCTATTTCTGAGTGAGCCTCATCTCTGCAGCTCCCCCCACAAACACTCACGGCGCTCAGGAGCCCAACAGCAGCCACTGGGTTTGCATTTGGATCTCCAGCCCAAAATGCTTCTTAAACACTGACAGTGGCTCCTGGACACACAGTGACATTTCAGGGATGGAATGATGGAAACCCTGGGAACAGGATTCTCGTGTGCCTGGGGGAGTCAGCCAGGAGTGTTAGGTCAGTGCTTTTCTCCAGCTGTTTTGCCAGGTCCTTGTACTGCAGGCAGTGTTAAACTAAAGGCTTGTTTTCAGCTGTCTGGGTTAAAGGCAGGTTATACTTCAGTGAACAGCGGGCCGGGTTTGTTTCCTTATGCTCCTCCCTGGCACAGGACATTCTTTTGTCTCTAGAATGACACAAAAGAAAAATATGGCTTCTCTTGCCATTACCTGGAGGAGCTGGAGCAGTGGTGTTGGGGGAACACCGTGTTCCTGAACTGACTGTACAAATCACAACAATCATCTCCCTGTGAGAGCTTTCAAGCCCTGCAATCAGTACTTTACATTCCAAAGTGATGCTTAGGTACAGGAGTTAGGAATAGAAAATGGCCTTTCTGGTTGCAGCTGCTTAGGTGGATCATTTGTTTGAGTGGAGCGAGTTTTGCAATGTGCTGCTCACTCAGGCTGTGTAGGGCTAAATTAGATGAGTTTTCTTTCCTACTGCCCTTCCCTGACCTCAGCCATGCAAGTGCAGTGCTCTTCTCGAGTTTGCCCAGTTTCACCTCACTGCTCCCTGTGAATTCTGGAATTCTCCACAGGATCCAGGGGTTCAGCAGTTCCTGTGCCCTCCAAACAGGCTCAGGGTTTGCCCAGGAACTCTCCTGAGAGCAAAGCTGGAGGAGAACTGGATGACTCCAGGCAAGTCAAAGCAATTTCAGATGAGCAGGGGGATCACAAGATGGGGAGCTACAGCACTAATATCTAAGCACACCTCTAATAGTCACCATGCTAAAACAAGACACTGCAGAGTGCTCTGACAGATTCCCCTTAGCAGGAATTGAAATCAGTGACTCAAACCAAGCAGGCCTGACTGTCCCACTGCTCAGTTAAAAGGGACACAAAGCTGCACAGGCTTTTACCCCCATCCTGTCCCAGTGTTCAGCCTGCCTTGGGGTTTTGGGGGGTTTCAGACACAGAGTGTCTGGCTTTTAACTCCATTTGTAAGGCTGCAAGAGTAGGACTGAAGGAATAGGCCACCTTCAATTCAGGATTGTAATGTGGAGCTTTTATTGTGGTCTAATAAAGAAAGAAATATCTCCCTTATGCTTTAAACTCGTGAAGGAAGTACCTGTTCTTGCTGCCCATACCAGCAGTGGCCTCTCCAGAGCCATCTCCTAGGCACAAATATCACTTTTCCTGAGCAGGGCAGCTCCTGATCTGCCTGCACTCAACCCAGGCCGTGCTCTGCCACACCAAGTGCTCCACACCGAGGACTGGCTCCCAGTGCGAGTCAGAGCACATTTGTCCACAGCTGACCCACGCAGCACCAGACCTGCACAACAAAGAGATGCAGTTACAGGCTCCCCACGCTGAGGAGGCTTTTTTTGAAACCTTAGAAGTTCACTCATTTCCATTCCCCTTACAGGTCAGCACTTGCCCTGTCACACCCCTTGTCCTGCACCTGGCCCTGGGCTGATTCATTCCTGCACTGGGAGGATGATGCATCAAGCTCAGATTCTCAGCATGTAAAACAGGGATTATTTTCTCCAGGGGAGACCAGAGCCTGATGAGCCACGAGTTTCACCCCATTATGCGAAAATGGAGGAGAAAATGTATGAGGCACACTGAGATCTGTTTTGCTTTCTGTAAAAGCCCCAGAACTGCCTTTCTATAGAAGGTGCAAGTTGTGAAAAATCAGGTCTGTGACATCCAGGCTTGCCTTGTTCCAGCAGACTGAAGGTCTCAGGATAGAGAGGAAGTTCCCTTTCACAGGGAAGGCAGGGATTCCTTTTTTGTCTTTGTTTCCTATGGAATGTATAAAGCAGTGTGAAGTCCATGAAAGGCTTTGAGTTGTTCCTCTGAAAGAAGCTACAGCACTGCCACTAAAACGCCTGAAAAGGAGGGAAACCACAGAATGGTATTGTACTTTCCCTGCTATTATTTACTGCAAAGTCCAATCCTGTGATAAAGCCAAGCACAGGTGACAGTACTTGCTGCTCTCCACACAGCAGATGTCTGAGACCAGCACTGCTTCATTTCCTTCCCTGTGAGGGTGGGGAAGGGCTGGGATGGAATTCCCAGAGAATCTGCAGCTGCCCCACCCCTGGCAGTGTCCAAGGCCAGGCTGGAGCAGCCTGGGACACTGGGAGGTGTCCCTGCCTGGGCAGGTGTGGCACTGGGTGAGCTTTAAGGTCCCTTCCAACCAAACCATGCTGTGCTCCTGTTCTCCCTGCCCATGTGCACGTTGCCAACAGGAGCTGTGGATCACAGCATCCTGAACTGCTCCTTTCTCCTGCCCAGACACACTTGGAAAGGAGAGCACAGACAGATCCCTTCCCAAATGTGCACCTGCACCTTGCCAAGAAGGGCTGACACCTTCTAGGGAGCTTGTGAAGGCAACAGGACAAACTCCAGGTAGCCTGGAGGAGAGGCAGCAGCATCTTAATTATGCTGAAGTGAAACCTGGTTTTATCAAAACTATAAATAATAAATGAGCCATTGGTCTGCATCTGCTGCATGATATTTCTGGAAAGGTTGGTCTCCTTTGCAGAGGGGAAGATGTGCAGAGGTGTTCAGTCCTTCTAAGTCTCATACTTGGACACAAGTTCCCACTTTCAGCACCACAAAATTAAGTGACATTTCCTCCAACTATTTTTCAAAATCCTAATGAAGATTTCTTTGTAATGCTTACTACTGAGGCAAGGAAAAACCAAAGCAAACCTCACTGTGAGCCTGTTTCTCAGAGATGCTGCTGTGATTCTGTGATTCTGCACTCCTGGTGCAGCTTTTCAGGAGTAAATCTCACCTGATAATAGAGGGTGCCTCCTAAATAACTGTGCCACACGGCAGGCACTGGGGAGGGAACCTGCTTTCCACTCGTCTTTCACCCTGTTGCCCCAGATAATGGATTTAGAAACGACAGCAAATATCCAGACAAGGAATCTAGTCCAGTCATTTCCCCTTCCTCCACCCCTCTTTCTTGGAAGGACAAGCTCCTGTCTCTGAGCTTCCCCTCTGCTGCCTGGGAGTGTGCATCAGGATGGAGGCACCAGAGCAGATTTTTGGATGTGGTTACAACAGGAATACACAGAGCTGCCAAAAGCCCAGGGCATCAATAAGTGAAACTGCTGCCTCCAGTTGTGCTTTGTTCCATTCCACATTGGCCTCTACTCCAGCACAGGTCAGACACTTATCCCAGGGTTGATAGCTCCTGAATTATGCATGTGTGGAGCAGTTCAGAGGCTTCTCAACACCCCTTCTATTCCCTCTGCTCTGAGCTGTGGACACTGCAGGTTAAGTGCTCAGTTCCAGGAACCATCAGCCACTCATTTTCACACTCTCCTTCTCGACAACTTCCACTGAACCATTTACAGTTCAATTTGTGAACGCTCCTTTTTGCTCTGACCCACACTCAAAGTACTTTCAATCCAATTTATTTTCATCCTGCCTGCAGAATTTAAAAGTTGTCTCACCAAAATCTGCAAGTCCTGGCTTACTTAAAGCACAAGGACTGCTGACAGAGGACGCTCCATCAGGACACTCACATTTCCTTTCCCTGTCACAAAAAGCACCTGATCTGTCCTGTACTCTCTGATCAGTGAGTGACACAAAGGCAGAACACTCTCTGTCTTGGACAGAATGAGGTTTACAGCCTGGTTTCATCTGCAGTGAAATGGAAAAAGTGTTCCTGAAGCACACAAACTTCCCACACTCACCCCATCAGCATCGTGCTCTGCACTAGCAAGAAATAAAACCTTGATCATCACTTGCTGGGAAGAACTTGAGTGCATTCCACCTGGCTAGGGCAGGAAACAGCACTCACTGCCAGGCTGGGGGTTTTCCTCACCACATATTTAATTTCTCCTACACCAGCCTCAACCATCCACAAGATGCCACAAAAAAAGTGTATCCATAAAGTAGCTAAGCCCAAGGTAACTGTCTTGCTGTCTAATAAAATTAAATAAATGAATTTTTCTCTAGGTACGGTGGAGATGAAGGATTTTCTCCCTCAGCCTGCAGCCATGCACAAGATGTGTCTTCCTCTGGAAGCTGGTTTCACATGGTGGCTTAGATTTTCCCACTTTGTATCTAGCACCATTTGAAATCAGTGTTCTAGGAGCAAGAATTACAGCGTGGGAGGAGACCAAGCACCTGCTCACTTCAGCAACATCTTTTGCTCCTCAAATCAGCCCCTTTTCCAAAGGTGATTTTTTTGCCAGCCATCCACTTTGTAACATCATCTGATTTCTAGACACTTCTCCAACCACTGTATGCACCCTCCCAAGGCAGGGCCACACCAGCACAGCCCCCTGCTCCTGTACTTCTGCTCAATAAACAATGCATATGAGTTCAAGGTGTCCAGAGTAAAGTGATCCACAAGTTGCATGAAAACCAATGCGCTAGCTCTTGTACTTGACAGGCAGAGTATGTTTGATAGCCAAAAACTAGGATCAACCTTGAATTTACTGCCTCAGAGCAAAAGGATTTCCACCCTCTGCTTGGGGGCTCCATCACCACAGGATTCTCATTTCATAGCTCTGCAAACACAGAAGTTCCCCCCAACTATTTGACCTCAGCAGTCAGACACAGAAGTGCCTTCAGCAATCCCAGACTGGCTTGGGTTGGAAGGGACCTTAAAGATCATCCTGTTCCAACCTCCTGCCATGGGCATCACGAAGATGCCACACAGCACACACAGAACCCACTCCTTTTTCCAGAATAATTTTCCAGCACACACAGAACCCACTCCTTTTTCCAGAATAATTTCCCAGTTTGCTGCTGGTCCCTCCCAGCAATATTTCATTTCTCCAGCCCTGCATCCCAACCCAGAATGAAGCTGAACTCTTTGTTTTGCCCTCCCTGCTGCCCAGCGTGTTCCCAGACATGGAAAAGCTGATCCCTGTGTGGATGAAGGTTTGATCAGAGCACTGAGTAGTCATCTCTAAAGAATGCATAGCTGTCATCTCCAAGAGGATCCTTCTCTGAGCCAGGAAAACATCTCTTACACAGGCTGACCGATTTCTCTTGGTGTTCAGAGTCTCAGTTTTTGTCTAGCACCATTTGAAATCGGTTATGATGTAGGGGGAAAAGCAACAGTAATGGGAAAGTTCCTTCCCTCACCCCCCAGTCACAAACAAACACCATCCAGAGCACCACCCGGCCTCCCCACCACCACTGGCCTGCTGTTCTCTGACCTGGAGTTCCCCCACAGGCTGAACATCCTGCAGGATGAGGACAGCCAGCATCCCCTCAAGTGAGGATGGGATGCTTCCAGACACAGAGAAGCATCTCTTCAAACATAACTCAGCTTCTTCAACTCAAGCAAGCCAGGGCCTGGGTGTGACAACACAGCCACCCAACCTTCTGACCACTTCTACTCCATGTGCTGTTTGTTTGCCTTAACCTGTTCTTTACACAGATTTATTTTTTTTCCTTCTGAATAAAATTGTGTGCTCTATGCTCCTGGGCTCTGTCTCAGGTAGAGAGATCACCTGGTTCCCTGCTGGACAACACCTAAGTGCTGCAAGTCTCTTCATTTCAGCCCCCAGCTCCATTTTCACCACCCTCAGAAGTATTCGGATTCAGAGAATCAGAATGGTTTGGTTTGGAAGGGACCTTAACATCATCCAGCTCCAACCCTGCTATGGGCAGGGCTTAATTTATACTGATTTTAAGTGTGACACTGAAAACCCACCAACCACAGTCACTCCACATTATTTAACCCTAAACCACACAACTCTGGACCTGTTTTGTTACTCCCAATGCCCTGTCACCAGTAGATGGCAACAACTCATTTTTATTCCATGCAGCTTTCCCTTAGCAGAGTTCACCTCCCTTTAATTATCAGTTCCAGACTCCAAAGGAAATAATTCATGCAGCACTGAGTTTTAGAAAAACAGCACAGGACTCATGACAATTAGACCCAATTAATTTGTAGTGTTTAAGTCAGATTCACAGAAGCACAGAGCAGAATCCCAGAACGGTTTGGGTTGGAAAGGAGATAAAAGAATATCCCATTCCCAGAAACTTTGCTTATCCCCTCAATGCTCACTGCAATCCCAAACTCCACAGTGTAAAGTTGTGCAGTCTGGCATCATTTCCACACAACTCACTCTGAGCATCTCAACCACAAACTGCAATGAAATCCAGCATATGAAGTTATTTTTTCTATTCCACCCTCTGAAAGGCTTCACTCTATCAGCAGCTGACTCCACAGCAGTTCAGTACATTTCAAGTGTGAACCTCACACAATTCCTAAATCCGCTCTCCTTCACAGGTCACCTAAACCCACCAGAGCTCTGTCCTCTAAGGATTGCATTTGTCACACGCTGGACAAAAGGGCCAAAACACCTTCTGGGCTCTGCCTCAAGTGTTCCACCAGAACAGCCCCAGTTTCCTCTTCTCCATCAACTTCTCACCAATTTTTTCAGGAGTAAAATTTTGGAGGTTCTGGGAAATTCTCTGCAATTCTAAAAGGAAACCCCAAAAGGTGCTCAGCAAGTCAAACCCCATCCCCTACACTACCACTGAGTAATTCTGTGTACAAACTGCAAATTTCAATCTCAGCAGTTTCCACCTGATATTTGGGACATGAAAAATCATCTGGATAACAATGGCAGAAGAGCTGCTCAACACAATGATGAATGAAAGACAAACACTTACTGCTAAATAATTTAACATTTTTATTTGGAATATTACAAATTATGGCCAATCTTTACATCCAGAAAGAGCAAAAACACAGCCACTTTTTACAGTGATTTCACTTCCCAATCAAGAACATTCCAGTGTTATTTCAGCACATTGCAGATGCCACACAAAGCAAGCTGAGCTCCTGACCAGCACCACACTCAGCCCCAGTCACACATCCCAGTGTTTACAAACAACTCTCAAGCTGAGCTATCAGCCAGGCCACCAACAGCAAATCCTTCTGCAGAGCCAAAGCCCCTTTCTAACAACCACAGCCTATTATGAGCTCCAACAATGCAACTGCTGGGATTGTCCCAAAAAGCCCTATCAAGCCCCAAACAGTTCTGTGCCACTCCAACAATCTGTTGATGACAGGGAGAGCAGTGCCAAGCAGCCACAGACAAGCCAGAGCACTTCCAATGCTGCCTCAGGCATCTCAAGTGAGGCTATTTGGATTTTCTGTGAAAATTAGAAGCTGTCTGGATGCTAATAGTGAGATTCATGGAGCTAAAACCTGTTCTAGTTAAGATATGGGGTTTGCTGAGGAATTAGAAGTAGCAGTGACTCTAAACTAATGGCAAACACAGTGGTGGGGGCTCCTGGAGTGAGAATCTGGACTAAAGCATTTGCTGAACAAGCACCAAGCAGCAAACAAGAGACCACCACATCTACCAGCACTCACACAACTGAACTGGCCTGGTTTTCCTTTAACATGAAAAGCGAGTGACAGGGAAAAGCTTCTGCTTCTAAACAGGAATCTGATGCTAAATCCAGCTTTTCAGAGCTTGATTTAACATCCCAGTCTGCAGCCAGAGGTTAGAAATGTGAATATGTGACTTCAAGTAAAAAAGCAAGGAAGGTGGATCACACAGCCCCTGTTTCTACCCCTGAAAGCAACAGAAGATCTCCAGACCTGACATCAAGGCTCACTAAAATGGAGCACCCTAAGGAACTTCCACTGTGCTCATGACAGGACGCAGCCACCACTGAGCTCTCAGCAGTTCCTTTGATTAGGGATCTCCTGTCAACAGGCAGGGGATGCCTTTGCTACACAATCCTTCCATTTTCAGGCCCAACAAATCCACTGCAGTCTTTGTGAGATTAAAGCAAAGAATCAGAAATATATATATATATATATATATAGCTTTTTTCCTTCTCAAAAGCAAAGGAAAAGCTATAAAACTCTGATTTCAAGGCACATTCAATTCATTATATATACAGCAACCAACTTTGGCAGACAAAGAGGTAGAGTATATAAGATCTTAATTGTGATAGTTTCCAAAAGACATTGCCTTCAATGGCACCAGACTCTCCAGGGAACGAGCAACAAAGGAAACCCCAGAACCATTTACACCACCTCTGCTGCAAAGAGGGATGGGAAGGACAGCCAGGTTTGAGTGAGCAGAGCTCTACAGGACACAGGAGAATATTGGGCACCTTCTGCAAGCCAAGAGGTGGCACTGAAGGCAGCAGGGAGCAGCAGCTGGCACTGGGACATTGCAGCACATCCCTGGCATGCTACAGGTACTGCCTTTCCCCCAGCTGATGGGCACAGAAGGACAGGGAGGGCAAAGCAGGATCTGTGCTAGCTAGATGCACACACACTCCTTATCCTATCAAGCACCTCCTCCTGCAGTTCAGCAGCACAAGGGACTCAGGGGCAGCCCCCCAGTGCAAGGGAATCAATCCTTGTCCAGCTCTGCCAGGGACATCCCCCTGCCAGGTCCCTCCCACCCCAGCAAGGGCAGTCATGCTTTACACATCTTATATTCGGCAGAACTGGGAGTGCTGTCACGTTTCCTACAAACAAAAAAACAAGTCAGATCAGAGGTTTTTACATTGCAAGAGGTTTTACATTTACACTGAAAGCACATCCTTAGTTTTGGCATTAAAGCTGCAGGTGAAGTCACAAACTGGGTCAGTCTTTGGCCTCTCTTTGCCAACTGCTGGACTGAGGAGATTTTAGCTTCGTTCAGCTCCTGAACTGTCAGCAATGACCCAGGGAGCAGCAGAGCCTTTGATCCAAAGGGATCACTCCCAGTGATGACTGGTATTACCAAAAACTAACACCAGAACAGTTACAGGATTCCCATAACTCCACCAGGTGCACCCTGGAATTCATTTTAATTACAGTGTGTTGTTTAGTATTTATTTTCTAACCAAAAATGAAATATTAGTTAGTGTGGATTTTGATTCTGCAGTACACTAACAGCGACTTTACAATACTTAAATACACAAGAATTCAAATTCACAATGATATTCTTATATATGTCCCAAGTTATTGAATAACTCCTGTTTTGCCAAACCTCAGTGCTATTGCTCCAAGGCTCTAAGGAGTTCCTTATTCCATAAGAAAACCTCCAGAATTCCCAGTGTTTTGACACACCAGACCAGTAATTTCTCTTATCATGTGTAAAGGTAAGATTGGAATGAAGAATTCTATCTCCTGATTCATTTTTTCTCTCCAAAAATCAACCCAGAAAACAGATCCTATCTTAATTAGAAACATCATTCTTCAGAGTGAAGATTATATTCCTTAATCTATACATTATTTTGGAATAAACTCCAAGCTTTATGTTCATATAAAAACTCACCAATAGTACTGAAAATTCACCTGTCCTTTACAAGTCAATAAAATCAAGACTATGCACATGAAAAGACTTTTGCATTAAGCTGGAATAAGAGAACCCATCACCTCCTCAGAATCTGTGCAAAGGAGAAAAGCAACAAAAAAAAGAAGATGCTGATTTTAAAAAATATTTGTAGTTCCAGCTCTGTTGAGATAGGAATGCCAAAATACTGGCAAGGAAAAGTCAAACTGAGCTGTCCTGTCTGCAAACTGCTCAGTTCAAACAAGGCTGGAAGAGACAGATTTTGGAAGAGCCCATTTGACCCTACACAAGTGCAGGAGGAACCCCAACATTCATCACATGCATCTCACTGGAGTGAGGTTAAAATACAGGAGAGGACATCAGCTTCAAAGCAACTGAATTTTGATTCTTTTCCGGGCTACAGAACTCTGGATTTGAAAAAGAAATCACCTTTTCATAGGAAGGTTTCACAAGTTCCTTGTTAGACCCTTCATTAATCCTCTTCTAGAAAGCAAAAATGCAGATGAATCAGTAATTGTGAGATGTGATCTGGTTTTCTCTGAAGGGATGCACAACTACCTTTAGAGTTGCAGTGCCCAAAGGTGGTTCCAGCTTCTAATTACAGGGAATTAAACTATTAGCTAGGAAAAGTAACTCACCACTGGGATGGGTGCAGACATTCTTCTGAGAATTGTAGGCAATATGCTACTCATTCTTCAAATACAACACCAAGAAATGTGATTTAAATCATTGGAAGCTTTTAGTGACACTGCTAAATGATAAATTTCTATATTATATCCTGTTCTCCCAAAATGAATGAAAAGTTAAGAGATTCTTTCCTACAGGAAGCCAAGGTTCCCAGCTAGATGGATTCCACACTCCTGAAATTCCAAGCAAAGCACAATAAAAAGAGACACTTAATCTGCATTGCAAAAAGTCCAAATGAAGTGGAAAGTTATACCTTTTCATTAATTCATTTGTGCAGTTTCTTCCATCTCAGCTGGGACATTAGTTTTTAAAATACAAATTTCCTTGCAACTCTCATCAACTGTGTACGAGCTGAACAGCAGAAAGGGAGAAAGGTCTAACTGAATGTCCCATCCAAGGGCATTTCACACACAAAGAAACAGAGGCCAAGGAAAGATCTGCTGCCATTTGGAGGCTACAAACTGCAAGGATCAGGGCTGGAAGCACAACAACAAAGGCTCAGCTGCATCAGGAACTCAGAACACTAAACAGGGAGATGGAGGCTTTCATAAAAGGAGATTAGATCAGGGTTTTCAGACAAGAAAGAGCTTTAGCAGTCAGATGTTCAGAGAGGAAGATGAAGGGAAGCACTAGGCACAATAAGGCTTTTCATGCTGTCAGATATTCAGCAATGTCACAGAGTTTAATTTTTGATGATGCTGCTTTAGATCCCTCCTGCTTTCTATGCCCTGAGAAGTCTCCCCACGGGTGAAGGCAGCAAGTGCTGCCCTGAACTGCCAAGAGCTCTTCTGGCCCATCCAGGCTGCAGAATACCCAAGTACTGAACAAAAGCAGTGGCTCAAAAGCACCAAATTGCTCAGAGCACACTCTGGCCCTTGGATTGATACTCCACTGCTCATTTTAAGGCTAAAACCTCACTGGATATAAACCCCCTCCAGGGCTCTCCAAGTCCTCTGTGTGGACTTCATTACAAATATGAACCACGGGAATATTCCCTCTGGTTTGCTTCATTTAAAGCATCCCTCCCTTTGTGTCATGTACTCCAGATAAATCCCATGAGATTCTGGAAAAAGACAACACTGATGAGATGCTCATCCTGACATTCCATGTGTACCACCTAACCTGCTCTGGACTGTCAGTGTTTTGCATTTTACAAAATATTTCCCTGACAAAAAGTTTTTTTTCCAGAAGATAAAATCAGACATCACAGCAAAAAGCAATGCACAAAGAGGAATTTAAATCTCCTGTCTCTCCATGAAAAACCACATATAAACCCCAGTTGTTTTGAAGATAAACTTTAAAACACCCTACATGTCTCATCAAAAACAGAACACTAATTCCTTGTGCACAAATCTAGCATTTTACACTTGATTTTGCAAGTCTTTAACATAGGGACACCAACATTAGGGCTGAAGGAGGAGAATAAAAACCTGAAAACCTTCTGGCAGCACAAGCCCATAGAACCAAGACTCCCCCTGGCTTTAGGAGATAAACTGATATGTTTGAAGCAGATGGACAAAATATTTTCCTTGGCAAGGGGACACTGCCAAACACAGGCTTGAGAACAGGGCTTTTCCTTCCTTGAAATTAGTGCAAGTGTTAATTAGCAGCTTAGCTGAACAGCAGATCCAAAACCAAAGACAAATTCATGGTTAGGCTTTAGCTCCCATCAGTTGCTGGGAGGAGCTCACACAAAATCAGACATTTGAAAAAGAAAGGGCACACAAAGCTCAAGAAACTTAAACATCAGCACAGCTTTGGCTCAGTCATTTGGAAACTTGCAGGATTAATAAAAAGGAAGTTTACTCACCCATTCTGTGAGAAGAATTTCTTGTAGATCCAGAATGCTGCCAGGAGCACCACAACTACCACAATCACTTTAGGAAGAAGTAAAAAAAAAACACCTTAGAGTGATAAAGATCATGTCCAGCTCACAAAAAAGCAACAAAACTTTTACAGAAATAGCCTTGTTTTCATCTACAGGTCTATCCCACCTCTACCCCCCTTAAAAAAAACCCACAGCCCAACTTATTTATGGAATGAGCCATGTAAATGAAATATTTGATTCTTCAAGATAGTTCAGCTCAGAACCAGTGACCACCAAGACCCCACCAGCTCAGAAACTAAAACAGGAATGACAAAACCCCAGTGTTACTTCTTACAAGTTTGTACAAATCTGGATAACAAAGGCAAGGACAGAGGATGGACTGAACATTTCTGTTCACTGGCAGAGTTATTTACTCACACCTCCAGTAAACCCAAGCTCTGACATTTATCCAAGTGGCCACGTTGTTGCAAGCTGCCTTTGAAATGTGAGCTCACCACATGAGAAAATACACATTTCACACTAAATTAAACTGTAATAGCTAAGCAATCTTTCTTTGAATCATGCAGCTTTAACCAGAACTCCAAAGTCACTCTGCTACAGTCCCAGGTGATTGGACTCAAAAATGGACTTTCATATAAAAAATAGAATTTGTATCGTATTTTTTTAAGGTTTTAGAAAATACTTACCACAGATGATGGCTATAATATATCCACCTGAAAACAGAAGGAATCAGTATCACAAGAGGAACACAGATGCTTCTTGCTCAAATATTATTATAAAAATATTCACAGAGCTATTTCAAGTCAAGAACTTCTATCAACACAATCTTTGAGGCAGACTAATTTAAATAATAATATTTAACTTAGAATATGAATATTTTGATTAATTTTAGCAAACCCGATTTTTCCCATTAAAACAAAGAAGGAAGCTGCATTAAATCATTTCTCCTGAATACAAAAGGACTGTTTTCATCCTAGTGGAGATTTTGCAGCCCATACTTACTGAGCTGGCAGGTTGGCACAGCTGGCACCCACTGGTTGTTCCCAATGTACTGAATCCGAGCCTCCCCATTCAAGGTGTACCCCGGGTAACATTCAAAGGTAATGAAATCCCCCACAGAATAGGAAGGTTTTTGTCCATCTATCACCCTCCCATTACTTATAACTGGTGTGGAACCAGAACCTTCAGACTCACCTGGAAAGAAAAGGGGGGAAAAATAGTAATAAATGTGTTTCTACATCAGAGATAAAAATCTTGTCAGTCTGCTCCCGATTTTAGCAATTTTACTCGCAGGCACAGTGCTCCTTTTGCACAGGCAGGTTTGTCTGGGATCAGGACCCCCATACTTACTGAGCTGGCAGGTTGGCACAGCTGGCACCCACTGGTTGTCCCCAATGTACTGAATCCGAGCCTCGCCGTGCAAGGTGTACCCCGGGTAACATTCAATGGTAATGAAATCCCCCACAGAGTAGGAAGGTTTTTGTCCTTCTATCACCCTCCCATGACTTATGACTGGTGTGGAACCAGAACCTTCAGACTCACCTGGAAAGAAAAGGGGGGAGAAAAAAAAAATGTATTACTAGATCAGATATTTAAAACTTGTCAGTCTGCTCCTGATTTTAGCAATTTTACTCACAGGAACAGTGCTGTAAAGCACCCCAGGAACTCTGTTCTTGACAGGTCACTGTCACCTCTGCAGAGCCATCAGGGAAGGAGCAGCCAGCATTGCACCTGATCTGCACAGCCTCTCCTTTTGCATAGGCACCTTTGGCTGGAATCAGGGCCCCATTGGGGATCTTCGGAGCAAGACACATCTCTGGAGTAACTAATACAGGAATTTAAAACAAGTTCAGTGAGAATAAAGTTTATTTCACAACTCAGTAACTCATTCCACAAACACAAGTTGCCTTCATGTAAGAAAAATAGCTCAGCACATGTCCAAAGTTTAGCTTTACCCCAATTTTAAGTACAAATATTCCCCTTAGAAAACTTAAACATCACTGTAGACATTCATTAGGGTAATACAATCCTATGACATGGCAGCTCAGAAATCCTTACTGGTTCATTATTTCTCTGAGCTCTAAAATAATTTCTAGAAAGTAGGAGCTGAAGAACTGCATAAAAAAACACACACACAAAGATTTCCACTACTCCAGAAGGATACTACAGCTTTCCTCACTGTGCATACTCCTAATTCCCTCTATCAAATATTTTCTCCTGCCTTCACCCATGACATCACTACAACACCAGGATGCTCTATTTTAGCTAACAAAAGAAAAGGGAATATTACAGAAAGTCTTACTTTTCTCACAGGTTGGTTGTGGAGGAACCCAGATGTTATTTGCTTCACAGGTAATTACCTGTGCTCCAACCATGAAATAGCCTTGATTACACTCAAACACAACTGAGTCCTTGTATCTGTAGGGAAGTCCAAATCCAGACATTTTTCTCCCATTTTCAACTCTGGGGTCTTCACATTTGACCACTGAAAGAGGTGAAACATTTGTTAACACAAACATGCATTAATAAATGAAAACAAAGGTTGGACACATTTGTTAACACAAACATTTGTTACCAATGAAAACAAAGCTTGGAAACATCTGTTAACACAAACATTGCACCAAACACAACATCCTTTTCCCTACGTGCCAATTTCCACAAGTTGTTTTGGAGAAGCTTTGTAGAAACATTGATTCCTGCACTTCCATAGTGGCTGTTTTTAGGAACAGGATTCTTCCTTAGCTTTTTACAAGTCCTATCCAGCCCCCACATCCTTGCCCTTGACACAATTTTTCTGCAGGATTTGTGGTCTCCCAGTTCCCTCACTTTGGCCTTGCCACTTCTACCAACAAGACACTCAATTTTTTTAGGTATTTTTTCAAGCTTTAACTTAAATTTTAGCAATATTCTATTCATAACCCATCCATATCCACCACGATGATGTAATCTCACCGGAACTGTACCAAACTTTGCACCACAGCATTTGTTCCTTCTTTCCTAGAGGCAAAGTCCATTCTCCCCACCCCACTTCCAAGGAAAGGGCCAGACACTGTAAAAAAAATAAAAATAAAAATAAAAATTCCAACAACCTCGACATTCTGGAGGTGGCCCACTCCAAACTCCGTTTGAGTGTGCGTCAGATGTGCAGTAAATGGTGTCTGAGCCAATGAGGGAGAAGGGATCACTGCCCTCGGGGACATCCAGGCACCTGTAGGTCACTGAGCTCTGGTACACGTAGCTGCCTCTCTCCTCGTACTCCCCGTTGGCTATTTGGGGAGGTGGCTCACAAGGAATTACTGGAAATAAAGCACAAAAATTGCTCAGATTGGTTTTGCTGGGTTAGCTGGTTCACCTCAAAGAGCAAACCTTGGTTTTTCAGTCATTTCACTGAAAATCTGACACAGCCACTCGAAGTCAAGCTACAGAACCTCAGCTTCAACAAGAGGTTGATTTTAATATGAGATGATAATATGAGATAATATGATTTTAATAGGAGATAATTACCACCAAAACTGACATTTTTCAGTGGTCAATCATCAGGCATAACCCAAGTAGTTAAGGAAAAAATCATCCCTGCTTTCCCATCATTTTTTATACTGGAAAGTTGGTGGCACAGCTGTTTGTAAGTGAACTACCCCATCAGAACAGAAAATCAAACACGGCAGTAATTTACTTACTTTCACAGTAAGGCAGAGCTCCACTCCAGTCAACACCTCCATTCTTGATATCACAGGAAATCTCTTCCTTACCTATTAATCTGTATCTAGACAGGTAAAAATTTTGAAGAAGTGAAATTTAAATTTCTCATTTCCCCAATAAGCACCAAAAAATTGGTTTTTATCAATAATTCTGTTCTGTGATTACAGGGACATAACACAACAAGGTTTTGTTGTAATGAGAACAGAATCTTGCTTATTTTGCTGACAGTCTCACTTTGAAAACAAAACAGAAACAAAAGAGAAATCACTAAGGAACTGTGGAAGTCTTACAATTTTTAGAAATATCCTCTAATATTAAAGTCCTAAAATTACTGATACTCAAGGAAAACATAAAAAAACCTCCTTAGTGTTGTTGACTTAATTATTCAATAATGAAGGATGATGAATATATATCTACCCCCTCTGCCACAGGAGCATTAGAAGTCACCAGAGGTAACACTGCAGTTCTGCAGAATCTCACTAAAAAACTTAGGGTTGATGCAAAGAGTAATTAAACCACGGAATCAAATTAAATTTTGCTGTAATTTCATTTGCTACAGGTAGAATTCTGACTTCACGTCAGAACTGGAACAGAAAATTTGGGTTTATTTCAAATCTGGTGTAAACATAAAAAAAAAAAAGAATCATTAACTTCACCAAAACACTTACCCTTCATTACAACGAAATGTCAACTTTGAACCAAATGTAAGATCTCTTGCATCAAAATAACCATTTTCCAAGGGTCCTGGGTATTTACATTTTCTTGCTGGGGGAAGGGGTGGGGGGGGGAAGAAAAAGAAAATAAAAAATTCTACATTTTTGTAGTTACATACAAAGACAAAATCTTTAGCACTTATTGCTCTTACCCACACCAGCGTTTTCCAAGCTTCATTTAAAATATGGCAAAACCCTAATTCCCACTTTCAAAGCCACTGAAACTGGTAAATATCAGTAGGAAAAAAGGGGTACAAAAACTTACCTGTACAGAAAACGCTTGTTTGTGACCACTGCAAGTTATTACCACATGTCCAGGTCAGCGACTTCCCTGGGACCCTAATGTATCCTGGCCGGCAGGTGAAGGAGATTTTGGTCCCAGGTGGAAAATCTTGGAGTTCCCTGGAGCTCTCGTCGAGCTCTGCATTCTGCTGCCGCTCTGGCTTGGGACACGAGCCTGGGAGAGGAGGGAAAAAACAACACATCACCTTAGCGACAAGAAGAGAAACACACCGAGGTGTAACAGCACAGGAGACAGAATCATTCAAGAGCTCTTAAGGATATGTGTAAGTCGTTCCCAATTTTTTAATTTAGGTTTTAACTGCGTGCAGCGTCCAGCTCTATACGCGTATAGGGTTACTCATTGTTTCCTCAAGTTCTTTAGTCATTCTACCCAGACAATGCCTTCCAGATCCTGTTTTCAGATTTTTTTTTCCGTTTGCCTTTATTTTGTAGTTAAACACACGACTTCACTCACTGTACACCCACTTCGTTTGCAGCATGAAAAACAAACAAGCCAGCCCCACTCACGGAGCTCATTGTCCCCTCTTAGGGAAAAGGAAAGCGGGTGTAAGGGACAGAAAGCCGAGTTTAGAACCCGCTCCAAGGCCAGGCTGGAGGGAGGCTCAGCGGCAGGTGTCCCTGCCCAGGGCACGGTGGAACGGGACGCGCTCGGAGGTCTCTCCGCACCCGAACAATGTCACAATTCCCTCGATTCAAACCCGCCCAAACCCTCGCGGCTGCACCATCGCCCTTAGAGCCATTTCCTTCCTTCCTGCCAGCCTCGCCCCCCGGCAGGCCCTGAGGGTACCCTCGGCACCGCGGGGACCGGAGCGGGAGCAGGGCACGGGCACCATCGCGATCCCAAACCCGATGCCCACCCCGACCCCCATCCCCATCCCCATCCCCATCCCCATCCTGATCCCGACGCCGTTCCCGATCCCTCCACCCAGCCGCGGCCCCCCGCGGGCTCCGCGCCGCGCCCGCCGCTCCGAGCGCCCCTTCCCCACCGGCACCGCCCGCTCGGGGCAGCAAAGAGCGAGCGGCCGCTGTCTCACCCTGAGCCCGGGCTCCGCCGAGCTGCCACAGCACCAGCACGGACAGCAGCAGCAGCAGCGCTGGCAGCACCGAGAGCCGCCCCATGCCCGCAGCGGGGCCGCGGCTGCGGCCGCTCCGCTCCCTCCCGGCGCTGCCGGAGACGCAGCGCGCGGCCGGGTGCGCATGCGCGGCCCGCCCGCCCCGCCCTCAGCGCGGCGCCGCCGCCGCCGCCATGGCCGGGCCCGGCCGCCGCGGCCCCTCACGCCGGGGCGGCTCCGTGGGGACGGCTCGGGCCGCTGTTCGGTCCGGGGATTATCAGCGATCCCGGACCGAGCTCGCCGTGCCGGTGTCACACCCAGGACTGCAGGGTAGGGCGGATTCCAGGCACAGCCCCTGTGTTGTCATGAGTTAATTGACACGCTAATGACGCAGTCCCGGCTCGGTTCAACGCATGCTCGGGAAGGCTCTGGTTGAACCGAAAGTGTTATTTTTATCAGGGTAATAATCGCTGATCAGCTGAAGAATACATCGGCCTTGAGTGTTTTGCCAAATGTACACATCAGCATCTTCATTTACTTCATCCTTAAAGATAGTTCATTCGGGGATGCCCTTGACTAAGGGATGCGTCTGCCTGCTCCTATTTTACTGAATAGGATTGAAAGTATACAAAGATCTTCCATCAAAGATCTTCCCTGACTTAAAGCAGTCTTGGAATATGTGGACATATTGCACATTTTACAACACCCTCAGTGTATTACAGCCCTGGGTACGAGAAGATTGAACCCTTTCTTGGGCAGCTCAAGGAAAGAGGGAAAGAAATGAAAGTGTGTTTAGGTGCCACATTGGAACACAAACAGTGATAAATTATAAACAACAGCCAGCTCAGGATGGACACCCCTGTGCAGCGCTGCTCGCCTTTGGAAGTTAAATTTGAAGTTAAATCCCGTGTGCGGTGAAGCAGCATTAAAATAGAACAGCCCAAAAATGTTTAAAAAAAAACAAAGCAGAAAAGACTTAAAGTTCTAGGTAGGCATAAAAGAAGACACAGAATTTTCATCATCAGCTTTTATTAGGTTAAGCATTGGTAGAGGAACACTGCACATAAGCATTGCTGGAAGGAAATAAACATGTAAATACAGCTGTAATTAAGACATTAATTAACACATGGTTTCTCCCACATTTGTTCAGGTATGTTTTGGTGGGCACAGGGGGACAGGGAATGGGGGTTATGGCCAGTGCATTATTGATTGTTTCTTCCTACAAAGGTTTGTGGTTATCCAGTTTTTTGGGGACAAAGGAGATTATTCTGCATCAGGAGCAGTGCACAGAATTCCCTGCCAGGGAGCACCTGCACTGTGTGCAGTCTGAGCCTCATTAGATCCTTACAGTAACTGCAGAGAGCAGAACAGCACTGAAGATTTACAGTAAAATGTCCTTTTTTTCTGCCACAGAATTCCAGTCTCCACGTGAGCGGCGCTTCCTCGCTGCAGGGAACAAGCCGGGTGCCTGGTCAGCAGCAGCAGGGATGAGATCTCTTTCCAGCCTAGGAAAGAGATGATATCCTGGTGTTCAAATCAGGATTTCCTGGCTTTGTGCTGGTGTGCAGAGATTGCATCGCCACCCGGAGAGAGGGGAGGGAATTTCTGGGAAATGCTTTGTTTCAAAGAAATCACACAAAATGGATGTTGTTTGCATGTCCCACTTTGTAGGTGAAGTGCTGATAAACAGTGAAAATTCACTGCTGGCTGCAATAGAGCCACCATAGAAAATAGATTCACTTGTGAGTAAAAACACCATTTTAGTAAGTATGAAAGCAATAAAAACCCCAGGAACCAAGTTCAGTGTCCTTTTCTGACTCTGCTACTCCTGAGGCAGTTTTGCAGCTTTTTCATAATCTGTACAAATTAAAAGCAGCTTTAAGTCAGAAGCAAGGACTGGTCTGGGAGTCTGACCTGTGCACACCAACTATGCAGACTGTGGAAAAGGAAAGACACACTTTGAGAGTGGTGTCAGAAAGAAAAATAGGATGTTTTAAAACCCAAATATGTTTAAAACGTCTTCTATTCAGCAAAAGAAAATATTCTATCAGAAGACAAAAAGGAAAGAGGTTTCTAGTTGAATTATTGTATTAGGAAAATAGTAATTCAAGGAGACAATGCAGTCAGCAATATAAATAAATGACAGTATAGTTATTGCAGCTCTAACTGATATTTTGTGCTGAGGAATAGAAATCCATACCTCCTATGGCAGACACGAGCCTTTGTGATCAGTGTCTGGGTTCAGGGGGTTCTGTAATTATAGTTTTCATACGTATGATAATAGCTACGTGAAAAAGAAGAAAACAATGAATTGCCTTGTAAAAGAACACTTGGTTCGGTTTCCTTTAAGAAAGAGAGGCTTGAAATGAAATGACATAACCACACCATGAGTTCCAGGTTGTGTCATTTGCAACCTGAGCTGAAGATACAAAATTACAAGGCCCGGACACACTGAGGCAAATATTTCAAGTGTATCAAGCCTATAAAGCTTGGGACTTGGCACCGAGGGACAGGAACAAAGAGCCAGAGCTGCCTTACCCTTCCTTCTGCTTGGAAATGATTTTCCAGACAACACCTGCCCCCAGGAGCAGCAGAACTGCTGCAGCTGCCACTCCTGAGGGAGAAGAATGCAGGTTATTCTCACTGTGTAAACTACACAAAATGCACAATAGGGTATATCTGCCAAGTAAGCAGAGGGAGGCTGTGCCACTGAGATGGGGACAAAAATGTTTGTAAGCTGCTTACCTAGGCCTACTGACCCGGGCTTGGGGGATGCTGGAGGGAAGGGAAAAAAAGAAAATCAGCAAACTGTTCAACCAAAGTACAGCGTTTCTCAGCTGTCCTCAATCAACACCAATAAACCTTTTCGAATCACAGGATGGTTTGGGTTGAAGGGACTCAAAGCTCATCCAGTTCCACCCCCCTGCCATAGGCAGGACACCTTCCACTGTCCCAGGCTGCTCCAAACCCCAATGTCCAACCTGGCCTGGGGCATTTCCAGGGAACCAGGGGCAGCCCCAGCTTCCCCATGCCAGTGTCTCACTGCTAACACCCGCAACACCAGATTTCTGAAAACCACACCCCTGTATACTTCCTTATTTTAAAAATACAGCCAGATATTTGCATGTTTAAAATGCATTTTCATGCTTGTGTTTGATCTTTGCTTTGTTTACGTTCCACTCACTCAGTTTACAGGCTGGCACGGGAGGGTCCCAGCTGAAATCCTCCTGGCACTGGGTGTGACTGATGCCTTCCAGCACGTAACCATCGTCACATTCAAGAGTGATGTTAGTGCCAGAGCGATAAGTACTTCCTTTAATGGCTTTTTTAACACCTTGGACATCCGGGAATTCACATCTGATCTCTGAAATTGGAAGCAGTAGAAAGAGGACATTTAGAGGGAACAGGAAATATGAGAAACACCACTGTGGGTTATTTAGGACATTGCTCTTGAGTTCCTCCTGAGTGTAGCCAGGAATTAATTGTCATTCCGCAGATCTGGGGAAGTGCCTCGGTCGCAGGTGGAATGCCAAACACCAGAGGAGGCACAGACTCACCTTTGCACTGCGGGAGCGGCTGGCTCCAGGTCCCCGAGCCCGTGCAGCTGATGAGAGCGTTCCCGACCAGAGAGTACCCGGGATCGCAGCTGTAGGACACGGCGGCTCCCCGGGGAAAGGCGGCAGAGGCGTTCCCTTTCAGCCTCCCGTGGGTGATGCTCGGAGGCTGCGGACACTTCACAGCTGGAAAGTCAGGGAGAGACAGTCAGCAGGATGCTGAAGGGGGGCCAGCGAGTGGCTGAGGCACTGACCCTCTGCAGCCTCGCCTGCTCCCTTTGAATTTCTTCCCCTGCACTCAGCCCGGACCCCTGTAACTCCAGCAGGCTTTGGAAAGGCTAAAAATTGTGCTTATCACACATTCTGTACTCAGCCTGTGCTTATCACACATTCTGTACTCAGATTTAGACCTTCTACAGACCTTCCACTAAAGCAAAACTTGTTAAATGTCCTTTGTTCTTTTCTCTCTGCAGCCAAACCACACCTTGACAGACGGGAGGAGGATGGCTCCAGGCTCCAGATGCTGTGCAATAAATGGATGCTGTCCCCAGGAGGGAGAAGCCAGGCTCACAGATGTAGTTTACAGATGTTCCCACAGTAAAAACTGCTTTTGCTGGGCCATGGAAAGATCCGTGGGTGATATTTGCAGGCTTGGAGCAGTGCAGCACTGAGAACAGAGTGGAGATCAAAGCAGAGCTCAGAGAAACAAGAGGGAAAACTTCAGAGCAGCTGGGGAAGGCTGAACTCTCCCTCCCACAGCACTGACCCCAACAGCCCTGCCCAACCCTCTGCAAAGTTCCCTCAAAAAAGCAGGACAGGTTGGGAGGAGGAGTTAGTGATTAGTAAATCAAATCTTGCCTCTTCAGGTAAGAGACCTACCTGGCTTTGTTGTGGGGTCAGGGTGGTGATAACGTTGTGACACTCCATCTAAATGCAGCATTAAGAGTTTAAAAACATGGTTGAGCAAATAAAATGTACACATTTACCTTAATTTCCCATCATCCTGGTGTTACATTTCCAGGAAAAAATTCACAGCTCTCTGACAGTCAGTGTCCTGCAGCTACCAAATTCCTCATTTCCAGGGAATTAAGAGAATGTGGATTATGGACTGCAACAAGCAGTGTGAGAACGTGCAAGTCACGTCAGTACTTACAGCATTACCCAAGCCCTGGCTCATCCCCTGTTTGTGAAGAGAGGCATAAATGAAAGGAAAAATTTCTGGGTTCTCCTTAAAGCAGTTGGAGCAAACAGGAAAAATAAAACCAGCTTTGGGTTCGGTGAGTGAAACCATGAGGAATGTGCAATCCCAACAAGGCCAAGAGCGATTCTTACCCTGCTCACAGACAGGCACAGGTGGGTGCCACCTCCTGTCCCCTTGGCACTGGGACGTGGGGTGGCCTCGCAGGGTGAAGCCTCTGTGGCACTTGAAGGTGACAGAGTCCCCGTAGGTGTAGCGGGGCCTGGGGACAGCCACGCTCCCATTCTGGACCCGTGGGGCTGGGCACACCACCCCTGAAAGAGAAACTCCTGTTTAGGGGTACAAAGCCATGTGAGTGCTGAATAAACACGTCCAAAATCCGTTCTCAGTGTGCTCAGAGCAGTCTCACAGGTAGGACTTAAAGACTCAGATATAAATAATTCCAGGAACTGAGGGGAGGAGTTTTAGTTCTTTGAGGTACCCTAAGGGAACCACAATATTATATATTTATTTATTTATTTATATAAACATAGATGGTGTGAATATATTCTAATAAATACATGAAATGGAGTGGAAATCTGGCAGTACTCATGAATGCTTTACTATCAGTCATTCTCATGAATGCTTTACTATCCCAACCTCAAAAAGCAATTCCATCTGAAAAAAAAAAAAAAAAGACTAATTGCAATGATCAACCCCTGCAAAACATCCTTGTACTTCAGATAACAGTAGAGGGTTTGGAAAATTCCATTTCAGTGGTACTCAAAATGTCACTCTTCTACATAACACTTTTTTTTACTTGATTTGTTATTTATTGTTGTGAAACAAAAGGGACAAGTCCCTGCAGGCATCTCACAACTCTTCAGTCTGAATTGCTGTGACAGATCAAAGCTTACAACTGGAAGATTTTCAGAAGAAACCAAATATACAAGCATAAAAACACCCTAAAAACTATCCCAGAGGAATATTATCCTTTAATAGTCTTATTCATTTAATTCTATTTATTTAAAGGAAACGCTTTTTAATTTTAAGGACTTAATATGGCAATTCTGGCCCCAATGCCGTGCTGACCTACTTACTTTTACAGATAGGAGGCAGACCAGTCCAGGCAACATCTCGTCCCAAAATCTCACATCTCCTGTGGGACTCTCCAACCAGTCTGTACCTGGAGGTGCAGAGAGAGAAATATCAGCTCAGACCAAGCCCCTCAGCTTGGATTCTTCCCTCCCCAGAGGTTTCCTTCTGCAGCCTCCTGATTGCAGCTGATCACCAAGGTCTCTCTGCTGGTTTGACACGTGGGAATGGAGGACACCAAGTTGCTTCTTCCCAGATCCAAGGGGAGCAACACTGACCCCAAAACCTCTGGGTTAGATTGGTCAGGTGATAAATCAGGACCCAACTGATTTCCAAAGGGCTGGAGCCTCCTTGCAGCACGGCCTTGCTCCCACTCTCAGCTCCTGCTCGAGGCCATCTGAGAAGGAAAACTGAAACTGGTTTGCAAATTAATCTGCTGAGCACAGGAGGAAAAATGAGACAATTCTCCCTTTCTGGAGCAGGCAAGTATGGCAGAATTAGAACCAAAATTCCAATTCAGGTCTGCTGTGGGAGAGCAGCTGTGCAGAGGAGTGGGCTCTGATCCTTTACCCACCACCAAACTCAGACAGGAGGCAGCGAAGGCAGCGTGGGACTCACCCTTCATCACACGTGTGGCTCACGGTTGACCCAAAAAGGAGATCTGTCAGAACAACAACTCTGCCATTCCTGAGGGGTTCTGGGTATCTACATTGCTTCCCTGGGAAAGAACAAGGCTTTGTTTAAACTCCTCTCTTGAGCTTGTGCTACACGCTATGAGAAGGTACCTTAAGGCTCTGTCCAAGCTCTGCCACCAACAAAGATGTGATTTCAAAAAGGCCCAAAGCGGCCCAGACCGTGTGACTAGTAAAGCCATGTACCAATCTTTCCTTCAAAAACCCACAGAATAGACAATTTCCAATAACAACACCAAATGGATGGAGCTATTCACTTTTACAGAACTCTAGGGCTTCAGACCACGTGTGGTTTTGGAGGCAAGTCAGAGTTTGGGGCACTCCGGGGCGTCTCGAGTGTCCCGGCCGGCAGCTGTAGCTCACAGTGTCCCCAACAGCAAATTCCTGCTGATTTCTGTATTGCCTGGCAAGCTCAGCAAAGGTCAGGTTTGGAGGCGCACCACAGCCACCTATCAGGGGAGAAAACATGGGGAGAAACGGAGATGTCAGCTACAAAAATTGTTTTAAAATGTATTTTGAGTATGTACAGCTTAAAATCATTGTGCAAAATGGGTAAAAAAAGGGGAGAGTCAAGGATTCAGAATTTTGGGAAGGGCAAGGATGAATCCTACAGGTAAAAACCCCCAGGTATCCACAGCTCCAAGCCCAGAGCCACAGTGTACCTGCACACTGAGGGAGAGGGAGGCTCCAGTTGCCAGAGCTGGTGCAGTGGATGGATGCCTCTCCCCGGAGGCTGTAGCCAGGGTCACAGCTGTAGTTCACAACCATCCCAGCGGGAAAAACCTCCAAATCCTGGCTGTCGTGGGTTCCTTTGGTAATATTGGGAGGTGAAGGGCATTGCAGCACTAGAGAGGACAAAGCAAAACTGAGAAAAGGGCAGGGCCATGACCCTGGAACAGGTGGGGAAGTTGGGATGTTTAGCTTGAAGAGAAGGCTCTAGGGAGACTTCAGAGCCTCTTGCAGTGCCTAAAGGGGCTCCAAGAGAGCTGGAGAGGGACTGGGGACAAGGGATGGAGGGACAGGAATGGCTTCCCACTGCCAAAAGTCAGGGTTGGGTGGGATATTGTGAAGGAATTCCTCTCTGTCAGGGTAGGCAGATCCTGGCACAGGGTGCCCAGAGCAGCTGAGGCTGCCCCATCCCTGGAAATGTCCAAGGCCAGGCTGGACAGGGCTTAGAGCAAGCTGGGACAGTGGAAGGTGTCCCTGCTCATGGCAGGGGTTGAGATGAACTGATTTTAAGCTTCTTTAACTCAGTGTCATAGGAGAAGAATCACTATTTTCAGGAGTCTGCCCAAGCCCTCCAAAGGAGGGAGTGGTGAAGGGGAAATTACAAGGCTTCAGCACATAATTTAAACCAATTGGAAGCAGCTGCAAAACTTACTTTTGCAAAACTCCTGGGCTTCAGACCACGTTAGATTTTCAAGACATGTGATAGTTGGTGATATCTGTGGCTGTTCCACGTATCCAGGCCGACAAGTGTAGTTCACAGTCATCCCAACAGGAAACTCAGTCTGATTTTCATATTCCTTGCTTAGCTCAGCAAATAGCAACAGTGTTGGTGTGCCACAACCGGCTGCCAAGAAACGAAACGGGCATGAGAAATATGTCCTTGGCTGTGAAATGCAGCTAAATAGAAACAGTGCATTGATAGGCACTGCTAAACCCCAAGTTATTAATGCATCTTCTATGTAGTCTGACATTTGTCTGCATCAAGTAACACTCAGTATGTAAGGACACAGGCACCTAATTTATGTGGTCTTAAAACAAAACAGTGCCCAAAAAGTAGTTTGGTCAGTGTGGTGCCTTCACACGACTCTGGGCTGTAAAGTACAGAAATCTTTAATTTCAATATTTAGAACATCCAAGCCTGTCTCCTTTTGGGAAACTTGAGCAGTGCCACCAGCTTATTCCCAGTGCCACCAAAGCGAGCACAGCTCCTGCTGTGGTTCTCTGCATGCCATGCAATCCTGCAGGGTGGCAGGTGTGCCTGACCCAGGGTGAGCCTGGCATGGGTGGAGGCTGAGCCTGGCACAGGATGGATGCTGAGCCTGGCACAGGGATGGAGGCTGAGCCTGGCACAGGGATGGAGGCTGAGCTTGGCACAGGATGGATGCTGAGCCTGGCACAGGATGGATTCTGAGCCTGGCACAGGGATGGAGGCTGAGCATGGTACAGAATGGATTCTGAGCCTGGCACAGGATGGATTCTGAGCCTGGCACAGGATGGATTCTGAGCCTGGCACAGGGATGGAGGCTGAGCATGGTACAGAATGGATTCTGAGCCTGGCACAGGATGGATGCTGAGCCTGGCACAGGGATGGAGGCTGAGCCTGGCACAGGGATGGAGGCTGAGCATGGTACAGGATGGATGCTGAGCATGGTACAGAATAAATGCTGAGCCTGGCACAGGGATGGATGCTGAGCCTGGCACAGGGATGGAGGCTGAGCCTGGCACAGGATGGATGCTGAGCCTGGCACAGGGATGGAGGCTGAGCATGGTACAGAATGGATGCTGAGCCTGGCACAGGATGGATGCTGAGCATGGTACAGGGATGGATGCTGAGCCTGGCACAGGATGGATGCTGAGCCTGGCACAGGATGGATGCTGAGCCTGGCACAGGGATGGATGCTGCAGCAGCCCCACCTGCACAGCGAGGGTAGGGAAGGCTCCAGTTGCCCCAGGCCGTGCACAGCACCGAGGGGTCCCCGAGCAGGGTGAAGCCAGGCTGGCAGCTGTAGCTCACGGAGGTGCCACTGGTGAAGTTGGTCCCGGGCTCGGCGCTGAGCGTGGCGTGGGCGATGACGGGGGGCGGAGGGCAGGGCCGCGCTGCCAGGGCAGGAGCAGAGAGCAGAGGTTTGTTTAGGGGTCGCACCCTGAGAAAAGGCACTGGTTCCACAGCAAAGCCCGTCACACCGGCTCACCTGGCTGGCAGGTGGGCACAGCGGGCACCCAGCGGCTGTCAGGCTGGCACTTGGCCCCACGGCTGCCCCTCAGCACGAAGCCTGGGTGGCACTGGAAGGTGACGTTGTCCCCAGGGTGGTACACAGCCCTCCGGCCCTCAGCCACCTCCCCGTCCTTGATGCTGGGGCTGCTGCAGGTGATCACTGCGAGGGAAAAGCAGCACAGCTCGGCTGGGGGCATGGCTGGGGGCACGGCTGGGGGCACGGTGCCAGAGCTGAGGGTGCTCCTCTGGTTTTGGGAGGCCCTGTGAGGGCAGTGCTCTCCCTTTGCACTGAGAGTGGCAGCATTTGCAGCTCACCTTCACAGCGGGGGTAAGGGATGCTCCAGACTCCCGATGGCAAGCAGGAAATCGTGCTTTTCCCAGCCAGGAGGTAGCCTGGGTCACAGTGGTACCTCACTGCCATGCCAGGGATGAACTCTGCCACCCCCTTGCTGTCGTGCTGGCCATTCCTGATAGTTGGAGGGGAAGGACACGGTGGCACTGCAAGGAGAGGAAATCATCCCAGCTAGCCAAGAGCTGGTACCGCAAACACCCCTGTAGGGTGAGGCAGCCTTTTAACTTTGTGCTTTCCCTTTAATTTCTGCCCAACACCAACGAGGGTGTCACTGAATGATATTTCCATCCTACCCTCTCTTACCTTCCAGCCTTCATGTTTTCTGGGCTTATTGACATAAAAATGATAGCTTCTCACTATTTAGGCAACTACAGTGGTTAGTTTCCATCTGTGGCCCTAACAACTTGCTCTGGTCTTTCTATGGTTGTGAATGATATCAGGCACCAGCCTGGATTTTGTGGATTCATTTAAAGGGCCCTACATTTAACAAGGATCTGAATCACAGAAACACTGAAATTTGAAAAGCCACTACCCCATGTCCCAAGTGCCACATCCACATGTCTTTTAAATCCCTCCAGGGATGGTGCCAGATGATGCCCACACCTCCCCAGGCAGCCCGTTCAGGGGTTTGGGTGGGGATCAGAAGGATGGCAGGACACATTATGTGAATGTTTTTCCTTCCCAGCCCCTCTACCTCCTTTACAGGGGTTCAGAAATCAGCTGCCCCTCATTTGCACTTACACTTCTCACAGCTGGGGACAGGAGGGTGCCACTTGCCCCCAAACTGGCACTGGGACTCCTGAGAGCCCTTCAAGGCATAACCAAAGTTGCACTCGAAGATGATGATGTCCTCCAGGTTGTAGGTGGTCTCTGCCTCAGCCACTTTTCCATTCTCGATCTCTGGCCTGGTGCAGCCAATTGCTGGAAGGGAAGAGCACGAGGATGTGGAGAGCTGGGGATGTGAAACCCCCTCCTGGCTGTGGAGGGGCACTGGGCAGGGACAGCACCTTCTGCTGGGCCTTGCCATCCCTGTCACGGGCATTTCAACATTTCTGACTCCTGTTCTTACACTAAATATCACTATTCAGCTCTTCCTGAGCGTTTGTACTCAGCGGGAACAGAAAGGGAAACCCACAGGGGCGCAGGGGGCTCCTCCTGCCCCTGGCACCTCTGCTCGCTGCCCGTCCCTGGGGATTTGCTGGCAGTGATTACACCAGGAGCCGAGGAGGAGGAAGGAGCCCCAGGAACGCACCTCGGCAGCGGGGCTGGGGCCGGCTCCAGGTGCCCCGGGCCGTGCAGCGGATGGAGGCGTTGCCCAGCAGGGAATAGCCCTCGGCGCAGGTGTAGAGCACCACGGAGCCCGGGCTGTGCCTGGCTCCGGGGCTGGCACCGTGCTGCCCGTTGGCGATGCTCGGCGGGGCAGGGCACCTCACCTCTGCCGGGAACAGGGAAAGGCAGGTGAGAAATGGGGCAGGGCGAGATAAACACCAAAACCCCCAACGTTTGAGAGCAAAGCAGCGAGATAACACGAGTGCAATCAGCCTTATTGCTGATATGTAACTTTCCCAGGAACTCTCCTTAGCTCTTTGCTTCAGCAGAAACCAACATCCTGGTTTGTAGAGCTTCTTCAGAAGCAATAAATCAAATTAATTTGTAATGAAAGCTGAAGCAATAATTGTACTCCCCCACCAGCATCAAAGAGGAAAAGCTGTTACACTAAAGCGCTAGCAAATAAGCGTTTTATGCTTTAAAAAGTGATTAAAAAATAGTAAATCCTCCGAGTTGTTTTGAGCACTGACATTAACTGCTGTGAATACATAAAATCAGTTGTGTGAGCTGTGTCCCCATGGGTGCAGGCCCTGCCCCAGGCTGTCCCTTGTGCCAGGGCCAGCCAGAGCTGGCTGTGGGCACACCCCGAGGCGTACCTTGGCACCGCGGCACTGTCCCACTCCACGTGCCACGCTCCCCGTCCCCAGAGGTGCAGGACAGGGAGGTGTCTCCAGCTGGGGCCAGCCCCGAGGCACAGGTGTAGGTGACCACGTCCCCAAGGGAGAAGGTGTCCCTGGAGCCCCCGCTGTGTGTCCCGTTGGGGATGGCCGGAGGGGCAGCGCAGGTGACACCTGTGGGCAGGACAAGGGGACAAGGGGGAGTCAGCACTGCCCAGGAAGGGCACACACAGTGCCCAGGAAGGGCACTGGCAGAGGGGAAGCCACCTCAGCAGTGACACCTGAATCACCAGTAACAAAGTTTGCATGGATAAAATGACGCATGGGAATGAAATCTGTCCCATCCTGTGAGTCACTTCCTTGCTGCCCATGTTTGGAGGTGCTGGGACAATTCTTACCTCCCTTTCCATAACCATTGGTGACACAGAGAGAGAAACTGGCCAGTGAGAGATACTTACCACTGACAGGCAGTTTAAAACATTAATGTTTCTTCCCAGTTTGGACCAGAATAAATAAAAGACCTTTGAAACCATTCTCAGAAGCATATCCAAAACCAAATGAAAAGGAAATATTTTACACATTCAGTGACTTGAGAAATCTTTTGCAATAAAACCTTTGGCTTGAAAGAAGTTCCACTTTATCTTATAAGCCATCTCCAAGGGCCTGTTGTGGTGGCCTACTTACGCTGGCAGACAGGAGGATCCCCACTCCACGAGACATGTGTGCCAGAGACCTCACAAATTCTCTGGGAGCCTCCCACCAGCTTGTACCTGGACCACACAGAAGGATTCATTATTTTAACAGTGAGATTTTTTATATTTGAGATTTCTTTACAGCCCTTGCAAGTGGCAGCCAGGAGTTCTGACTTGGGAACTTGGTTGCGTAAAGCTGAAAATCCACTTCACTCTCACCAGGGCAGGACTCACCCTTTGTCACAAGTGTAATTGATTTTGGACCCGAGGAGGAGATCTGTCAGGACAACAGCTCTGCCATTCTCTGGGTTCCCTGGGTTGGGGCACTGCTTCTCTGGAAGGGAATGGCAGCATCCATCAGTCCAGCAGGGATGGCACCAGAGAGCAGGCAGAGACACCCTCAAAGCTGGGGAAACACTGAAAACAGCCAAGCCTCCCACTTCAGGCTTCCAGCACTTGCAGGACGTACTTTTACAGAACTCCAGTGCTGCTGACCACGTCTGGTTGCTGAGGCAGGTGATGGCTGGTGACACACCCAGGAGCTGGCTGTAGCCAGGCTGGCACTCGAATTCCACCCTGCTCCCCTCAGGAAACACTGTCTGGTTCCTGTAGGGCTCCTTGAGCTCGGCAAAGCCCAGCCTGGCAGGGGCTCTGCAGGCAGCTGCCAGGACAGAGAACAGCCAGGCTGTTGAAGAGCCACAAAAGGAGGATTGGGAGAGCAGGGGAAGGTTAAACCCTGCTGAGACACTTGCCCTGCTCGCAGACGGGCACAGGCGGCTCCCAGGTGTTGTTTGGCTGGCACTGGATCTCTCTGTGGCCGCGAATGGCATAGCCTGGGTCACACTGGAAGGTCACGGTGTCCCTGTGTGCGTAGGCAGCCCTGGCAGCCACGATCCTCCCGTGCTGGATCTGTGGCACGGGACAGCTCGCCTCTGGAAAGGAAAGAGGTGCAGTGCTCAGAACAGACCCTCAGGCAGAGCTGGGCACTGTGAAGCCACCAAGGGCTGCAGTTTTAAGACGCTGAAAATCATTTTCCTAGAGAAGATGATGATCAAACATTCCAAGGGGAAAGGGGAGCAGGGTGGCACCCCAACCTCCCCTGCTCTGCTGGTCCCAGCCCTGGAAGATGCTGGAGCAATAATTCCAGCTGGCTGGAGTTTCCCAACCCGGAGCGGTGCTGGGGGGATGCCCGGGGGTCCCTGCCCCCTCGGGCAGCCCAGCCCACCTCCGCAGGCCGGCAGGGGCTCGCTCCAGACGCCGCTGTGGCCGTCGCGGGTGGTGCAGTGGATGGAGGGCTCCCCGTGCAGCGGCAGCCCGTGCTCGCAGCTGTAGGTCACGGCCGTGCCGTAGTGGAACTCGCTCTGCAGCCGGCCCGAGTGCTGCCCGTTGGGGATGTCCGGCGGGGGCTCGCAAGGGATGCCTGCAGAGGGGCAGAACCTCAGCTCAGCAGCAGCACCGCAGCACCTGTGGGGCGCTTCTTGAACCCCTCAGGCTGGGGGGCACAAACATTTCTTCTAAAGATAAAATGAAGTGACCTCCCAGGTTGGGAACAGGATCCCACCCCCTGGCAGGTAGAAAGCAGAGCAGTAATCAAAACTCTGTGGAGGAAACACCTGCATGCTTTGCATATGCTACTTTTTAAGAAATAAGAAATGGAGTACTTATTTAGCACCACTTGTGTAAAATCCGGGTGCCAGGTTTTGGAACAGGCACAGTCTGTGTGTCACTTGTGGTTCACACCTACCTGGAGAACCTGGGAAATGCTTTAAAACCTCAGAATGTACCAGCAAATGTTTCTTTCTTCCGTGTGAAACGGCCCTGATCAGCCGCACTACTTGATCAGCAGAGAAAGCCCAGGTGGGATTGCTGAGGAGCAGCGCAGCAGCTCTTGGGCACTCACCAGTGGCGGAGAGAGGGAACAAACCCCCGGTCTGGGATTTTGGGATTCGCTGCTGGCCCTGGCTCAGTGCTCTGCCTCTCCCTAGGACTGACCCTTGTTCTCTCTGGGTGTGACAGAACAACCCCTAAGCTGAAATGTGTTCCCTTCCTCTCCTGCAATGGGCTCCTGGTGTCAGGCAGCAGCAGGATGCTCAAGCACTGCTGGAAAAGCTCCAGCCGAGGTGTTGCTTTCCATAATCCCCTCAGCTTTGGGATCTTGTACCTCTCCCACACTGCTTTCTTATGCCTCCTAAACCTTCTTGTAATTTCCCTGCCCACAGAGGGGAGAATTGCCTGTGAAAGCTTTGATTGGGAAAACGTGGCAGACGCTGCTGGAAAATATTTCCCAGATCCATGCAAACCCCCAGAACCACAAGCTACTCACGCTGACAGAGGGGAGTGTGGCCAGTCCATGCAACACGTCCCCCAGAGATCTCGCAGCGTCTGCTGGCTTGTCCAACTAACCTGTGCCTGGTGGTAAAAGCGTTGGTCATTCACCCCAAGCCATTTCAGATGGAATTACTGCTCCTCCCAACCACGTGGGATGTGGGATCAGCCCTGCTGGCAGCAGAGCCGTGGCCCTGGAGGGGAAATTCCTTCCTTGCTCTGCCTGACCCATTTCCCAGCATTTGTAGGGGATATATATATATATAAAAAATATCCATTTTATATCTATATATAAAATATATAGATATCCATTTTATATATATAAAAGATATATACATATATATTATATATATATACATTTATTTATACATATAAAATATATATGTATACACATATATATAATATATAACCATTTTTATATATCATATATATAAAAATAGATATACATATATATATATATAAAACCAATTTTTATATATTTTATATATATCCAGAATCCATTTACTGGGAGTGAATGAACAGGGCTTAAAAAGGGGGACACTTACCTAATCCAAAGCAGGACTTACCCTTCCTCACAGCTGTAAACCACTGTAGAGCCAAGCTGGAGATTTGTCAGGGAAACAATCTTGCCATTCACAGGCTCGCCTGGGTGACTGCACTGTTTCCCTGGGGAAGGAAAACACCCTTATATCCTGCCTCTCTACATCACAGCACCAAATATGCAATTATTCCTCCAGTCCCCTGCCCACATTCCCAGTTCTCCCCACATGGGTTTCCAATTTCAAAGAGTTACATGGCTTTACTAGTCACATATTCAGAATAACACCAAGGTTTTGGCAGCATGGACAGAACCTGAGACCTGTTCCTCCTGCAACAACAGACACCAAATCAAGGAGCTATTCACTTTTACAGAACTCTAGTGCTTCTGACCACACTCCTCTCTCAAGGCATGTCAGAGTAGGTGACATTCCTGGCACTTTTGCGTATCCAGGGCGGCAAGTGTATTGCACAGTCTTCCCAACAGGAAAATCAATGGCATTCCTGTGCTCCTCATTTAGCTCAGCAAACTGTAACCTTGTGGGAGCACCACAAGCACCTAGTGAGAGAGAAAAGAGATGTGAGAAGCAGGCAGGACAGGCACATGGGGGCAAGCACACAAAGAGCACTGTTAGGAGGAAAGGGGTTTGGTTTGCCTTGTAAAAATGTTCATTTTGATTAATATAGCCATTAATGAAGACATTTTCCCAAAGGGCAGCAGAGGATTAGGTTCTTATTCCCAGGATAGGCTTGAATCTTCCCCTCAAAGGGTTTAACAACATTTTTTTAAACAGGATTAGGGGACATAAAACAGCAGTTATGTCAGGTACCTGGAGACCTGGTGAAGGAGGTGTGGTGGGGCAGTGCTCTGTCACACACAGGAGCAGGGGGCTGCCAGCTGCCATCCTCCTGGCACGACAGGCTGGCACTGCCCTGCAGGCTGTACCCATCGTGGCACCGGAATGTCACCGTTTGCCCGGGGGCAGAGAGGAGCCCGTGGCCACCAACTTGCCTTCCGTTGGCTACGATTGGAGTGATGCAGACAGTGCCTGGAATGAGGGTGTGCAGGGGAGTCGGAGCAAGAGAAAACACAAAACCAGCGGCTGTTAATGTTGGAACCACAACATCAGCGCGAAGTCCACACAAACCTCCCCAGCTGTAGGAAGGCTTGGCACTAATTGATTCCATGATACACTTCACATGGAATTAACCCTCTTGGAGGATCTGTTTGCACTGGTGAGGGTGTCCCCTGAGGGGACAGAGCCCGGGCTCACCTTCGCAGCGAGGCCGGGGCTGGCTCCAGTTCCCCGATGCTCTGCAGGTCACAGCGGCATTTCCGACCAGGTAATAGCCGGGATCGCAGCTGTACCTCACAGACATCCCAGCGGTAAAAAACGCTTTGTCCCGGCCGTTGTGATTTCCATTGGCCACCTCCGGAGGCATCGGGCACGGCCGGACTGCGGGAGGGAGATGGGAAATTGAGCTCAGCGAGAGAACGGGGAGCGAGGGGAAGGCAGGCAGAGTGATGTGCGCGGAGGGGTTAAACCCCTGCCTGCACCCCGATCCCGAGCAGCACTCACCCCTGTGGCACACGAGCTCCGGCGGGTCCCAGGTGCCCCCGGGCTGGCACCGAGCCTCATCGGAGCCCTCTGCTGCATGGCCGGGGCGGCAGCCAAAGTGCAGAGTGTCTCCAGCTCTGTAGGTGCTCTCTGCGTTGTGCACCTGCCCGTTCTGCACCTCGGGTACCTGGCAGCCGATCGCTGTGGGGGCAGCGACAGCGCCCTTTAAATTCGCTGCATCAGGAGCGGGATCCTCACGCACAGAGCCCTGCCCTGCCCTCAGCGCCACAACCCCCTGCCCCGACCCTACAGCACACCCAGCACCCTCCTGCCCCCCAGGCCAGCAGAGAGACCCCACAGACCTTCACAGCGGGGCAGGGGCCGGCTCCAGAGCCCCGAGTCCGTGCAGGTGATGGACTCATTGCCGAGCAGCTGGAAGCCCTCCCTGCAGCTGTAGGACACGGTGACTCCGCGGGGAAAGCTGCCCGAGGAGAGCCCGGAGTGCAGCCCGTTGGCGATGTTGGGTGCCCGGGGACATGTCACCTCTGCAGAGGGAGGGAAAGCCTCATCAGGGTTTGGGAGAGGAGATTCTGGGGAGCCAGCTCATGTCAGAGTTTGGGAGGACAGAGGGCTCAAACCCCAGGTACTGCCAGCTGCATCCTGCCAGCAGCCTTTGGGTCTCCTGTCTCTCCTCTGATTTTTCTGGACAAAGAGTATTGAAATGATCCATTTTATCTCAGCTGGTCTCCCTCTAACAGCTGGTCTCCCTCTAAAAGCTGTGTCCCCCGGCTATGCCCATGCCTGGTCTCCGCACTGTCACCATCCATGGATATCACTGGAGCACAGGGAGGAGGGTGCTGGCTCTGCACTCGTGGATTTTAGCTTGTTCTTTACATATTTTAAACCCGTATATTTCATTAAAAGGGAATTTAGTCTCTCGCTGAAGGTCTCGGTGGATTTGGTGAGGGTGTCCCCTGTGCACAGAGCCACAGTGAGTTTGTCCCCTGAGGGGACAGAGCCCGGGCTCACCCTGGCAGCGAGGCCGGGGCTGGCTCCAGTTCCCCGATGCTCTGCAGGTCACAGCGGCATTTCCGACCAGGTAATAGCCGGGATCGCAGCTGTACC
The DNA here is from genome assembly GCF_027579445.1 of Ammospiza nelsoni. Taxonomy (NCBI): domain Eukaryota; kingdom Metazoa; phylum Chordata; class Aves; order Passeriformes; family Passerellidae; genus Ammospiza; species Ammospiza nelsoni. Next base: position 1,307,610 of record NC_080655.1, read on the forward strand.
TCACAGACATCCCAGCGGTAAAAAACGCTTTGTCCCGGCCGTTGTGATTTCCATTGGCCACCTCCGGAGGCATCGGGCACGGCCGGACTGCGGGAGGGAGATGGGAAATTGAGCTCAGCGAGAGAACGGGGAGCGAGGGGAAGGCAGGCAGAGTGATGTGCGCGGAGGGGTTAAACCCCTGCCTGCACCCCGATCCCGAGCAGCACTCACCCCTGTGGCACACGAGCTCCGGCGGGTCCCAGGTGCCCCCGGGCTGGCACCGAGCCTCATCGGAGCCCTCTGCTGCATGGCCGGGGCGGCAGCCAAAGTGCAGAGTGTCTCCAGCTCTGTAGGTGCTCTCTGCGTTGTGCACCTGCCCGTTCTGCACCTCGGGTACCTGGCAGCCGATCGCTGTGGGGGCAGCGACAGCGCCCTTTAAATTCACTGCATCAGGAGCGGGATCCTCACGCACAGAGCCCTGCCCTGCCCTCAGCGCCACAACCCCCTGCCCCGACCCTACAGCACACCCAGCACCCTCCTGCCCCCCAGGCCAGCAGAGAGACCCCACAGACCTTCACAGCGGGGCAGGGGCCGGCTCCAGCGGCCCGAGTCCGTGCAGGTGATGGACTCATTGCCGAGCAGCTGGAAGCCCTCCCTGCAGCTGTAGGACACGGTGACTCCGCGGGGAAAGCTGCCCGAGGAGAGCCCGGAGTGCAGCCCGTTAGCGATATTGGGTGCTCGGGGACATGTCACCTCTGCAGAGGGAAAGAAAGAGTCCTGTGGGTCTGTTCTGTGCTGCTGGCACAGCTCGGTAACAGCAGGGTGAGCTCCTGAATCCTGCTCTGGGCTCCATTTGCTGGGTCAAGGCTTCAGTTCACTCCAGGTGCAGCTGCCCCTGGAAGGAATCACTGGCAGTGATGAGAGTCCCGACAGGACAGCGGGCACATGGCAGGATTTGGGAGGGATCCACACTGATGTGGAAACAGCGAGAGCAGTGAGAAATTGTGATTACTCTGCACTCCACAATGAAGGTGAAACTGCCCCACATCTGCCCAGAAGCAGTGTCAGAAACCCCCGGCATTCAGACCCTGCCGTCCTTCAGGGTTAACCTCTCCCCATCCCTCTCAGACCCCCAGACAGGGCACAGCCATCCCCATTTCCCACCCCAGCCTGTCCCACCGGAGCTGTTTCTGTTTCTCTGCCAGCCAAGCTTGGGAAGGGCAGCAGGAACAGACCCACGCCAGCTTTGCCTTCCCAGTGAATTTGGGAGGACACAAGAGGAGCTTTCCCCGCAGCCAGCATTGCTCCCAGCGCTGGGACACTGGTGTGCCACTCACCCTTTCTGCACTCGGGCAGAGGAGGGTCCCACCTGGAGGCAGCCCCGCAGGTGCTGCTGCCCGGACCCCGCAGGGTGTAGCCCGCGGTGCAGGTGACGCTCACGGTGTCCCATGGCCGGTAGGAAAAGCGGAGAGGGGACACCCGCCCGTAGGGCACACGGGGTGGCGGGCACCGGGCAGCTGGAGGGAGAGAAGGGAAATGCTGACCTGGCCAGCCCTGGGGTGCTGCGGGGTGCCCGTGGGCACTGGGGGCTGCAGCTGGGCTGGGGTCCCGGGGCTGCAGGACCCTCCCTGTGCTCCTCGGGCTGACAAAACCTGCGTGTCCAGGATTTCATGTCAGCACCCAGCAGGGTCAGGAGCCTTTCCTGGCCCTCCCGAGGGCTCAATCCAACCCAGGAAATCACTGACAGGGCAGCCCAGGACTGACCCAACAGCCCCCAGGGATCTGTGCTCTGCCAGGGGATGGGGGTGCCCAGCCAGGCTGGGAATGCCAGCTGTGGCTCTGGTGACGTGCCAGTTCTGGCTCTGGTGATATGCCAGCTGTGGCTCTGGTGATGTGCCAGCTGTGGTTCTGGTGATGTGCCAGCTGTGACTCTGGTGATGTGCCAGCTGTGGCTCTGGTGACCCCAGAGGGTCTCTGCCATCATCAGAGGAGCTCAGGGCTCTGTGATGCCAAGGCCACCTGGGAGCAGTGCGGGGCTCCCATTTCCCCCCACAGAGAAAAGCTCGGGGATCAGCGAGGACAGAGCAGTGAGGAGGAGCAGGAGGGCTGTGGGAGGAAGGCCCCAGAGGAGCAGAGCTGCTGCCCTGCCTTACCTTGAGCCCCGGGCGTGGTGCTGAGGAGCAGAGCGGAGCTGCCCAGCAGGCAGAGGGTGAAGGTGGGCACCATCCCTGGCACAGGCGGCAGCTCCTGCGGGCACGGGGCAGATATGGGCAGCCCAGTTCCCCCCAGCGCCCCCGTGGGAGGAAGGAGATGCTGCTGGGGGACTTCCCAGGACTGTGGGACAGGAACCTGGGGGCTCCCCAGGACGTGCAGCACAGCCAGCACCCCGAGGAGGCTGCAGGTGCCCCAGGCTGCTGCTGCTGCTGGTTTGGGCAGGGGAGGATGTGGAAAGAGGGGTGAAAAGGGCTGGGGGCAGGCAGAGGTGCTGTAGCTGCGCTGTGCCCATGGAGCAGAGTGTCCTCCTTAGGGGAAGTGTCCCAGGCTCTGTCCCAGAGCCCCAGGGGATGGTGGTGGCACCTAAGGGGTGGGATGAAGGTGTCCTAAGGGTCACAGCAGTGAGGAATTCCCTCTTCCCATAAAAACAGGACAAAAATTGGGGGCACAAATCCTCCTGACCCGACCCTGGGCTCATCCCTCCCCGCTGGCAGGAAAAATAAACCCCCAACAGGAGTTTTGGATGAGGAGCAGCCCCAGCAGCTCCAGCTGCCCACCCCACACAGGTGACACTTCCTGAGCCTGAAGCAGGCAGCGAGACAGGAACTGATCAGTCCTTTTATTTATTTTATTGACAGAGAGCTTCCAATACTTACAAATCCAACGTTCACACTTCAGATTGCACTTGGTGATTTGCGCTCAGATGACAAAGAAAAATGATATGCAATTGATTACAAATGCAGTAAATAAACCCTCTCCAATGGTAAATTTTGGTGACCACACCTGTACACAGTTTCAGCATTCACAATTCCTTTCATGTGATTGTGGGGAGATAATTCCAAGCTGATCCCCAAATCACATGTTAAATCATTTGGAAAAAAAATCACTTTGGAATATGCAGTGTGAATAAACGTGCTGGGATTAAAATAGCAAAGCCAAACACAACCCAGAGCTGAGAGCCTTTAGGTTGTATTTTGCCCTTTTAGTCACTCACGTGGCTTACGGTAAAAGAGCAATAAAAATAACCAGCAATGTGCAAGTGCTTGTTCTGCAGGGCTGAAGGAACAGGATCTGCAGTGCCCCTGTGACAGCTGAGCAGGACAGGGCTCTGCTGGGGAGGGAGAACCTGGGGGCCTGCCTGGAACAAGGCTGATGTGTGCATGGAAATGGTTATCTGTGAGTTTCCTTCTTATTAAAGGCATGTTCCTGCCAGCAGGGGAAAATGGAGAAACCAAAGGTCTGTAGTAGGCACATTTGGGTGGTTCCTGTTCCCAGTGTGCTTCATGAGAAGCTCCCAGACGGGTGATTTACCTCTGCAGCAGACAAAACCCCAAACCTCAACATTTTGCTTTACCAGCAGCTCAAATTCTGAATGCCTTCCAAACAGGAAACCTTCCAACCTTAACTCCATTTTATGACAGCTTATCCAGCGATCTTCAGCCAGGCTGAGTTACGGCCAGGAAAGGACACCAATGCCTCAGCATGGCCTTGCCATCAGCCAGAGAAACCCGGGGCATTTTGCTCAAATGGTCCCTCCCTCACCTCTCTCCACACTCACACACATCCTCAGCACAGCCACGAGTGGCTCAGGGCAGGCAGGATGAAAACAAAGTGCCCAAAAGCTGTGGGGTTGGTGTCCTGCTCCCAGGGCAAAAGTCTTGGCATCTCTGTGGTTTCACACAGGGGTAGGTGCCCTTGAGTTCTGAGCAGCGTTCCAGAAGTTCTCAGCAGCATTCCAGAAGTTCTCAGCAGCATTCCATTATGAATATTGAATTTATAAGTTCACCCTCCAGGTGCCTTCCAAAGCACTCCAGTCCCCCACAGCAGTGCCAGGGGTTCCTGGCAGTCGCTGCTTCAAGGCCACTTTGTCAGGAGGGAAAGCAGAGCCCTGCCCCATCTCCCCCATCACAATTCCAGGAAAGCTCAGGCACCGGACACCAGCGCAACAGCAGCGATTAATTGAGCAGAAGCAATTAATGGACTTGATTACATCTGGCAAATTATGAGACTGCAAAATCATTTGAGCCACTCTGTGGGAAGGGTTGATTAGTAAATATGAAATAAACCCCATAGCCAGGATACCAGCATTCCTTATTTTATATTTGTTTTATTTACAAAACAGTTTTACTATAAATACTCTAAATTTTGCATTTTTATCTGCACACTAGGAAAGGAACCTCAGTTTTAAAAAAGTAGTTTAAGAAATACAAATAAATCTTGTAAGATTGTGCAAAGAGGAAATTGTTTTCCTAGCGCAAAGAAACGTTTACTGACTTTTTTAAGTCTCACTTTAAGAGCTGCAAAAACACTTTGTTCATACAAAAATAAACAAGAAAGTGGGCGTTAAACCAACACGGAGGTGGGTTTGAAGTATGTTTGGTTTTTCTGCTTCTGTGCCAGCCCAGGTGAAGTCAGAGCGTTGATTTCAGGTCCCTTTGTTGCACTCAGAGCTGAATCCCTGCCAGGGATCGGTGCTGGACTCCCCTCCTCAGCTCCTGGATTTATCCTGCAGTGGTAAACAAGCCGGGATCAGGGGATGCCCCCGGCCTGGGGAGGGTTTGAGCGGCCTCCCCAGGGACCTGGGGTGTTTGGGGTGCCCCGAGCAGCTCCTACCATCAGGTGCCAGGCGCTGGGGCTGGCACAGGTGAGCGTGGCTGGGCACCGAGCACACGGGGCACAGGTGGCAGCCGGGGCTGTGCGGAGGCACCAGGTGGGCTGGGGTGCCCTCCCGGGCCAGGGGACACACGGGGCTGCTGGCTGTGTCCCCGTGGACCAGGGACAGGAGCTGTCTGTCCGTGCAGGGGGGGCAGACGGGGCCCTGGGGGCTGTGGGGAGAGAGGGCAGTGAGTCCCAGAGGGTTGTGACAGGAGCTGCCCCTCTCCAAACCGCTCCAGCACCCACAGAGCTTCTTTCCTTCACTGTTTCCCTTTTTAAACTCCAGCAGGCAGAGGTTCAAGAGTGCAGAACTGGACCAGCTCCCCCAGGATTGGGGCTCCCAGCCAGTGGAGCAGGCACTCACAGGAATAAATGGAAAAACCCCAAAGCAAAGGCAGCAGCAAGGAGTTCACACTTCCCAAAGCCAAAGCAAGCAGATGCACATGTCCAACCATGTTTATCTGGGTTTTCATGTGAATTTGGCTCTGTCAATGGTGACTGTGTTGAGGAAGCACCAGACTCACATGGGGGAGTGTCAGAATAAATAAATAAACTGAGCAAACAGCTTTACCTCATCACTTCTCTGGCCCAAAACCTTACCTTGCCTCAAGCAAAGGAACCACACCCAGAGTTGGGAAAAGCCCTGGGCAGTGGCTGAGCAGAGGCTCCCACTGCAGGGTCTCACCTGGGCTCTTTGCTGCTTAACCAAACCCAGAGCCCCAAAGAACACGAGGCTGAGCACAGTGAGGAGCCCAGGCTGCTCCAGAGACACCCAGGGAAACCCCACAAGCATCATCTGAGTGAACCTCACCCAGTTCCACCTGTCTCTGCTTGAGCAGGCACCACCCTTTACCCTGGCACAGGGCAAGGAGCAACCAACAGTCACACAGGGCCACCTGCTTTATTCTGAGTTTAGCAGTGAGCTCAGCTTGGAGGGCGCTGGGCACTCCCTGCAGGGCTGACAGGAGCTGCCTGGCCTGGCCACACTCACCCCTTGTGCTGCCACTCGCCCGGTGTCACAGCCCTGCTGTCCCCCTGGCCGGTGTGGGCACGCAGCCAGCTCTCACAGGTGGGACAGATGTGGTCACTGTGGAGAGGAACCATTGAGGGTGAGCACTGAGAGCATGGATGTGCCTTCCCGGCCGTGGTTCTGGGGTTTTGGAACAGCCTGGGGTAGTGGGAGGTGTGGGGATGGCGTGAGATGAGCTTTGAGGTCCCTTCCAACCCAAACCACTCTGGGATTCTCTGATAAGCACAGTTCTGAAATCCGCTGGTTTTTGTCCATGCCCACCGTGGCATCTGGGTGTTTTTAGGTGGAAGACTGACCTTTGGTGGTCCATGGGCTGCTCTGCCTCACTCCTCCACGGAGCAGCTCCTCCTGTGCCATCTGCCCTCAGCACATCCATGGCAGGAGAGCTGAACACACAGAGAGAACACACAGATCCTGAGTGTGTGGCTTCCCAAAAACACCTCCTGCCCAGCTGAGCTACTATTCCCTAAATATCAAACCCTTGCTCCTGCTAAAACAGGAAGGACACAAATTCCAGCTGCCAGACTCACTTTACCCACATAGAGATGCTTCCTCCCCCTTTCCCCTCGCTTTGCTCCCCTGTTGGATTTTACCTGGTGCCTGCTGGGCTCTGGCTGTCCCCATCACCAACGCTGGGCACCGAGTAGCTGCGGGGCTTTTGGGGCTGGGAGCTCAGCCAGTCCTGGCAGGCGGCACAGCCGTGGCGTGGGGGCTCTGAGAGAGGGGCCAGGGCACTGTGGAGCTGCTCCTCACAGCTGGGACACACGTGGCACTTCCCTGTGTGGCTGTGGAGGAGAGAGAGATGGGGGAAATCCACCCAGCAAAGCCCAAACCCTGCTGAAGCCCCCTTTGGACAGCAGGGTGTTCATCGTGGCATTTGGAAGTCAAAAATTGCTCAAAGATCTTCTGCACAGGTGAGCTCAGCAGCACTGAGACCCCTGGCTATAGTCAGGCACAAGGTTTTGGGCAGGTGAACAAGCAAACCTACCAAAAATAGGAATTCCAGGGCTTGGGAAGCTTCTTCTCATCCATAACCTCCAAGTGCATCGCTGCATCCCTTCCCTTCACCTGCTTTTGTGAATTCACATTATAAGAGCTGGAGAGACAGAAAGGGAGAAAATTGTAGAATAAAAGCTTCACAACATGGAAATATTGTGCTAACCATGCCAATATACTGAAGGTACAGGGTTTGAAAGGAAAAATCCACTTATCCCCAGGGAAAGTTCTGATTTTGGAGGGGCAGCTTACTGCTTTTCACTCTCTTTCCGTCTCACGATGATCCCAGCTAGAATTCCAAGGGCTACTGGGGGAACTAACAAAGAAGGGAAAGGGAGAGTGAAATCAACCATTGACTCCAGGTATTTAACAGCAGACAGCTTTGGGGTAGGAAAATACATTTTCAATTTTAAGCTACTTACCAATGCAGCTCGGAATGAGGATGCTTGCTGGGGAGGAAAATAATGAAAGGAATGTTAAAAACGTGAAGGCCAAAATGCGGTGCAATTACAGCAATTAACAGGACTTCTAAGAAATGGAGCTCTTACCCAGCCAGTAAGGATTCTCTTCTGAGGGTTTGGTTTGGTTTGTCTCTGCTGTGGTTTTAACTAGGGAGAGACAAAGGAAAAGCATTCAAAATGTGATTTTATATGGTGCTCAATATATAAAATAGTTCAGAGAGGAGTAAACAACACATGGGCAGGTGACTTGTGCATCTCAGGCTGTGGCAGGGACCTCTTGTGCCACTCCAGGCCTTGAAGACAGAGAGGATTCTGCTGTTCCACTTGGCTTTATTGCCTGGGTGTTGTTGGACACAAGACATAAATAAATCCTTTCTAAGCTCCCTCCACCAGCTTAGCAGCCACTGATAATTTCCCACATTGTTCATTACATTTCTGTCTGCTCCTCTCGAAGGAAAAACATAAACCCAAGTCTGGTTCTGCTCCTGGTGCTCCTCAGCAGAGCCTGGCACCGTGCAGAGCCCTGGAAGCAAACCCTGCAGAGTGCCTGCGCTGCCGGATGGGATGGGCAGCAGCGAGCGGCAGCAGGAGCGAGCTGCGGGCAAGGGGAGGCTGCGGGCAGGGATGGGCTCACCCCGGCAGGCGGGCGGGGCCCCGCTCCAGGTGCCGCTGTCGCCGCTGTCGCCGCTGTTGCCGCTGTCGCCGCTGTCGCCGCTGTCGCCGCTGTCGCCGGTGCAGCGCAGCGTGTCCTGCCCCACCAGCTCCAGCCCCGGTTCACACGTGTAGGTTGTGACGGAGCCCAGCACGAACTCCCCCGAGCTGTTCCCACTGTGCTGCCCGTGGGGGATGGCTGGAGGAGGCGGACAGGAAATCACTGCGGGAGAAAGAGGAGAGAACTCAGGAGGGGACCCTGGGATGCTCTTCCCTTCTCTTCTTCTTCTGCTTTTGCCAGGCTTTCACAGGAACCAGTGATGCTCCGGGGGATCCCTGCTTGTGACAGCAGCTGTCCCCTTGCAGAGGTGCTGGCCTGACCTCACTCAGTGAAATAAACCAAAAATTCAGAATTTCTAGATTGGAATATTGGGTTTTTCCAGTCAAGCACTGGACAACTTCACTCACCCTGACAAGCTGGAAGAGGACTCCAGACAGCTTTGTCGCCCTCTAGGAGACACCTGATGGAAGGTGATGCTCCCTTTAGTCTGTACCTGCGGGGGCAAAAGGCGCATCCCAAAATCAGCTGGTTGTCACCAACCAAGAATGTGTCACCACAGAGGTGCTGAGGACTGCATGGGCAGAGCCCCCTGTCCCAGTTCACACCCCAGTGACTCTGGCCGGGCAGCTGGGGTGCAGAGGGAAGTGACTTCACACTCACCCACGGTCACAAACCACTCTGGCTGTTCCACCCAGCAGATGATCTTTAAGGATATCTTTTAGGATGACTTGGCCATGTTCTGGATTGGCTGGAATACCACAAGATTTCTCTGAAAAAGAGTAAGATTGTCCTTAGGGCACCATGAGGCTGGGAAAAGCCCCACAAACTTAATTTTCATAGCAGAATGGCAATTAATGATATTTTATGTTAAATGTCATTAGAGAAGAGCAATTTTAAATACAGGCGTGGCACTTGGAACACAGCATAGGGCAAAATGAAATGAGATGGGGACACTCACTCTGACACAGTTCAGGAACTTCTGTCCACGTTAAGTTGTCCAAACAGGTGCTGGTGGGGGGCTGGGCTGTGGTGTTTTCATAAGCTAGGCGACAGATGTACCTCACCGTGGTGTTAACAGCGTAAAAATTCTGCATTTTGTCTTCTGGTGATAGCGCAGCAAATTGCACAGATCTGGGTGTGGGACAGCTGCCTGGCCACCACAGAGACACCCAAATGTCCGGTTACAGAGCAAAAATAACACTTTGCTTTCAACTGTAAACATAAATCCGAGTGATAACACACGAGGCTCACTAAGAGCATGGGCACCCCAAACAGTGCCCTCCTCCCTGCCCACTTCCACCAGGGAATCGTCCGAGGTGGAGCAGTGCAGCCAGTTCTCACTGGAGAAGTTTCCAAATCCCCAAAGCCAAACTTCCCCGCCTGGTTAACCCTTTGGTCACTTGGTGCTCTGCATTCCCTCCCCTTTTCCATGCGCTTCCCAAGCTGTTCCTCTATTTTCATTAACACACAAGTGCCACACATGTGGCTCCAACGGCCTCGGTGGAGGGTAAGAAAAAGGGGCAGCAAGAGAAGTGGCCAGACCACTTCATCCTGTGTGATGAGGAAACCCCTGAGGCAGCGATTGCCAAAGCTGTGGGTGTTCCCGCAAGCAACTCACACCCTCCTGTGTCAGAGAAAGGGAAACACTCACGGCCACAGAAGTCTGGCAGGCTGGACCAGCGGGAGTTCGACAGGCACTGGATGGTGTCGGAGAGAGAGGGGAGCTTGGTGTAACCCGGGACACAGCGAAAAGTCACTGTGGAGCCCACACTGAAGCTCTGCTGGTGTTTGCTGTCTCCTCGGGGCTCAGCGTGGCTGATACTCGGCAGCGGCCCACAGTCCCCTGTGGGAAAATAAACAGGGATTTAGCGGGGCTCCTTCTGCATATATATATTACACACACTCCCATGAATAATGCACACTGCCATGGATAACCCAATTTCCCATGCATAACCCAAACTCCCATGGATAACCCACACTCCTATGGATAACCTACACTCTCACAGATAACCCACATTCCCATGGATAACCCATAGTCCCATGGATAACCCACAGCCCCACGGATAACCCACACTCCTGTGGATAACCCACACTCCCACAGATAACCCACATTCCCATGGATAACCCACACTCCCACAGATAACCTACATTCCCATGGATAACCCACACTGCCACAGATAACCCACACTCCCATGGATAACCCACACTCCTATGGATAGCACACACTGCCATGGATAACCCACATTCCCATGGATAGCACACACTGCCATGGATAATCCACATTCCCATGGATAGCACACACTGCCATGGATAATCCACATTCCCATGGATAGCACACACTGCCATGGATAATCCGCAGCCCCATGGATAACCCACACTCGCGTGGATAACCCACACTGCCATGGGTAACGCACACTGCCATGGATAACCCACACTCCCGTGGATAACCCACACTCCCACAGATCCTACACTTGCACACCCGTGGGCGCAGAGAACGCTCCCGGACGCACGGAGCCCCCAGCCCGGCGTGCCTGGCTCCCCGCACCCCGCTCCCCTCCAGGGGCTCACCCCACGCCGCGGGCAGCTCCAGCAGCACCAGCAGCAGCACCAGCAGCAGCAGGAGCGAGCAGCGGCGGCCGGAGCCCATCGCGGGTCCCCCGGCACTGCCCGGGCAGCGGAGCCACTCCCGCGGGGCTGCTCCGAGCTCCGCGGAGCCCCCGCCCGCCCCTCCCGGCCAGCCCAGCTCCGCTGAGCTCAGCTCAGCTCCGGGAAGGCTCTGACGAAAGCCGGGAGAGCGGTGGGGAGCGGGGCTGGGTGTGGAACGCGCGGGGTGAGCGGTGCCAGGCGCGCCTGGCATCCCAAGGAGCGGCTCCCCGGGAATCCGCTGCCTCAGCCTCTCCTTCCCAGCCTTATTCTACACTTCCAGGAAAAAAAAACCCTCCCTCCAAAGCTGCCAAAGTCGCAAAGGAAAAGAAAATACCCAAACCTAAAAGGGCAGGAAGGAGAACGCGTCCTCCCAGTCCAAGGAGAGGGCAGCCAGCAGCTGCCGACCTGCACCTTCCTGTTTCCCTTGGTTATCCAGGAAACCGCGATGTTTCCACTGCTCAAACTTACCAACTTACCCCTTTTATTTATTTCTTTTTAATTTCCACTTTATTTTCCTTTCCTATACAATTTAAGTTCCAATCAGATGTAACAATGAGACACAGAGGTGGTTTCCGAATGAAGGAATCCAGCGCCTTGGATAACGTATCCCTATAAAACACTCCCTCGTAAACACGGTGACAAATTCCATGGAGAGACCTTGGCTGCGTTTTCACAGCTCACTGGCCTGAACGGGTATGGTGGCTGCATAAGGCTAAAGGAATCTGTCAGCAGGAAGACAAAAACACCTTTAAATTCTGGGGAATTCTGTATTGGCTTAGGGCAGTGACTTTGGCACGGGGCAGGAAGATGCTGAAAAGTATTTGGCAAAGGCTCTGCGTGATGCTGAGCCCCCGCAGGGAGTGGCTGCACTCAGAACCGAGTGAAAAAGCCTTTGCTCACAGGCTGAACCCCTGAAAAACCCAGAAAACCCCAGAAAACGAGCAGGAGATATCTGTGCCCCTTGCCCTGTGCACCCGCATTCGCTGCCCCGCAGCGGCTCCTCCCGGGCGGTGGCTGAGCCCCCCGATAGCAGCTGTGTCCCTGCCCGGCCACCGAGGGCCAGCAGCTTTATCTGGCCCTGCCACCCGTCCCTGCAGCGCAGGGATCAGCCCCGACAGCTGCCGGTGGCAGGCACGGGGAGCAGCCCGAGGCTGGCCGGCAAAACCCAGCAGCAAAAACAGCGCTGGAGCTGCTGCCCTGGGAATGCCACAGAAACTCAGCTCCCAAAACCTCCTGAGCTGAGCCTGGGTCTGCCTGGGCTGAGCCTGAATCTCCCTGAGCTGAGCCTGGGTCTGCCTAGGCTGAGTCTCAGCTCAGGGGCTACAGGGCTCAGTCCCAGAGTGGCTGAACAGGGTCAGGGGAGGTGTAACTCCAGCTGCCTTTTCCAAACTGCTTCCCAGAAACACATCCCTGCTTTCCTCCTTTACTACTTTTTAAAAAATATGTAACCAAATTTAGCTTGCCATGGATGGCATTTATAGAATAAATGTTCAGAGTGATAAAGAACTGACAGAACATTGAATCTGATCATTGCCAGGATATACCTTAAAGCTGATTCCTTCTTGAAAAAGAGAATAAAATACGATGAGAAAACAGCAGGGAGTTGAATTCACAGAGTACCCTTTATAAACAATTGCTATTTATTACTAAATAGAAATAAAAACCCAGAAAGGCTTTGCGGGTTTTAGGTCTTTACAGGACAAAATTGGGGTAGGCAGCCTAAAGAACACACATGAGTTTTCCAGTCCCTCTGTTGCAGGGTGGCAGCCCTGGGGAGGTTATTTAGGAGTTGTATTTCTGTGTCTGTGCCTCATTGATGTGGTCACAGTGGGACTGAGCTGGGTCCCTCCCTCTGGAAAGCAGAAGTGGCTCCTTTGCCTTTTGAGATCAGAGATACCCGGCCCACAGGTGGCTTTATCTTCCTGTGGTAGAAATGAAAACTGCAAGGAACTTTGGGCCGATACATGAACAAGCTTTTGCTAAAGAAAGGGCTTAAACCACTCAAGATATAAACAGTGTAATATCCCAAGTACCGTGGTTTCCTAAAATAAATATAACAGCTAAAACTCAGCAGGACAGGGAAGCCCTTGCTTTGCTTTTCCCTGCTGGCAGCTGGATCCACAGCTGGATCAGCTGCAGCCAGGAATTCCTGGGGAGTTCGGGGAGCAGCTCCCTCCCCAGGGAGGCCGGGGCTGTGTTTGGGGTTTGTTGTGGTGTTGCCAGTGAGCAGAAAAACCTGCGGGCCTGGAAACACCGAGTCAGGCTGGGCGGGACAGAGCCGGGCTCGGGGAACTCTGCAGGAACTCCGGGGTTTTCTCAGAAACCCTGGTGGGGCCAGCAGGAATCGCAGCTGGATCGGGGTGCTGGGAGGCAATCCCTGAAAGGAAAACTCAGATGGGAGGAACAAATATGGAAATCAGCCAATAAATGCTTTTCGGAATAATTTTCCATCGATTTCTTGGAATGCTAAAACATCATCATTAAAAAATTACTAGGTGGGGCCACGCTGATTTAGGTCATCCTTTACCTTAAAGCAAGGAGAAGGAGTCCTAATAAGTGTGACCATTGCATGGGGCACTTTTGGAACAGGTCAGGAACGGTAAAAGATTTTCTGGTCTTGACCCAAAAGACAAAACTCAGGGATGGGCAAGCTCAGCTTGATCCTGACACCAGAGGAACAATTTTCACCATCCCTCGGTTGGGTACTGAGATCCTCCAGCTGGTGTTGAGTCTTCTCCTCTCACAGTGACACAATGACAGCTCCCAGCACTTCCCACGAAGCCAAAATTCTCCCTTTTCATGGATGAAATTATCCTCTGCAGCGGGTGGGGAATCTGGAGGACCAGGACTTCCACCACATCCAGCTTCTCCTGGCTGTGCATGAGCTCCCTGTGGGGAACAAGGTTGGCATCAGCACCAGAGCCCTGGCACTCTCAGGGATACCTGGTACAAAGTCCTCTCTTGCTTTTCAAAATGCCCAAAAAACGAGTTTAAAAAAATAATAATCTGTAATAACATAAGGGCAAGGAAATAATAAATTAGTTAAAATGTATTGCAGACAAAGCAAAGCTTTTTATGAGAATAGGAGGTCGGTGCAGTCAAAGCTGAGCTGTGAACCAGCAAAAAATGTAAATTACACAGAGAAAACTTACAGAAGAGAAGAACATGACAAAAAACCCACTCACTTCCACAAAATAATGGAAATTTGGGCCGTTTTAACTTCTGCGAGCAGCCAGGTGGGGGAAAGAACCCCATGTACTTCGGAGGACACATGGATCCTTTGCTGGGCCCAGAATAGGATTTTGGGGATTTGTACAAAGGCAGAACAAATGTGAACCCTGAGGCAGCCCAGTTCCTGCTCACTGAAGAGAAATACGGGAGAAGAAATGAAAATCTGGGTTTTGGGGATGGGAGTAAGCAGGAGGTGGCACGGATGCCGTTGTCCCTCAGGACTGACCTGGTTTCCTGAAGAAAGAGGAGGACTGGGAGGGTTGGATGCTGTTTTGCAGGGCCTTTCTATAGAGGCTGAGCTTCCTCTCCCACAGGAGACCCTTCTGGGAGTGCTGGGCTCCATTGCCCTGGGCACCTGAGAAAATGGAATTCACGGGGTCAAATTCACCAGGTGGCCTTTCCTAGAAATGTGATAAAGGAGAAAAATGAATGCACTTGATTCAATGTCAAATGATTTCAACTCACTTTTGGGAGGAGCTCTGCTCTCCGTGTCTTTTGCTCCAAGTCTGACAGCTGAGCTTTTCTCTGGGGGACAGAGAGGGAGCATTGCTCAGAGCACTCCTCCTTCCTTCAGAGACCACCCAGTCCTTGCTCCAGCAGCGCCTTTTTCCCCTTTAAAATTTCCTTAGCACTTGCATTTCACCCCTCCTGCACTTCATACCCTCAATATTTTAATATTAATTAATATTAAATTTTTAATTTTTATATAAAATTTAATATTAATATATTAATATTAATACCCTCAATAGGTTCATCCTAAATACCAAACTAATACTAAATACTAAGTAATAAATACTAAATAATAAATACTAAATAATAAATACTAATAAATAAATACAAAATACTAAATAATATGAAATACTAAATACTAAATATTAAATAATAAATTTCACCTGAATACCAAACTAATACTAAATACTAAGTAATAAATATCAAATACTAAATAATAAAAAAGGAATACTAAGAAATAAATACAAAATACGAAATACTAAATACTGAATAATACTAAATAATATTAAATATTAAATATTAAATATTAAATTTCACCTGAATATCAAACTAATACTAAATAATAAATACTAAGAAAAAAGTATGAAATACAAAATACAAAATACTGAATAATACTAATAATATGAAATACTAAATACTAAATATTAAATAATAAGCTTCACATGAATACCAAACTAATACTAAATGCTAAGTAATAAATACCAAATAATAAATAATAAATACTAAGAAATAAATACTAAATACTAAATACTGAATAATACTAAATAATATGAAATACTAAATATTAAATAACAAATAGTAAATAATCGGTAATAATAAATATCAAATAATAAAAATAAATAGTAAATAATTAAGAAATAAGAAATAATAAATAATTTCAGCCACTGAATGGGATGAAAGCACCTTTGCACTCGGGTGTGGCTCCACTCCAGAGCCCGCTGGTTTTGTCCCTGCTCCCACACTGGATGCTCCCATTCCCCACCAGCTGGAAGCTGGGCTCACAGCTGTAGGTCACCGTGGAGTTATAAGCAAAAATTTCAATGCCTTCCCCATCGTGTCTCCCGTGGCTGATTGGAGGAGGTGGAGGGCAGGTAATTACTGCAGGAGAGAAGGACAATGTGTTTGATAAAGCTTCGGTTTTAATATAAAATACAAAAAGTTTGAGTCTGCCCGAGGTTCTTGAGGATAAACTTTGGACAGTGCAGGTGGGTAACAGCACTGGAGGGGTAACGCACTGCTGCCTGTCCCAGTTCTTCTCTCTGGTTTGTTCCCCAAGTGTTTTTCTTCTCACGCTTTCCTCCCTCTCTTCTCCCTCTCTTTATTTGCCATGACAAATAAACAGCAGGTTTGCCACGCTCAGGATTCCTGGAAATCTCACCCCATCACCTTCAGTCATGACAAAAATGCTGATTTTGTGGGAACAAAGCTGCTGAAATAGCAGCAGAATGGGCATTTTTCAGCTGTGCTTTTGGGGACAGATCAGCCACAGAGTATCCACAAAAACAATCCAAAGAGAGCTTTGGTCTGTACATGGGGATGCAGGATCTGCTGGAGTGAAGTTAAAAGCTTTAATCTCACAATTTAAGATGAATCTCACATTCACAAGTCGGAAGTTTGCTCCATTCAACATCATTTCCTTTCAGCTGGCACCAGATGAAATTATTCCCGACTAATTTGTACCTAAAACACACGAGAGAAAATCAGAGTAACTGTCCAAAAACTGGTAATATTTCCCACCCACCCCCAGTGCAAGCATGATCAGGAGTGTGGGAGAGGCAGTTAAAACAAGCAGAGCTGCTGACACTGCTGGTGAGCAGAACTCCTGTCAGGATCTGTGTGCATCTATTTTTGGTGCCTCTCTGCTCTGACTCTGCATTTTCCGTGGCAGGGAAGGGGGGAATTGGAGCTGAGGCTGGCAGAATGCTCTGGGGATGCCAGACAGGGCTGGGCTGAGCTGAGGGATGGATTCCCACAGGGATTTGCTGAATCAGGAGCTCCATCCCTGCCTGCTCCTGGCTCACAGCACTGCTGGGATTGACCCTGTCCCCATCCAGGGCTGAGGTGACAAGGGAGGAGCCCCCGGGACAGTGCAAGGTGTCCCTGCCATGGCAGGGGTGGCACTGGATGAGTTCTAAGGTCTGTTCCAACCCAATCCAGATTCAGATAGATCCCCCTGACCTCCAGGAGCAGTGAGGGGCAGCAGGGCTCAATCCATATTTAATTAAAGTGGCTTCTGCCTGGTTTGCTGGAAGCTCAGGGACAGTGACACCTTCCCCATTCTGATTCTCCCTCCTGTGCAGAAACCCTCAGCATCTGGCCAGGGTGGATAATGATCATTTCTGACCTAACTTCCATGAGCAATGTGATCCCTCCACCCTGCAGTGGGTTTCCAAAGCTGAGCTCAGCCCCAGCAGGGTGGGACACGCTCTCATTTTCTCGACTGCATCCCCAGGGAGAGACAAAACCCCTCTGCTACATCTGGGGCTGGGCAGCACCAGCCAGATGATGCCAGCTGCTTCCTGCTGGAGGGAGGAACCCTGCCTGGAGTGTTTCAATTAGAGATTAAAATTCCAGGGCCTGTCCACTGCATTTGGGCCCTGATTGAAAGCAGGCAGCAGCCATGAGTCAGCTCCTGACTGTGGAAATTGTGTTTCACTGCACTTTTCCAGCTGAACTTTAATGGATTTTAGAAATCCCTTATTGTAACCCTTTTTGTTCAATATATCTCAACTATCTTAAGCTGAAATATTTTAAATAACTTGTATTGAAGTCCAGAGTTATCAGCTGTGAGTACAACCAGCTGCTCCTGTTGGGATGGACACTCAGAGCTGCTCTGGGTGGCACTTGGAGGAAAAGGTGGCCCTGAATCCTGGCCCTGGTGCCCTCCCTGCAGCTGTGTGCCCTCTGGAGCCGTGTCCCAGCACTCACCCATCCTCACAGGACACTTCCACCCGTGCTCCCAGCTGCAGGTCCCTGAGGGGCCCCATCTTCCCTCCAGGCAGAGCTCCTGGGGTGCCACAGGACCTCCCTGGGGACACGAAAAGGCTGAATGAGACACAAAACAGGGGCTCTGGGGAATTCCCAAAGGTTCCAGAGCATTTCACTCCATGGGCACCACAGCCAGACTGGCAGGCGCCAAAGGTGGGGATCCCAAAATGCTCCACGCCCACAGAGGGGTTTCCATCCCAGTGGACTGTGAAAAAATACCCCTGTCACATCACCAGCCTCAATATTCCATGGATGTCACCAAGAGAATGCTTTGCCTTCATGTTGAAGTTCAGTGCTGGAATAGCAAATTGGGGTTTGTCCCCTGCCTGTGCCATGTCCCAGAGAAAACATCTTTAGGACCACAAAGAGGTTGGAAAAGACCCCTGAGATCACTGAGTCCAACCAAACATTCCCTGGCATGAAAATCAAACCAGACCTGTTTATGCCAGCAGAAAAACCAAAAAGAACGTCAGTGATATTGCTGCTGTTCAATTTTAACAAGGAATGACAAGGAATATCCCCCAATTTCATGCTAATGGAGCTGTTGGGATGATAATGACCAGGCTGAGTCATTATCATCCCAACATTTTGGGGACAACCAGGGCTGCTTTTGGGGGTGTGGGGCAGCAGGAATACTCACTCCTGCACAGCTCAGCAGGCTGTGACCACGTCAGGTTCTCCAGGCAGGTGCTGGAGGGGGAAATCTCCGAGGAGTTCTCGTAGCCGGGCCGGCAGACGTAGCTGATGTTGGCGCCAACGGGGAAGAAATTCCTCCTCTCATCCTCCTTGGACAGGGCAGCAAACCTTAGCCTGGTTGGGGCAGCACAGCTCCCTGGCAGCCAAGGAGAGCCAGCCTGACAGAGCTGCCCACCAGCAGCTGCCCAAACACCCCCTGGGACCACGGGAATGCTTCTGGAGAGCTCCTGGGGCTGGTGCCAGGGGAATTCAGGCTCCTTACCTGGCTCCAACCCGCTGCAGGCACCAGAGCGGGGATGGAGGAGGGTCAGGAGCCCGGGGAGGGTCAGCAGGAATGGGGAGACCATGCATGGGCTGGGGGGCACCGGAGACCCCAGCCCCATCCCTGACTGAGCCCTCTGCCACCCCTGCGGCCACCGGGGGCTGAGAGGGACAGCAGGGCAGAGGGTTTGTGCCCTGGGCAGGGCAGAGGGTTTGTGCCCTAGGGACAGGGACAGTGCAGCATATCAGGTTTGCCCCTGGGGACAGGGATGGTGCCAAGCAGGAGGGACAGGGATATTCCCCCCCGGGCCGTGTTTCAGATATAAAGGAAGGTATTTACGGCCGCAGGGCTCGGCCAGCCTGGACCAGATGTCGCCGGGCAGGCACTCCACGGTGTCCGGCATGCCCGGGATCCTGCGGGCTCCCCCCGAGCAGCTGAAGGTCACCCTGGATCCCACCGGGAAGCTGCTGGAGCTGCTGGAGGGGCTGGAGTGGGTCATGGCAGGCGGGGGCCCGCAGTCACCTGCGGCAGGAGAGCAGCAGGACAACACCCCCTCAGGTGAGGAGCCCCTTCTGTGGCCCCTTCCCCGCCCCAGGAGGGTGTTTGGATGTCCAGGGTTCCCCAAGGGAAGGCAGCAGCCAGGGCTGGGTCCGTGACAGCCCCGGGCTCAGGGGAGCATCCCCAGCCCAGTCCCGGAGCTGCAGGTGGGACCCAGGCAGGTGTCCCCGGTCCCTCCCCGTCCCCGTACTCACCGTGAGCCACAGGAATGCCGAGGAGCCCCAGCAGGGCCAGGAGCAGCGCAGAGATCACCCCACAGCTCGGGGGGTCGGGGGGTGCCCCCCATCCTGCTGCTGCAGCCGTCATTGCAGCGAGTGCCGCGCTGCTCCTGCAGCCCCGCTGCCTGCAGGGCTGGGAGGGGATGCTCTGCAGGCTCCACCAAACCTCGGGAGCTGTGGAAGCCTCCCCAGGACACCCACGGAGCACGGAGAGCAGCCAGGCTGGGGGAAAGTGTCGCTCACAGGCTCGGGGAGAGCCTCTTGGTCCTCCTGCCCCGAGCTCCTTGTTTGTGTCACTTAATTCTTTTCTTCTGAGGCTGGCAGGGAGTGCAGACCAACAGAGTTTTTCCAAAACTACATTCCCAGAGAAGAAAATCCCCATTCCAGCCTCAAGCTGCATCCAGGGTGGGAAACACCTCCTTAGTTATTTGCTGGCAGGTAACACACCACAGATGTGCTGTCAGCAGTCAGTGAAGCAAATAAAAGCATTTTCCTTCTCGTTTGCTGGGTTTTCCTTTGATTGCCTGACTCCTGGTAATGAGGAACGGCTGTGAGCAGCCACATCCCATTAACCCTGTGACATGTCCCTGTGACATCAGCCAGGGCAGAGGGTTTGTCCCCTGGGCAGGGACAGTGTCAGCAGAGTGGTTTTGTCCCTTAGGGACAGGGACAGTGCAGGGGTTTTGTCCCTTGGGAGCAAAGGACAGTGCCAGCACAGTACCAGCACCACAGGTACCAGCCCCAAGCCCATACATATTTCATTTTCTGTAAAATATTAAATCACCATGTCCCAGACTGCAAGGCAAACATGTATTTTATTTTCCATCTGTTTGGCTGTTGTCTTCTGTTCAGTGGGCAGTTTTCCTTATTTCTTCCACACCCAATCATCCCTCCTGGGAGACATTTGCTGATAACAGGCTGTTGAATGTCACTGCATGGCTGATAAGAACTGCAGCATCCCACTGGGAGATGTGAGCCCATAGGAGCCAAGCATTCCTACCAGAATATAATCTGAGGTTCTGGGGACAGCAAGACAGGCTTTTTGTCCCCACTGGATTCCCAGAGGGAACAGCTGCGTCTTCCACTGGATCTTCAGAGGAAGATCCACCCTTCTACAGCATCCCTGATCCAACAGAGCCACACCTGACACTGCAGGAGGATGGATGGATGGATGGATGGATGGATGGATGGATGGATGGATGGATGGATGGATGGATGATGGATGGATGGATGATGGATGGATGGACGGATGGATGGATGGATGGATGATGGATGGATGGATGGACGGATAGATGGATGATGGATGGATGGATGGATGGATGGATGATGGATGGATGATGGATGGATGGATGGATGGATGGATGGATGGATGGATGGATGGATGATGGATGGATGGACGGATGGATGGATGGATGATGGATGGATGGATGGACGGATAGATGGATGATGGATGGATGGATGGATGGATGGATGGATGGATGGATGGATGGATGGATGATGGATGGATGGATGGATGGATGGATGGATGGATGGATGATGGATGGATGGATGGATGGACGGATGGATGATGGATGGATGGATGGATGGATGGATGGACGGATAGATGGATGATGGATGGATGGATGGATGGATGGATGGATGGATGGATGATGGATGGATGGATGGATGGATGGATGGATGATGGATGGATGGATGGATGGACGGATGGATGATGGATGGATGGATGGATGGATGGATGGACGGATAGATGGATGATGGATGGATGGATGGATGGATGGATGGATGATGGATGGATGATGGATGGATGGATGGATGGATGGATGGACGGATGGATGGATGGATGATGGATGGATGGACGGATAGATGGATGATGGATGGATGGATGGATGGATGGATGGATGGATGGATGATGGATGGATGATGGATGGATGGATGGATGGATGGATGGATGGATGGATGGATGGGTGGATGGATGGATGGATGGATGATGGATGGATGGATGGATGGATGGATGGATGGATGGATGGATGGACGGATAGATGGATATACTGCAGCTCTGTGCCCTGGATGCAGCTGAGTCAGGCGGTTCTGTGGGCACTGGCTGTGGGCTCCAGGGCCGTGGGCAGGGATGATCTGAGCAGGGTCTGATCAGAGCTGTGGTGCTGTGGCAGAGCGAGTGTGCCACCTAGTGCCACTGCATCCCAAATCTGCATCCCAGATCCACATCCTGTACCCATACCCTGAATCCACATCCCAGATCCACACCCCCCACCCACACCCTGTATCTCCATCCCGCACCATCCACACCTCATTCCAGCAACCCCCAACCTCCTCTCCCACCCCCCTTAACAGACCGAGTGACC
Organism: Ammospiza nelsoni; assembly: GCF_027579445.1. Classification (NCBI taxonomy): domain Eukaryota; kingdom Metazoa; phylum Chordata; class Aves; order Passeriformes; family Passerellidae; genus Ammospiza; species Ammospiza nelsoni. The sequence goes on from NC_080655.1 coordinate 1,329,129, forward strand.
ACATGAATAGAGTACAGAAAATTAACCCTTTTTATTGATGCATTGCAATTGTTCTACATTTTTACCATATTATGTAGAAAATACTTAAAATACAAGCTACTTTGTAAAACCAAAGACAAACATTGAATCCAAAGATAAACTATGTTTTCACAATGGACCCTTCTCCCATATAGTTAGTATTAAATTTTTAAATATCTATTTCTTTTGTTAAAATGATTTTTACATACCCCCTAAGTACATCAGCAATACAAACATAGATCAGTAATTGTCAGAAACTACCTGTATCTAGCGGCTTGTAAAAAGGAAGAGCACAACCATAAAAGAAAGTTAAATTTTACACAGTAACTAGCATATCAAATACATTTAATAAAGTAGGAATTCCATTGCAATATCAAGGATTCAAGCAGAAATACTAACATTACATATAATGTACTGCTACATGTAGTGAGATAGATATAGTTCAAGCTGAATCTGAAATCACACATTATATAAAGTTTAGCAACAAACAACCATGTGGACATGCGGCACCATTCAGAAGTTTAAATAAAATTAAAAAAAAGAAAGCAGGGCTGTGCCAATCCTGTCATTTAGAAGCAATTTAGTTTCATGTACTAAAAGAAATTGCTGAGTCAGAGGTAAATTACTGCATCCCATCAATTAGGTGCTAAGCAGGAAAGCCTCAGGAGTTGCCTCTGCAGGGGCTATCACAGCTGCAAATACAGGTCAGGTAAGAGAAAACTGATTGAACAGCTCAAGAATCACACAGACAAACCTAGCTGGGACCACGAGCTGGCTATCAAATATTCCAAAGGTGAATCCCAAACTAGTTGTGAAGGAAATTAAAGGATGCCAATTCCTATCCAGAGATAGCAGACTTCTCTCCAAAAATGTGTAGCAGGCTCTGACAATGAGGAGAGTCAATTCTCGAACCCAATTTGAGGCTGGATATGCAAGGGAAGAAGGGATGTATCTCCTTAGAGCAGAACACAATACACCTAAATTGGGCATCACATACTGGGGCCAGACTGGGAGGCCCTGGCCCTGCTGGGGTGGGGTTTGCTGTGTATCACGGAGGAATTCTGGGGTAGCATTTGACAGCTTGTTCCAAATGGAGCACGTTTGATTTTACCCACATCACTTCCATCTCATCCTCCCCGTTCCAAGACTTCCGGGAACTCGGGCAGTGGAGGAAATGACACCGTGCTTTGGGAATACATTTCATTGGGATTAATTGCGTCCCAAGGTCCTCTAAATGGACATTACAAGCTGCTGTTTTCAAGGGAAAGTGGGCGAGTTCTCAAAATTATTAGCAGATTTTGCTAGAGGTCTTTTTTCTTTCTCCTGTTAGTGAAGTGTTTTCCATGAAGTCCTATTTGTGAAACGGGGAGTTGGAGCTCGGTTTGCCTTTTGGTGGAAAGGCACAACTCTGTACCCAAGAGGTATCTCAAGGCAAGTACTGAACACAAGCAATGTCAAAAAAAGCAACAAAGTGCCTACAGCAACAAACAGCATCGTTTGCAGCAACGATGTGGCACAGCAAGGTTGGTTCTCTACAAACACACTGAACATCAACGGGGGCTAACGCTACCGCCCAGCTCCACAGCCCTCAGCCCTCCCTGGTCCCTCCACCTCAGGCCAGTCCAGGCTTCCTTCTAGCAGGAACGTGGGCTTGCAGAAATGGCTCGGGCATTTCTTGCCACAGCCAGGTCAGGACTGGCCTCCTTCCCACTGGGACGGAACATAAACTGGGGTTCAAGGTTAGCAAACCTCTTATTGCTGCAGTCACACGACTGCTCAAACCAGTTTATATCATCCTTTTGGACAAGATACTTTATGTGTTAGATGAGAAATAATTCCTGGTACAAGGGACCCAAGAAAACAAAGCGTAGTCCAAAACCTGCACTGATTATCCAAAGTGAGTATTTCCTCTGAACACTAACTAGGGCTACAGCTGACAGACCTTCCCAACAACTCCACACTAGCAGTAGCTATAAAACTTTTTAATGGTATTATGTGCTTTACAGCAGGCTCTCTTTGGTATAAATATTCTATCACCAAGCTAGCAATATTTTACACGACACATCTGCTATTCCTGTGGGGGAAGGTAACGCTACACTAAACCTAATAAAAGTGATTGCACGTTATTTAATCACTTCTGCAATATTAGACTAAACATTCCAATGCATTCCCAGCACTACCTTATCCGAAATGCACTGACAGACACTAACAGTACATGTGCCATTTGAAGGGAAAGCTTCGAGGGGACGTCGCTTCACCGGGAACAAGAACGGAGCTGGGATGAGAGCGGTGACAGGGAGAGGGCTCTGCACCATCCTGCTGCTCTGGCTGGGGGAGCTGGGTGGGTGAATTGCTTCAATTCGACGGGGGCTTGCTGGTCCCTCGTAAGGCAAGCTCACTGTAAACTCTAGTCACACTACATCATCATTTAAGGCACTACAATAAGGGGACACACCAAACAACTCTTCATCACACATACCTGTGCAAAACAAATCCAAGGTATCCTTTCCTCTCGTGAAGCTCTACTCCTCTCTCAGTGCTACAGTGATGAGCTCTAACCATTGCATTATATCACATACATTCCAACATGAATCAATTCATTTTGGTTTAAATACAAAGGATACAACACTTCCATCCCCAGGAACGTTTAAGAATTAGACAAACACTAAGTACAGAGTTCAAGTATAATCACTACACATTTTGATTACAAAGACAGAACATTTGGGGTTAGCAGGAAGTTTTGCTTGTTATATTTTTCTAATCAATATGTACATATTTCATTTTCTGTAAAATATTAAAACACCACCAATACAAAACTTCTAAAATAGTTTTAAATTCAGTAATAAACTTTAAAATCTGGAATTTTTTTTCCTTTTTTCTTTTTCTTTCTCTTTTTTTGTCTCGTTTTTTCTTTTTTTTTTCCTTGCAATTCCTACATGCACGTACTGTTTACAAGTCTTATTAAGAGCGCTTTAGAGTAGCTGCTGACATATCCAGGAGGATACGCTCACAGGAGTATAAAAAGCTGTACACATCAATACAGTGATGTTTCATTGTATTTCAAATTTTTCTCCCTCCTAAATGAATCACATGAGGCAAAAACATTAAGAAAAACAGAACGAAGCAAAGCCCTGTGCTTCTGTGAAGGAATCCAGCTCCATTATAGGGCCAGCATCTAATAAGCTGCAGAAACCAAATTTTAGAGCAATGCTGCGTTATTCACTCTCAGCTGGAGACAACAACACCACCCTGACAGAGCTGCTGAGCTCTGTCACACAGTGAGATCCTGAATACAGTTTGAACCACTTAGAAGAATTCTGCAACGAACACAACAAAAATTCAGCTGGGTTATGGAGAATGTTCCAGAACACAAAGCACACTCCAGGGTTTACAGGACTCCTGAATGTATCGTGTTGCTGGCATAAGGCAGCTGCCTCTACCAGTCCTTAAACAAAGCAGAGGAGTAAACAAAATACCTTTGACAGAAACATACATGGAGATGTAATGGCTTTTCAGAACCAGCAATTTGTTAAAGACAAAGTGAATTACAGAACAGATGTCAAAATATTAAATCTGATTTTAAAACTGCCTCAGCAACGAAATGAGATAAACATGCACATTTTTAGTGGCAACGTGGATTTGTGCAAGCTGCTAAAATAGAATCTGCAAATCTGTTTGTTTAAGTTACACAAGTTAAAAAAGACATCAGGATCTGTCTTCTGAGACACTGATTTGACACCCCTTTTGATTAGCACAACAGAACAATTTTAAATAAACGTGACCATGAATTTTTTAAAAGCATCTATAAAAAGTAAGTAAAATTTTAAAAACTTAATTAGTGACCCTCGTACTGGTAACAAAGCATGCTGCTCAGTTAGTGACTGAACTCACCAGAGACATTTGGGAACAACATACAACCAGATCAGGGAGAAACACGAACCAGGCAGTCACTCCCAGGCAAAGGTTCACCTGAAATCCTCTCCAGCCTCTCAGGCCCCTCGCGGGACAGCGCTTCACCGGCAACTACAAGTAGGAGTACTGGTTGATCTTGGTGGGGCTCAGCGGGTATCCAGTGTAAATAGCAGATCCTCTGGAAGCACCAATATAGGACTGGGGAGCGAACTGGTGTTGGTACTGGGCGGGGGGGACGTTGGCAGAGGTCAGCAGGCTGGGCCCCACGCTGACAGGGACCTGGTGCACCAGCGTGCTGGGGTGGGCAGCGTAGGCGGCGTGGCGCGACGAGCCCTGCGGGGAGAACAGGTGGGCGATGGACGTGGTGGAGCCCAGCGTGGCAGCGCTGCTGGGGGCATAAGTGTACATGTGGGGCTGGCTGGACAGGTGGGCACTGGCCGTGGCTGCTGCCAGGTGGGGATGCACTGGGCTGCTGTGCTGGAACGTGTAGGGAGCCTGAGAAATCGTTGACGTGAGGGGGGCCACGTAAGCCTGCTGCCGGCGTGGGACAGCATTGCCGTTTCTCTCCTGGGAGGCCAGCACTGTGGTTTGCTGGTTCTGCAAGGGGAGGGAGTAAATGAGGTTAGTGGTCGTGCTCAGGTGAGCAAGGCGCAGCCAGAGCCCCCTGACGCTGCTGCAGATCCTCCCTCGTGACGGCCTCCCGCAGATCTGAGAAGGTGACTGCACTTCGTGGGGACAAAGGTGACACTTTTCCTCTGAAATGGGGCAAACTGCCACTTGGGGGGTACCACAGCTGGACAAGTGAGGGCAGGCCCTAGATCTGACCCGGAACTCCTCACACATCTACTCCTCTGCACGTTGGGAGGGTGGCAGCAGGGCTGCCCTGTTTTATCACCAGAAAACCTGTCTGGTGCCCATGCCAGAAGGGAACTGCAGGGGTAACAACACTCCCTCTCCTCTGCAGTGTGACCCAGAGATCAAAAGTCCTGACACAAAATGAAGTGAAACCAATCTTTGAATTGAAACATCCAAAGATGTCGGGTGTCAACTGTTAGTTTGAGAAAGTCCAGTCTTAACCTACTGGTTGGAACTCTGTGAGCTCTAAAGAAAGGTAAAGAACTAAAGAATTTCCTCCTACTGTGCCTTCAAAGTTACTCTAATTCAACAGCTGGACCTTGGTGTCACCCTCCTGAGTGGCAAGATGGACCTGCTGCAAGTCAGGTGTGACAAGGAACACAAAGAGAGACTATGGAGACAACCACACTTGTCCTGCCCTGCACCACCCCAGGACAGAACCAGCTCCGAAGAACCAACACTTGCAACTACTGATCCTGTTGCAAGCCAGCCCTCCTCCCTGCCTCAGAGGTTCCTGAAGCAGCTGTGAAGCAGCCCCAGGGCAGCAGGGCAGGTGGGCTCACCTGGCTGAGGTTGAGGGGCTGCACGCCGTTGGTGACCACGCGGTGGGAGCGGTAGCCCGAGGGTGTGATGCAGCATCCTGACGACTGCCCACTCACTGAGGCCACTGGCTTGCTCTTGCTGCTGCTGCTGCTGCTCAGGATGCCTGCAAGATGCCACAAGCTCAGTGCACTCCTCCCCTGCCCACAGCTCTAGGTGCCAAACTGACTGTTTCTGTCACAGGGGCTTTGCTTTAATTACAATTTCAAATGTGACTAAGAAACCATCAGGAATGGTTACAGATCTTCCTAAATGCAGCCAGATGTAACTGAAAGGTAAATCTATCAATGACTATGAAAACAGACCAAAGCTTTCAGAACAGCAGCTGTGAAACCTATGGCTTGTGGAAAGTCCAGAACAGTGAGGATGAATGTGTGACAGGGACAGGAGAGCACCTGAGCCCGGGCAGAGCACCCTGAGATACCCACCTGAAGCCTGGGTGGCCACGATGCAGTCGTTGAGCTGCATTTTCAGGGGTGGGACGATGATGGTGCGGGAGCTGGAGCTGTCAGCAGCAGCTCTGCTGGGCAGCTCCAGGGCCCCCCCAGTGCTCCTGAGCGAGGACAGGGGGTCTGGGGCATAGGGGCTGCTCAGGGACGAGTCCGAGTCAGGGGAGTCGTTGACGGTGACGTAGCTGATGACGTTGGATCTCTGCTTCATACCCAAACTGCAGGGGGAAAAAGGACAAAATACAAATGGGAAATGTTCTGGCTTTGCCCACCAGGTTACAGATCTCCCTCTGGGATTTCACACCCTCCCTTCCTCCCTGTCAGATAAAACTCAGATTAACAGCAGGCAGAAGAACCCAGAGATGTGATGGGGAATATTCTGTCTCACGCAGCTCTTCTGAGCCTGCCCAGGGCTCACACACCGTGTCCCCCCCTCTCCCTGACGCTGAGCCCAGCAGAGCCCAGTGACCAGCCCACCTGGCAGGTTTGTACTTGCTGTCCTCCTCCTCGTCGGTGTCGCTGCGGATGGTGATGACGCTGACAGGGGGGCTGGGCGTGTCGGGGATGACGATGGGCTGGTGCTGCTCCTGCACCGGCACCAGCACGTTGGAGGAGGACGAGGCAGAGCGCAGGGGGCTGCTCCCAATCAGAGAGTACACTTGGGTGGGCACAGGCTCCAGAGATGAGCTGGACCTGCAGGGAGAGCACAGCAGGGTTCAGCTCCAGCTCAGACAAACAGCATTAGGAACACACCAGCATGAACATGAGCAGAACCTCAGTGCACACACTCAAACAGCAAAGTGCCACAGACGCAGCCAAAGGCACTCAGGGATGCTTTGAATGGGACTGAGCCACCTGAACATTGCCAGAAACTGCCAGCCCTCATCCAGCATTTCTGTCACTTGCACTGCTATGGCACCAACACCTCAGGAGTGTAAAAGCCCTCTGTAAAACCAGCAAAGCACTTGGTCAACCATGTCCTTGCCCTCACTGAAATTAATAAAATTTAAATCAGTGACAACAGCACAAAGGCTTTATCCAAGACATCTTTAAATGCAATTGTAGCATAATAAAGTTACACCCTCAATGCCTCTGTGATCAGAAGATGCTTTTTTCCCCACCAAAAGGGCAACCTCCACAAACAAACTTGTGGCTTTTCTAGGATTGGGAAAGAAAGCAATGGAATCCTTACTTGGCTGTGCTCGGTGCTGGCTGCTTGTTCTTCTTTGCTGGCACATTGCTGCTCTGCTGCTGCCTCACAACATGAGCAACCCCAACGTTCAGAGGCTGTGCTGTGGCCAAGGTGACGTGGTTGGTCAGCAGAGATGGCTGTTGCATGAGAGTGCTGTACTGATTTCCATGGGAATGTGCATTCCTGGGGCAGAGAAGAAACAAGAGACCCAAACCCCATGACTACACTGCAGGAACCACGAGCCCCTGAGGGGAAGGGAGACACTGTGGGCTCTGTGATGGATGCATTCCCACTTGGCAGGGAGCTGGAGCTCCTGCAATCCTCACCTCCAGTCAGCCAGCTGCTGGCTGCTGCCGATGGTCTCTGGGATCACAGCTGCAGGCTGGACAGAGTTGTGCAGAGCAACCCCTGGGAGCTGCTGCCAGGTGGAAGGAAGCAGGATCTGCTGGGTTCCCCCCGGCCAGGCCTGCTGCAAAACAACAAACATAGACACGAGGATCACTAGGCTTCAGTTCCTGCAGGGGCAGGCAGAGATCTGTCCAAGCAATAAATCCACCAGGGTGGATTGTTAGCTTGCAGAGATACAGCTCATCCTTGCATGTTTTCCCAAGGACAAGAAAATCAGAGGAATGAGCTTCCCCAACATTTTGCTGATCTCTTTTATCACTGCTGTCACCTGGAGAAAACAGTGTTTACATCGTGCTGCACATGCAGCCAGGTATTGCACTGCCAGGTGCAGCAGCAGTGCTTGGGACTCTTTCTGAGTGTAAACTCACACCACTGTTCTGCTGAAAGGTCCCAAAATATGAAACCAATTTGGTCCTTTCTGCTTTTCTGCCTTGCAGGGCTCACATTGAGAGAGCTGAGATGGTGTCATTATTGTGGAAATTCACCCACCTCAGCTGAAGCATTGAAGAAAAGCCACATTGAGAAATAATTTGGTTACATGAAGGCAGGTTCAATTCATTAATATTATCACTGTCCCAAATAAATTTGACAGCATAATATTTCCATGATTTTGATAATATATGGCTTTCTGTCCTGCAGCTTAAACTGCAAAACCTGTTGTTTCAAATTCAGTATTTCTGCAAGTAACAGATCCACTCAGTACAAATAAATACCAGTTCCGAACAAGAAGCCTTCAAAGCAGAGAGCTGCTAAAACCTCTGCCAACATAAGCGGAATAATAATAATAATAATAACATTGAAAAAATGAAAAATAAAAAGAGAAATATGTTAAAAGTCACACCATGCGTCTTTCCAAAAGCCAACACCTGCACAAGACAAAGCAGAGAGTTTAATACAGCAAGATTTAAATTCCCAATGAGAGGCAGAAATCGGGCCTTCCAAGCGACGAACTGTTTTGACAGAGGAAGGACAAAAATATGCAAAGCTTAGCAAATGGCTAATGCAAACTCAGGGGAAGCAGCAAGGGAGAAGTGTTGGAAGCACTAAAGGTGAGCAAATTCACGCCAAAGGCTCCCAGAATCCAAACAGAACTAGTCAAGTCCTCCAGAGAAACTCAGAATGCAGGCTCAGAGTCTGGAGACAGCCGGCTCTGATCCCCACTGCTGTACAGGGGAGCTGAACCTCAAGTCCACTGCACACACACAGCAGAACAGAATTTGCCTGTTGAATCAAAGCCCAAATACACTTTGGAGAACATCACTAACAACTCACTTGTGTCCCAAGCTCTGCTATAGTCACCCCTTGCTGTTTTTGGAGCCCAGATTGCAGCCTTTCAGCAATCAAACTTCAACAGGAGGAAAGAAGAAGCACGCCTGGGTCTGTTCAGCTCAGAGCTGTGACCAGGAGAGCCCCACTCTCCTGCCTTCCCATCCCCAGAAGCAGGGAGCAGCTCACTTGGTTCACGAGAACTCAAATGAGTGGGTTTAAATTTCAGGACAGGTATGACTCGAGCAAACTCCACTTCAGCAGAGGTCTCCCTCTCGGAAGAAAATGACATTCAAACTACCACTTTAAAGCCACAAGAAACAACATGGTTCACACAATGGAATGTGCTTTGAAGGACATGTGAGGATACCAGCACTTTAGTGCACTGCAATGTTTTCATAAGCTTCACTGATCTGATTCTGGAGTTTTACAATGACTTCTTTGTGGCACTTGCAAAGTTGTTCTGATGCAGGTGCCAGAATACAGAAGAGGACAATTTGGCAAACGTACATTTCTTTAAGGTGTGTTCATTCCTTTCCCCCATCCTTTTTTAAAATTGTTCCAAATGACCTAAAATCTAGCTACTGACATTTTGGATACTAGAGCTCACCTTTAATTTCAACCAAGAAATACATATCAACTGAAAGTATCTGTGAGGAACAGAATCTTTATCTGGATGAAGCAAGCTACGTGCGATTGGCTATAAATAACAAAAGGCCAGAAAATTATTGTCAATGTTCAACAGAGGTTAAGAGAAATCAACTGCCAGAGCAATACATTAAAGGATTTGCTGTCATTAGGGATTTTAGCCTGTGCTTAATGATCTGAAACATTTCTCCATACAAAGCAGCTTTACACGTGTTGCAAACAATATATGGAGCTAACTTGCCAAGTAGGTCAAATTCTGGCCATCCAGGTACCTGTAGCAGAGTCAAGCTAAAGACTGATTCCTTTGTATTCCACAATCAAAAGGCAAAGATAGGAGAGTAAGTGAAGAACAAGAATGATTACAACTCTTCTAGGGTCTAGTTTAGAAGAGCTTTCAGTACTAGGCTAGCAAAGGTAATAGTCAATGGATCTGGATTCTTTACAGAGCCACACTAAACGTCAGAGTCAGACAGTGCTTCAGCAATGTTGGGGAGGAAAACAACAAGACATTAAGATGTAGCAAGAACACAGCCACAAGATGGCACATGCTTCCATGCCCTCTGCAAGTCTAAGTTAAAACAAAAACTCAGTTAGTGAACACAATCAAGGGAGGCAATTACCAGTACTGCAGCCGTCTGTTCGACCAGCGCCGGCCGGCCGGCTGCGCAGTTCAGGGTAAAGGGCACCGCATACTGCGGCGTGATGGTGGCTACTTGAGGATGAAGAGTTGCTACCATTAGTGGTGTACAGCTTCCCTGAAATGTAGATCAGGCAGTGAGTGAAACACACGAGCTGAGGCAGGTCAGTGCAGGTCAGTGCGCCGGGCAGGGCCGGCGCGGAGGGAAGGGACGCACCGACACCAGCACCGACACCAGCACCGACACCCAGAGCCTGCACTGCTCCACTGGCACCTCCAGGGCACCCAGGACAGCACGAGGAACTGGGAATCTCCAGTCCAGGGACACAGTTCAAAAGTCAAAACAAGTTGGGGAAAAATTTGGGGACAGGACCTCTCCGATGACACAGTTCAAAAGTCCAAATGAGCTGGGGAAAAACTTGGGGAGGGGATGTCTCTCTGATGACACATTTCAAAAGTCAAAGTGAGCTCAGCTACCGGCACTTTACTGGGTCCCAGAGGGCAAGTGACAGCCATGCTGCACTAGCCATGGCACAGTGCACCCTGGGCAGCTTCCTGCACTTGCTGTCAGACCTTCAAATCCACACACAGAACTCTTGAGAAAAGGTAAACTATGGGATTTCATGGAAGGCACAGCAGGTCTTTGGTGTCATGAAAGAGCAAAGTTATCCATGATGAAACCACCCAGACATGTATTAGTCCATCAATTGTCTAATTTAAATTAGATTCTTGGTGTACAATTTGCACTCTTGGATTCAGGTGGGCCCTCAAGTGGATTCTGCTTTTTGGATACTGTGACCTGTATCATTAATGCTAAAGAAACCAGCAATCACAGAATGCTACCTAAACATTTGGACTGAACAAACTAAAAATTACTCTTCTACAAGGTCTGTAAGTGCAATACGCTGCCTGAAGAGTAAAACTAACAGAGTATGTGTTAATGCCAGCAGAAAATATAACTATGCAAATAAATAAAAATGCACTTAATTATAAAGGCAACTACAAATTTTCAGTGAATAAAACTTGTGAATCACCAGGCACTTATTATACAATAAAGGATTACTTTTTGGAAATTAATATGCGTTGAATTTATGACACAGTACTAATATTTAAAACAGCATTTTTGGAATAATTTGTGAATTTTGGTATTGTATGTTGCTTAATCTGCAAACTGCAGAAATAGATATGTCATTGCTACACAGTAATTCACACTAAGAATGTAACTAGCTGAGGATTCAGAAATAATTTTGTTGACGTAAAGATGGAATTTTAGCATGAGTAATCTGTGTTGTCACCTCTGTTTACCAGGATCTCACTTCTCACAGCAATGATTTCTCCTGCCACATTTTTAAAGTGTAGGCAAAAATGACCAGCACTGCCCTACAGGCAGTGTCCATGCCTGAAAAACACAGCCTCTTTTTAGCAGCTGAAAACCACATATTTATTCTCATTATTAAATCAAACTCCTAAAACCAGGGAGCCACATGACATAAAATAGTTCAGACTTTAAATATTCCAGAAAAACAAAACAAGACAATAAAATACTCTCTTAGAAGTGATCTCCATTTAACCTTTCAGTGTGTCCTGAGAACCCCCTGCTCTCAGGCAGGTTCTCCTGGATGGTGGAATTGCAGCTGAGCCTATGAGGGGTTTGGGGTGGCTTTTTTACCTGTGTGAGAACTCCAGACTGGATCTGCAGTGGCTGTGCTGCAGGTGCTTGTGGCACAATTGGGACAGCATTTTCCATCCTGACTGGGAACCCAGAATGCTTTGTAGTTGCCTGAAGTCCAGCTGTGGAGGACAAGACACATCACTGAGCTGCTGCACTATTCTTTAGTTTGTTTCCAAAAATCAAATTTCTACTAAGGATAGGGTGGGATTAAGGGATAGAAAAGCTTTGACAAAATCCCAGCAAAACACCAGCTGAACATCAACTTCTGCACCCTGGGATCCTGCAGGGCCATGATGGACAGCTCAGCTCTGTGGAGGCTGGTTTGCACAAACAGTGACACAGACTCCAATTCCAACCTGCCTGAGACAAGTTTGAAGTTCAAGCCTTACACCATCAGTTCTCATGTCACAAATAACCCTCCAGAGTAAGGCAATGCAGGAATCAGCACAGCTACAGAACCCTGAGGATGAACAGAGGCACGAACAGAGCTGCCTGTGCTGAGCTCACTGACCCACAACCTGTGACAACCTGCTGGTGGCAGAAACCTGCATCAGGGCTGTGAACTGAGGCTCAAACACCAGATATTTACTGTTGAGATAACAAACACAGCAAGACACACTGATTTTCAGGCAGGTCTGGCTCCTCTGCTCCCTGCTTTCTGTGGAATGCTGCTGTGTTCAGTTTGGGGGGAAAAACTGGTTGAGCAAGCAGCTGGAGCCTGCAAGCCAGGCAGGCAAGGTCCTGTCACCTGTTCCAGCAGGACCTGGAAGGGAATCAAGCTGCCTGCACATGTCTGACCTGGTTCTGCACCTCCATCTGATGCAAGAGCCCCGTGTGACACCCACAGAGAGCTCTGCTTTGGTCAGGCTTTTCTCAGTTTGGTCCAAATCGCAACTTCTCCTGCCTTAACAGCATCACACCAAGGGTTCTTGGCTTACTTTGAAAAGCAGGGGGACACACAATGAAGGTCTGCTGGAAGGGGTCTGTCTGTGTGCAGATCTGGGTGGTTCCAGGCTGCAGGGAAACGCTCTGCTGAGCCACTCCTGCCACTGGGGCTGCAGAGGAGGGGTACAGGGCAGACTGGTAGTTGAGCAGGGAGACGTCAGAGTTGGCCAGGGAAAGAGTAGCAGCAGCAGTGGAATTGGAAGCCAACACACTGGCCTAGAAAAACAAACAAAAAAATCACTTATCTCCTGTAATTTTATCTCTTTTTGTTAAAAAACAAACAACAGGAACCATCAATATAAAACTGGGAGGAAAGCACCTGGAAAATGTTTGAGGTAAAAGGCTTAAGACAACACAGAACAAAAAACATGAATTGCACCCAATCAACTTATGTTGCTGAACTGACAGATTTTCAATACATGAAGAAAAGATATTCCTTGGCCTGAGTTTTGGGAAATTAGACTTTGAGACAAGACTATGAATTTTGGAGAGTAGTTTAAATTTTGGCCTGAAGGCATCAAATCAGCCTACTCCTTGTCTTTGATTAGGATAAAACAGGTGGAAGATGCTGTACCTGGTTGTGTACTGTGTTGAGCTGGTTGTTAAAGCTCATTGTCAGGTTTGTGCTTGTGTTAGGAGCAACATGAGTGGTGAAAGGGCTCTTGATCTGGTTCACTGTATCATACATGTTCACTCTTCTCTTGCAGATCTCCATGTTCTGAAAGCAAGATTTCACACTGGAACAGAATGACAGAAGGAAAACATCAGATTTGTAAAAACAGGACACAGATGTGACAGATTCCCAACTTTATGCACATGCTTTAGGTTTGGGTTCTTTTAAACCAACAAAGAATGTCCTAAAACATGAAAAGGAAACTTATGAACATTCCATTTCTTATACATGCCATTGCTATTTTCAGATCAGCCAGGAACTGCAGCAAATAGCCCTGACAGAAAGCTGGGAAGTGCTGCTCTGTGATTCCAGCAAATCCTGGAACAAAACAGCCCATGCAGGGGAGCTTACTGGTTACTGTGGGGGAAGTCCAGCAGATGTGCCATTGTAACAAAGGAATGGTTCAAAGTCTTCAGTGGAGTAATTCTCTTATCTGCATCAATTGTCAACATTTTCTTCAGCAAATCAATGTATTCCCTTCGGTCAGCCTTCTCTGCCAACATGTCGGTCCCTTCTAAGTCTGTAGACATATTCACCTGGAAAATCACATGGGAGCAGTTCACACAAGCATCAGATTAACTGCTGCCTAACAGTTCAATAATTCACACCACACAGAAATAGTTATTAGGCATTTCTGCCTCTTAGCCAGACCAGTTTCAGGTATCACAGTGCTAACACTGCCTTTCCCTTGCTCGTTCTAGGAGAGAAAGTCAAACTTGCACATGGAATTCTCTTCTCAACAGGGAGTTGGGTCCACTCAAAGGGACCAACCAGGCTTCATTCTCCACTCACTGGCAAAATGCCCTCATGTTTTGGGGCAATCTATAAGGGGCTGGCAAGCCAGAATGATTCCACCTTCTCTGCACAGATGTAACCAGCTACAAAAGCGACAGAAAATTGATATTTAAGATTTAAGGCCTCATGATATTAAAACCACTCAGATATTCCTTCATTTTACCTCTGAAGAGAGAATGAAAATAAGAATTATCTGTAGTTTTTGTCACTATTTCCAAAGTCTCATAAGAGATTTAATCCTACAAACACATTTGAAAGGGCTCACTCTCCTACTGCTCTGCTATACTGGGAACAGGCTGGGCACACCCCTGCTAACACACTGAGGCATAAGAAAACACAAAACATTTCAAACAGGTTTATCATTAACATTTTGAATGTTTTTAATCCACTGATTTCTGATGCAAATTGGCATCACTGTAAACCTCCATCAGTGCTCTGAACTGCCAGTCAAAGAGGCGCTCCAGCACAGGAGCCTCATTGTTAGAGATCCCCCAAAAAATGAAAGTTTCTAAATTATATGTGGAAAATTAATGAGTTATCTGTGCCCCCAGATCCCCACACACCTGCGCCATATCATCCAAACAGTTGAATATATATTTCCGAGCTTCTTTTGATTTTATTCCTGTTTCCAACTCATGTTCTTCTGGGGTCTATAAAAGAAAGCATTAGTATAAACTGAGATATTGTGTATTGATAAGGAAAAAGCATCAAGAAACTGCTGAGGCAGATGATCAATTGCTGCTTTCAGACACACCACACACCAGCAGGTCAAACCAAGGAGCCCTGGGATCCCATTCCCTCAGCTGGAAAGATCATTCACTGCAAAGCTGAATTAACAACAGCATGACTTCATTTCAAGGCTGCCTTGGGTAGTGCATTAGCCAGAAGAACTGAAGGTTTCTGATTTAGAAAGAGGCTATAAATATTTTAAATCCCTCTTCTACAAAGAAGAAAGGCAAAATTCCCTTCTTTTTGCTGCTCAAAGGCAAATCATTCCTAAATCCATTCTTTAATGTCCTTTGCCAACCCAAAACCAGATTCCTGATAAACTAACAAGCCCATCACAAAATACTCCATATTTTACTGGTTGGATTGTCAGGAGATGACAACAAGATGACACACCTCCCTGGGAATGAGCAGCCCATAATGAGCAGCCATTATCTGAGTGAGGAACACCCACCCTTTGCTGGTGCTATCATCCCTGCTGCTTTTGTCAGAGCAGCACCAGGAGCTCTGCACAGCTCCTGCAACCTCAGACCCCAGCCAGACACACTCCAAAGCCAATCCTCACTCAGTGTTTGCACAGCACCCAAAAATGGGTGGGAATTTCTATCAGGTCCTCAGTGAAAAGAGAATTGGGGATGGGAGAGACAGACAAACCTTGAGCCTCCACAGTGGGTATCCCAAATTTGGATCTCTGTTAAAAAACCTGCTTGTTTTCGTTCCTGCACTGAGAAGATACTCCGCTGGAAGGCCTTGAGTTTGTGAAATATAACGAATCTAGGAAAGAAAATTACACAAGTGAGGACTCCCACCATAAAAATTCACAGCTAATGGGGTAATTAACAGCCAGGTTTGTTCACAGCTAATAGGAAATTACCTGTAAAGAAAGACTGCCCAGATATGCAAAACTGCAAATTTAAAGGGACCATCTCAAGTATTTATAAAGCCACTTCTGCAATCATGCAAAAATTTCAGGTTTTAAATGCATCTTTCTTATTTTATGGAAATATTTTTGCTAATGTATATGCAAGCAGACTGTAGGTTTTTTAAGACATAAAACAGTGTAAGAAATAGACATTTTGAAGGGAAAAATACCACAGAATTTATCATGTATGTATAAATAATTAAAGGCATGATTATCCAAGCAACATTGCTGTGCCTGCCTACACAATATGCTAGGCACACAATTTCAGAATAACATCATGGCAAAGCTCTCACTGACCAAGAAACCAAATATCCTCAAACACATTTACTACACTTATTTTTACATGTTAAAAAATAGCTCAGAATTTTCAAAGATCCTCCTGAATCCTTGTGGTTGTATTGATAAGACTCTGGTAAAGGGATAACAATTTAAAAGCTATGCTCAAAAGGAAAGCAAACAGCAAATGTATAAAAAATTCCACAGTGTTAAGGTAACCATGCCTTGATCAAACCATCAATTACAGACCATTTACAGCTCTTTAGCATTTCTTATTTGCCAAACTCCTGCTATGGCACTGTGCTGAAACAGGGCACTGTCACAGCTTGTGATCACATCAATTTATGGGCTCACTTTTCAATTACGCCACAGCAGATCCAAGTGTCTGCACGTGGATATTTCTTGTATCTGTGTGATAGTTCAGGTAGCAGTTCTATTTTTACAGGACATACTTTTGCTTTATAGCCAAAGGGTGTTTAAAAAACAAGCTGTAAATCCCATCCCAGCCCATGAACTCATTGCTGGAGAGGTCCTCTCACAAGTTCCACCTCAACTTTCACTTGCTGCTGCAGAATCTCAAAAAAAAAATGAAAGCCAAGTCATCTTCAGTGATGAAGGGAAATTCAGACATCAAAATGAATCCCATGAAGTCACACCTCACAGAGGGCTGCAAAATCCTGTCATTAAGCAATGGAAAAAGCAGCTCCTCCCCAGCCACCTACACCAGCAGATAAGGTTCTCAGAAATTACACAAAACTCAGTGCACAAGGAAACCACCAGGCCCTACCTCAGCTACTTTCTAACTCATTGTGCTCATTAAGGTACCACTGTGCTTCCTTTGGAAATTTACAGTGCTGGGAAGACACATGTGAGACACTCAGTAAGTTTTCATGTATTTTATCACACAAGGAAAACCATACCAAGCACTGCAACAAGATCCCACTGTAAAAACCCCAGTGGAAAAGCTACTCTGAAAAAAACCCCTCTCACAGACTTTTTGTCCTTTTATAGGCACTGACTAGGCCAGGTAATAATGCCAAGTATCCACAGAAAGGACTAATTAGTTCAAGATGCCTCTCAGAGTCTTGCCCTTGGATTCCAAAGACAGCTTGAGGCTCACACTTTGCATAAAAACTGAGGCTTGCTGTAGGTATTAACAGGGCAGGAATGATAGGCTTGCTCTGTCCCCACATGGAAAAACTGCCCTCATGGTGAAATTACAGAGGGTGTTTCACACCAGCACACACACCCTGCTTCTGCTTTGGCAGGAAGGGGTTGCAACAGCTCTTGGGTTTGGAAACCAGGGGTTAACTGCAAATTGGCCCCTTTTTTTGGACAGGATACACTCAGCTCCAGTGAAAACACACAGAACTCTGTGCTCCCTGCCCAGAGACAATGGGAATATCACAGAGAGAAAATGAGCTCAGACAGCAGCAATGTGCACTGATGAAAGCTGATGCGGGACATGGGGGTTCAGGAGGGTGTGAACACAGAAAATCAAGGTTTCATGGGAAGATCCCACACCCCCAGTGCTCTCACCTGGTCGTACTCAGATGCTCCTGGATACAGAGGCCAGCCCAGAAAGAGCTCAGCAATGACACAGCCCAGTGACCACATGTCAATGGCTTCACAGAACGGCAAACCCAGGATGATCTCAGGAGCTCTGGGAAGGGAAAAGGACAGAAAAAAGTCAAATCTTCTACTCTAAAAGCTGCTTTTCTTCACTGTAAACAATTCTGGGTAAAGCCCCTCCACACACAAGAAAATCTAAAGTAAAAAAAAAAACCTATAAAGTGAATACAAATTATTCACTTTAAAGCAAAAGTTGTTTCCTAGGGTGGCCTAATGGATCTCAACCTTTCTTCACTTAAATGGATTCATTTATTGACACGGTGCCCCCCAGCTCCTAGGAGGCCTTTATATCACAGTTGCATAAAGCTACTCCTTGAGTAATCAGTTTAATTACACATGACAGCATGTGAGGTGTCCCTGAGACAGCACACAGCATCACAGAATTATGGAAAGACCTTCAGGATAATCTAGTCCAGCCTATCCTACCAGAATTGGGCAGAAAAGCTCCGGCAAACAGGGACTTTTCTAGGAGAAGGTCCTGAGACCCCAGGTAGGCAGCTGCAGGAGGCTGCCTGCTTCATGTGGTGAAGGAGAGCACCTGCAGAGCCAGGAAAAGGAGCTCCTCAGAGAGCAGCTGGGTTTCTATCAGCAGGTTTTCATGCAGGGTTTGCTCAGAGAGTTTCGAGTCTAAAATGGACGCAGAGAGCCCAGCTGGAGGTTGTGTTTCAGGTTTCTGTGCACTCAACCACACCTAATGCAAAATGTACCTGTCTGGCTCAGCCTTTAGGGGAGGTGATAAAAAAACCTCACACTCCAAGCAGGGTTTGCTTCTCTAACAGGTTGGGATTTCAGGGAGATTTCTGTCTGGAGCTGACTCATAACACAGAAGGATGTTTTAGTGCAGCTCCTCACCTACACAGAGCTCTGAAACAAACCGAGGCTGCTCCGGCAGGAGAAATTCTGGTCCCACATTTGCATAGAGCACAAAACCCCAGGTGCTGCAAGCCCCAGGTGAGCTGCTGTGGGAATTTACCCTGGAAAGTACAGGAAATACAAAAGCCTTGACCTTCATCATCAATAACTAACACAAGAGCAAAGGAAGACAGAAAAGGCCTAAACTCCAGGCTATCCATTTCCTGGTCATGCCCCAGGGCTTGTGTGGCATTTCTGCTGCTTCACTATGGATACTTCAGTTGTTAAAAAAGGCTCTGAAACCATCTCTGATCCCTTTACAGAATTCTAAAAACCAGGGCTTGCATAATGTACAGGTGTCAGTAAATTTGACACTCACCCTCCTCGACTCCTCAGCCTCCCAACTGTTTATCCATGGCAAGAGTGACTCCCCAATTAATCACCCCTTGTGCAGTGGTGACACAGAGACACCTTTTGTTTCAGGTGTCTACACAGGTGTCTCCCAAACAGAGGCACTCAGCCCAGCTGCACAGGGCACCTGAGAAAGCACAGGATCAGAAAAGGCCAGGCTGGATGGAGCTTGGAGAACCTGGGATAGTGGAAGTGTCCCTGCCCATGGCAGGGGTGGGATGAGATGAGATTTAAGCTCCCCTCCAACCCAAACTAGTCTGGGACTCTATAAAAAAGATAACCTCACTGTTGTAGTGAGGTCACATTTATTCTTTGTTATACAGATTTTATGATGTCTGAGCCCCCCAAACCAGAGCCATGATACACCTCCAGTAATCAGAATAACAGATTGTTCAAGCTAAGACATAATGACACTCTCCACTCAACACTGATCTGTTTCTACCTTCTTGTTTGGCTGCTCCTGACAGTTGTTGACTTTGGAAAGGTTTCTCACATGTGAAAATATAAATGATTGTGCAAGTACAAGCAGTAGCTGATATCTGAATGCTGACTCTCCTGCCAACATTTATATTTTAAGGAAACATGCTAGAATGGATACAACTTTCTACAGGCTAAGTAACAGGTGCAAACCAGAGGAATCTCTTTCTTCACAAGTAGAAAAAATACAATTCATACATTTACACAGGAGCCTCCCTTGCCATTACATTACATCATCAGCAAACTGTACTGCCCCTCTTGATTACCCTGATGTGGGAATTTCCAATTCAGAAAGGAACCAGACCTGTCATATAAGGCATGCTGCACTTGGACTGGCAAACAAACTAAAATGTAGCTGGCTTGTGGAATATGCAGAGCATGCTAATCCTTCTCTAGTGTGCTAAAAACTCCCCCCTAATTCCAAAGGAAATAGAGATTGGTGGCAGTTTGTTGGTCTTTCACTCCAGGATGGAACAGACTCACATATTCCTAAATCTCAACACCACGATGATAGCAAGTTGAAGTTTTGTATTTTATTCCCTGCAACTAAATAAATGAACTTCTCATGAGCCACCTGATTTCATTCTGATTGCAGGACAGGGATGGGAAATCAGAATTTCTCTCATCTCCTTTTCCATCACTACAATTAGCAGCCTTATGAGATGTGAGCTGAACCAGGACAGCAGGCAGAGGTCACTTCCATAGCTGCTCTGCCAGAGATTAAAGTGATTTTACCATCTTAAGCTCTTTGAAATAAAATCAACAACACTCTTTGCACAGATGCTCGCTAAGCACTGCCTCCCAAAGCTGACAAACACACTCGGGCACTCTCAGAAGAGAAAGGACTCACAGCAGCCCCAGAAATCTGCAAGATTCCCTCCCAACATTTCCAAACACTCCATGTTTACACCTGTGCTTGGGGATGGAGGGGACACAGAGCCTGTGCAAGTGCAGCAATGCAGGGAGCAGCAGGGCCAGCTCAGAGCTGGATTAGCAGAGTCAGACTTGGCAGAGGCGCTGCTGCTCCCCAGGCCAGCATGGCTGGCACAGAAGTAGGTCATGGAGCCCAGAGCAGAGGTGAGAAATGGATCCTCCTGCACTCTGCAGCTCCCCCAGGGCTCAGGGCCACCTTCTCATGGCCCAAACTGCCCAGTCCCACAGTCTGTGCTCCACAGGCAGCACCAGGAGGCAGGGAGCTCAGTAAACTGCCAGGATGGCTGCGCTCACATTTAACACAGGGCATGAGGAAACCCCGCTCTGTACAGCAAGGAGATCAGTACTGCAGGAATTTTTTATTTCTGCACACTGTTTCCTTCCATTGTTCATCCTCCCCAAGAACAAAAGCAACCTGAGCATGGTACTCTCGTTTTCAGGTGAGGAATTACTGCAAAAACATCCTAGAGCTGCCACAGGAATTGCTCACTGCAGAGAGCTGATCTACTCCTACTCCATGATGGGCTTCAGAGCCAAAGAATTCCTCTTGGGCACTTCTGCTCAGTCTTTGAGGTGTGAGCAGTAGAACTGCCCCTCCTGAGTGGGGTCAGGCAGCAGAGGCAGTTTCTGTGGAAAAGGGATCTTTCCACAGCAGAGCTTACCCAAGGGTCAGTAACAGGGATTGAAAGCTAAAAGGTGAGCACAGAGAGGTTTATTTTTAATGGCTGACAGAGACCCATAGGAAGAATTGGTCTGTGCTCTTTCATTAAACACAGCACTGAACAAAATTCCAACCTGGAACTCATCTGAACACTAATTTAATGTGAATATGGGTAAGGCAATCCAGTTCTCCCACAACAAGCTGGTTTCTGCACCATCTCTGTAAATTCCTAGATTATGGACTTTAGTAATCATCACCATTTGACTAATTACATATCACTAAATACTAGATTTCCACATCACAGCATTCCTCACTCCAGCCAAGCAGACAGTCCAACACCACCTAATCCAAGGTTATTTGCCTTTCTGGCAGAGTCAGTCACCCCAGGGAGCTGCAAGGGGCTGGAGTCCAGTGCCCGACACACAGATGGAGCAGGAATTTCCCTCCCTGCAGCCCCTGGAAGATTCTTATCACCCCTAACTGCTTTTCCTCAGCTAAATCTGTTTTCTGAGATACCAGAAAATGGAGAGCACCATGGGCCTCCCCAAACTGCTTTGCTGACACATGTGGCAAGTCAGATAGAGCAGATTCTTGACCAGTGGTCACCTCTTTCCATGCAAAAACAACAAAACTGATGATGTATTTTAGAGAGTGGGTGTTTTTACAGAGCTGGGGGCACAGGGGACAACTGCACTACAAACAAAAACATACCAATCAATAGTTTGGAATTGGAAAGATTGGTGCCAACAAGCTGAGCAAAGACCATGAGCAATGGATTAAGAAAAGTCTGTATCACATGAAAGGAATGTCATGGAAAGCTGGTACTGGGTGCTGGAGTTAAAAAGAAAAACAACACAAAAACAAAGGGAGCAAGCACACAGGGAGCATGAGGGATGAACAGAGCAAACCTACAATAAGCCAGGCTTAAAAACTGAAGTGAGCAGCCAGGGAAGACATCAAACAAGGCAGAGACACAGGGTGGGGCGGAGTGTCTCAGTCCTGTCTGGTCCCAGCTGGAAGGACTAGATACTAGTTCTAAGTTTTGCGTCAAGTGAGCTCACATTCCACCCAAAGCAGCCCTGACAACACAGCACAGACTCTGCACGGCCCTTTGAAGCCAGAACTTCTTTCTGCATCCGTTTATTGAAGTCTGCTGCTACTTAAATTCAAATACAGACTTAACAGAGCCAAGCTGGAGAAATAATTGAAAGAAACAGCATAGCTTGCTTTACACACAGTCTCTGAGTTTCAATGTCTCTGGCCATAATTTACTTTTAATTCTTGGGCAGGAGTAGGGTAGAAGACATCTCTAATATTGCTAAGGGAAGCAGAGATGTTTCTCACCACTGCTGTAAGGGAGCTGCAGGTCTCATGAAAGCATGACCTAGCCAGGGTTGACACAGGAAGTCATGTGCTCCTGAAGGGGGTTCAGACAAATATGAAGAATCAGAAGAAACAAAAGTGAATAGAAATTGGCATCCCTTTGACTTCTCTGCTTTCCAAATGTCCAAGGTTAATGGATAGTTTCAGATCATAGCAGACACATTCACTACTTAACACTTCTCCAGTTTGCCTCCTCATACAGTGCCACAAGCCAGTGGACAGGATAAAATCACTAAGTGCACTGATCTGGGGGGAAAAGGAAGGTGCTGGGCTGCAGATTCATTAGGCCACTCTAAGGCAGCCATTCTATTTATTTACACCCAACTTTCAGAAGAAATCTCCAGGAAACATGCAGAGCTGATGATTTCCTGCTGCCCCTCAGCTGGGGTTACACAGGAAAGCTCAGTGTGTGCAGAAGGAGCCCCCAGCAGGACCAGCCTGACCTGGCTCAGGGAGCAAGGGCAGTGCTTACCTGTAATAGCGTGACTGCAGGTACGTGGAGCACACGGCCTTGGACACGTGGCTGGCTGACCCAAAGTCTATCACCTTCACTCTATAGGGCTGGCGTGCAGGATCCACCAACATGATGTTCTCTGGCTTCAAATCAGCGTGGATCAG
Source organism: Ammospiza nelsoni (assembly GCF_027579445.1). Lineage (NCBI taxonomy): Eukaryota > Metazoa > Chordata > Aves > Passeriformes > Passerellidae > Ammospiza > Ammospiza nelsoni. The sequence continues at coordinate 1,352,090 of NC_080655.1, forward strand.
ACCCAAGCTCTTCAGCTTCATCAAGGCAGTTGCCACTTGCTGCAGGATGGGCCGGATGTACTTCAAGGGCAACGGACTGAACTTGTTTTGCTTTAAGAAATCGTATAAGTTCTGTTCCAGCATCTCAAAGACAAGGCATGTATGATTCTTGTGTTGAAAGCACTCGTAGGAGCGGACAAAGTTGTACTCATCAGCATTCTCACTGCTCAGGCGAGACAGGATGCTCACCTCGATCTGGCCCTGCCGGGCGTACGAAGGGTGGTTCTTCAGGATTTTGATGGCTACAATCTCCTTCGTGCTGCGTTTCCAACATTTGGCCACCTGCCCGAACGTCCCTCGTCCCAGGAATTCCAAGACCTCATAGCTGTTGGTCATAGAGCACAGGATCTCATGCTGGACCAGCTGATAATCTCCCTCCCCACTGGAGCTGCTGCTCTTCGTGGTGACCGTGGTGGTCGTGGCCGCAGCTCCCACCGCAGGTCTGTTTTGCAGCATGAGAGGTGGATGTTCCTCAATGATCTGCACACTACCGTTGCTGTCGACCTCTTCACTTTTCCTTTTTAATCCACATTTTTGGTATGGTTCCAGCAAAGAAACGTTGCTCCTGTGGGTGACGGTCTGGCTGCTCTGGAAGGACGCTGTGGCGCTGCTGCCGGTGCTGTCGGCCGCGGTGACCACGATGTGCTCGACGGAGGGAGCGGGGAGAAGGAGGTTCTGGTCGTAGGCAGGGATGCTGAAATTGGCTACCTGATGAGAGGAGCTGGCTTGCCCTTGAGCTGCTGGGAGGTTTTTGCTGTGGGTATAATACTTGTCACTACTGCTCTGTCCTGAAACATCCCAGACAGACGGCTCCACTTTCAGTTTCTTGGCACTGCAGAAGGCACTCGAGGATACTGACGGAGGGGAGAACACCTGCAGCTGTGAGGCCATACCTGGAAAGGAAGAGGAGAACTCATAAGGGACAGCAGGCTGGGATGGACAAGATCCTCTAGCTCACAAAACCCAGAATGACAAAAATCCGGTGTTTTTCTGAGCACCATGCGGTGCCCACCACTGAGGAAGGGAACATCTCTAAGTGCTGCCCTAAGGCCATCACCAAGCCAAGCTGTGCAGATTACTGCATCTGAGAAGCACACGGCTCTTTATCCAGCTCTCTAAGGGCTAAAGGAGTCCCAGGACACGAATCAGCGTCAATTCGGTTGGAAAGAGCTCTGAGATCATCGAGTCCAAGCTGGTGACCAAATACCACCCTGTCACCCAGACCAGAGCGCTCAGTGCCACGTCCAGTTGCCCAAACACCTACAGGGCCGGTGACTCCACCAGCTCCCCGGGCAGCCCGTTCCAGTGTCTAACGAGTGGAGAAATTCCTCCTATTGTCCAAGCCAAACCTCCCCTGGCGCAGCTCAACACTCTGTGCTCTTGTCCTGCCGTTCGTTACCCGGGAGAGCAGCCCGACCCCCACCTGGCTACACCCTCCTTTCAGGGACTTGCAGAGAGCGATAAGGTCACTCCCGAGCCGCCGTTTCTCCAGGCTAAAACAGCCCCAGCACCGGAGAAAACAAAGCAGAGGATCGGGGGAGCGCAGGAAGTGGGAAGACCCTGCGAGAATGCCGATCCCGTGCCCAGGCCTGTTTCCTAGGCACTGGAAAAACAGACTCGGTGGGAAACCCAACCGCGGCAGGCCCGGCCTGCCCCCGGGGCAGCGCCCGGAAGGCCGGAGCGGAGCCCGCCGGGAGCGGAGCCCGCCGGACCGGACGGGGCCGGGCCGTTACCGGGGCTCGGGCCCGGCCCCAACGCCGCCGCCCCGGCCCTCCCCGGCCCGGCGCAGCCCCAGCGCGGGGGAAGGGGCGGGCCCGGGCCCGCCCGCCCCGCCGGGCCCCGCCGCCCGCACTCACCGCCGGTGGGGGGTTCTCAGCCGCGGGCCGGACCTGCCTGGGGGACACGCGGGGGTGCGGAGCCCCGCAGCGGGCTCATCATAGCCCCGCCACGGCCGCCGGCCCGGCCCGCTCGGCCCGCGCTCGCCGGGGGGAGCCCCCAGGCCGCTCCGCCGCCGCCGCCAGGCTCCGCCGCGCCCTCACGGCCCGGCCGGGCTCCCCCCGCCCCGTCCCGCCGCCGCCCCGGGCCCGAGCGTCCCCGGCCCCGCCGCGCTCCCGCCGCCGCTCCGGGCCCCGAGCGCCCGCACAGGCCGAGCCAGCCGAGCCCCGAGCGGGCGAGCGCGCACGTGACCGCGGGGCGGGGCGGCCGCAGGAAGCGCCGGGGCCGGGCCGGGACCGAACGGGGCGGGGCTGGGGACGGAACGGGACAGGGCTGGGAACCGACCCGGGGAACAGAACGGGACCGGCTGGCAACCGAGCGGGGCCGGGGAACGGAACGGGACAGGGCCGGGAACCGAGCGGGGCCGGGATGGGGAACGGAACGGGGCCGGGAACCGAGCGGGGCCGGGGAACAGAACGGGACAGGCTGGGAACCGAGCGGGATAGCAGAGGAACGGGCAGGAACTGATGCTCAGGAAGTTGCACTTGAACACGAGGAAGAACTTCTGTGCTGTGAGGGAACAGAGTGCCCTGCAGGGTGTGGAGTCTCCCTGACTGGAGCTATTCCAGACCCACCTGGACACCGTCCCGTGCCGTGTGCTCTGCCGTGACCCTGCTGGCACAGGCAGGTGGGACCAGGGCAGATGCTCCCAAGGGATTGAGTGCAGTCAGGTCACCAACACCCGCTCAAGAAGTCCACAGCATTTTTTCCAAAGTCAATGTAACAGAAACGTTTATTTGCTTTCTGGCAAAAGTTGACAATATTTAAAAATAAAAATTACAAATAGTCTTACCAAAATTCAGACTGAGAGTAGGTTTAGATTACATATTGGGAAAACATTCTTTATTCAGAGGGTGGTAAGGCCTTGGCACAGATTCACAGAGAAGCCACAGCTGCCCGACTCCTGGAAGTGTCCAAGTCCAGGTTGGGCAGAGCTTGGAGCAACTTGATGCAGTGGAAGTTGTCCCTGCCCATAGCAAGGTTGGGAACTTGATGATCTTTAAGGTCCCTTCCATGCTCACCCATTCCGTGATTCTGTGAAAACCTCAGAAACTCTCACAGCTTCCTGTTTACATGAGCACAGCACAACAAGTGTGAACCCCCTCCACCAAACACTGCCCAGGAGCTCTGTACCCTGAGACAGGGAGGGCTCAGTCCTCGGGGCAGGATTCTCTGCAGGCTCACATGGAACACGATCCTCGCCTCCCCAGACCTGCCCAGGAAGTCCCAGCCTCCTGGTCAAGGTCTGTCCCAAAGGTTTTATTGCACAACCCGTGGCTGTGCCTCAGGCTGGGCCTTGGCCAAGGGCAAAGCCACAGCCAGAAAAACTTCAGCACGGCAGTGGCTGTGGCAAAACTTCCCAAATTCAGCAGAAGGAATCACAAACAGAACACCCACAGAACACACAGAACATCCACAGGAGCTCACCTCACATGATTATCAAAGTGATTTCAACGTGTTCTAGTACTTTTTCAGAGAACTCCATTAAAAAAAAAACACAAATATTTTAGGCTTTGGAGCGAGTCCAAAGTGACACCACACCATAGAGGTAATTATGTAAACTCGTTCATTTTCTGGTGAAGGAAAGCTTTCACCATTGCAGTTTTTTTAATCTAGAAAGAAGCCCTGTGCTGCAGGAACAGAAGGGAGAAGTTTCTGGAAGTGCTTTGGCCTCGTAATTGGGGAAGCAGAGTGAGAAACCCAATCCAGCAGCGCTCTGGGGTGGTCCCTGCAAGGTGACATTGCACACTTGTCTCTGTGGAGCACAGGAGCAAGGCAAGTTTTACCTCAGCCTCTCAACAACAACCTAGAGAACAATTTTTCCCTCTCCACAGCATCAACAAGGCACTCCTGCTTTCTTAGTGTTCTGAGAAATTAGAGCCAACTGAGCTGTCCACAGTGCAGTGATTGACCCTCCCCAGAGAGCTCTGCTCCAGAACCTGCCCTCACAACACGCCAGCATTTGATCACAGCTTGGTTAAACAGCACTGAAAACTTGCCAAGGGGAACTCAGCTCGTTCCTTGTTCCTGTGCAAGGCCTTGGCTGAGCTGTTTCCCCCCTCTGGGGCTTGGTTCCCAACTGTGGAGCAGAGATAAGCAGCTGGAGCATGCTCTGTGTGTGTAGATTTCGGAGGACTTTGCTCAGAGCACGTTCTGTTCCCTGCCAGGATAACTGAAGGTTCTGAGCATGCAGCCCTGAGATCCCCTCAGCTGCTGGGCTGCAGCTTCTCCCTGTCCCTGCTTCGAACAAAACACACCTGTGGGCAGCAGTGCAGCTGAGCTGGGGGCAGCAGGCCCAGAGCCTGCTCCCCACGACACTCAGCTGGGAGCCAGGAAAACAGGGCCATCCTGGAGTAAAGTGTGAGGGACAACAAGGCCTGCAAGAGCCAAATATTTGCTGCCAGAAGACTTCATGAAATCTTTTAGGTTGGAAAATTCATTTAAGATCACAGAGTCCAACCATTAGCATTGCCAGTCCATCACTAAACCCATCTTCAGGGGAAGCTGAAGGATGCCCAGAAGCCCCAAGAGTCAGCAATTCCAATTTTCCCCACAAGGCCCCATTTCATCTTCCAGCATTTTAGGACAGCACACAAAAGTAGTATTTAAATACCTAACAGGGAGGAAATGTTTGGCACAAAAATGCCTTGTGCACCTGCTGTGCTGAGGCAAAGATCTCCAACAGACTGTTGGCCAAGTCCCCCCTGCTTCTATTGCCTTTTAAAGCCACAGAGATTTTAGGTTTCCTTGGCTCAGCATGATGGATAATTCCCTCCTCAAAAGGGAGGAATTACCTTTTCAGCTCTAGAAAGTGAAGCCAGCAATTTATTCTGCAGCTTTAACTGAGCACACAGAAAGGGGATGCAGATCCCCAGACTCTGAAGTCTGCAATGTTCACTTGTCTGTGCATGATTAAAGTTCAGATTTACCCCTGTAAAAAATTACCATTTACAACTCCTTTTTGCCCAGAGGCTGACCAGGAGGTTCTTCACCTCATTGACTTTAATAAATGGATGATAAGAATAAAAGAGGAAAGGCTGGATGCCACAAAACATCAAATCTCCCAGGTCATTTGCAACATGCCCAAGTGGAGCAGTGACTCAGAAGGTGAGCATTCCTCCCCAGCAGTGCAGAAGCTGCTCAAAGCAGGACCTGGAATTTGGGAGTTCTGGCAGTGCTTCACTCTCCTGCCTGTCAAATGAGTCACTTGAATTTCAATAATATTTAAATAACAGCCTGCATCTCCCAGGCAGCAGCAGCAGCCAGCACACTACCAGCACAGCACTGTCGTTTCCATGTTACAAAACGTGCAGGTGTCTCCACTCGCACCCACCTGCCGGAGCTCTGCAGTTGAGTTTGAGCAGGAAATAATCCGCACACAAAACTCCAGGCAGCAGGACACAGGGCCCACAGCTCAAGCTGCCCTTGCAGCTTCACAGGACACTGTTTGTCACCTCCAATGTCCCCATGGCAGCTGGCAGGCAGAGCACAGCAGCCCCAGGGACAGGCACTCCTTATGTAACAGGGACAAACACTGCCATGCCTGGGAAAGCACAGGGCTGGCACTCAGGAGTCACGTTTGCCAAACAAACAGCTCTGCAAACATCCCCACTCTGGCTGTCAACACCCTCACTGTTCTGGACAGCCCTGTTTGTGACTGCTGCATCCAGGGGCACCTCACCTCTGCTTTTCACAAGGCCTGGCTTCCCTCCAAGAGCAGACTTCCTTTTCTGTCTCAATTCAGGGAATTCAGCCCATCTAGCTGCCACTTGGAAAGGCCCCGTAGGACACTATGTTCAGGAAATTCTGAAACATTTTGCCTAGACAGCACCAAAAGGAGGATCAAGAGAGCTGAGGCACAAACTGGTTTGCTGTTCCAGGCCGGTGCCCAGTGCCCATTTCCAGTCCAGCTGCCCTGACCATGTGAGGGGCCAATGTGAAATGCTGGCAGTGCTGTTTGGCACAGTCAGCTGCAGTGGGTACCCAATGTTTGTCACACCACAGACACTTCCCAGCTGTGCCAGGCTGGGGCTCTGCAGCCAATCCAGAGTGGGAGAGTGCCCAACCTCCAACTAACAGAGCCAGTTCTGCTGTTCAGCCACAATCTTTGCCAACAATGCTGCTCAGACTAATCACTTCACACCACCAGGCAGATGTTTCACTATCTCCCATTCCATTTGCCACTGCAGGACAAGAGCAGGCAGAATACTGCCAGTTACCAGGAGTGCTTTGCAATCAAACAGAATTCAGAGGTGCAAGAGACTGCAGAGAATTCAGTGACTCACTCTGCAAAGCCTACAGCTCAAGAACCCAGACAATTCCCACTTTTCCTAGCCACAAACCTGAAAAAGCACTACCAATTAGCATTGAGATGGCTCTTTCAGGAGAGCAGGAACTTGGCTGCACTTGGCTGGCTGGATGCAAAAGCTGCAAGTAATAGTAGATTAACAGATAGAAAACAGATTATTGCATTTCAAGGCACTTCCTTTTCTAGATTTCTTTTAGCATCATTTTTCAAAAGCACCTTAATAAAAAACATTTGTAATACATTTCTGAATGAACTGCTCATAATCGGTGAGGTATCACAGACTTACAAAAAGGAGAATCTTTAAGGCTCTCAGATTCCCCCCCCTTGCTCCATTAATCACATTCCAGCCATTAATTACTCAGCTGCAAACAGCTCACACCCTCTGCAGCTCTGCCTGAATCAGCCTCTCAGTGACTTTTCTAACAAGGGACGGGCAAGTCACTGCAAAAGGTGGACACAAGGCACACAGACTGCAGGACCACAGCGCCCAGCACAGTGTGGGGACACAGCAGATGCAGAAATAATAAAAAAAAAAAAGGCCAATTTTTAAGTAGTACCATCTACAAACGGTTTCTAGTTTCCTCTTTGTCCTCTATAAAGAGGTAAAGAAAATAGAGCCCCAGAGCTGAGCTCCTCTCTCCTAATGGTAAACCTGAGCATGAGGCAGAATGAAACACTGCTACCTGCTGCACTAGCACCAGCAACGTCACACTAATTTTCAGGGTGTGTCTTTCTTTTGAAGAAAGTCTTCTACCAGCTGATCAAACTTCTGTGAGGAAAACTGCTTTAGGACGTGCAAGGGAGTGAGTAAATACTGCTCTGCTAGTCCAGGTGCAAGGTGCTCACTGGAAACAGGTGCTGCTCCTGCTGCTCCCAGCTGTTTCCCACTCAGCTCTTCCTTCTCACCCCTGTGAGAAGTGCACCGTTCTTTTGAGCAGAGAGCTGGCTCACAGTAGTGCTGAGGAACTTTAACATCTGTAAACACTTCAGGTTTCTCAGTATTTTTCTCTGGGGAGTCATAAACAACCCCTCGGGGCACAGAACTCCCCAGGGCTCTTTTCCAGAGACTTGTGGGTTTCTGCCCCCTCCTTCGGCTTTGCTGCTGTCCAGACTCTTGCACAGGCTTTGAGACTGTGAAGTCAGGAAGTACTTGGGGAGCAGAGCTCAGATATTCCTGAAAGTAAACCTGGCACATGTCATCCTTCACAATGGGAATGATGGAGCAGGGTTTCAGCCACTTCACAAACTCGCGCAGCTCCTCAAAGGACGAGTGATCCGAGTAGGGGACGAGGTGGATCTTGGGGTGGGTGACCTTCACGGGCCTGCCCGTGGGGATGATGGCAATGGTGGGGTGCCGCGCGTTCCAGGTGACCAGCGTGTCCCAGCAGATCTCGGTGACGTCCACGGCCCGGATCCAGCCCGTGCCCTCCTCAGCAGTGAACACATCGGGCAGCTCCAGCAGCCGCATCTGCTCCAGGCGCCAGGGGCTCACCACCACCCACGTGCTGAACTCCAGCGCCAGCTCCACCAGCAGCGTCTCCTTGCCCAGGGTGTACACACCTGCCAGGGGAGCGGCGGCTCAGGGACAGGGCAGGCACAGGGGACACGAGCCCTGGTTTGGGCCGTGCTGGCAGGAGGGAGGGCAGCACTCACCGATGACCACGTGGTGCTGCGGGTGGGCACGGATGAGGCGGGCAGCCTGGCGGGTGGCCAGCGCCCGCGAGGGCAGGGCCCGCTGGGGGTGGCAGTGCGTGTTGTCCAGGTACAGGCGGTCGATGTGGCGGCCCCTCAGCGCCGGCTCGCCCTGCATGGCGCTCGTGTAGCGGAAATCTCCTGCAAGGACAGGGATGGCAGGGCAGGGCCCAGAGAGAGTGCCGAGTTTCCCTCAGGGAGGATATTTCAGAACCATCTGGTCACAATTCTGTGCTATGTGCTCTGCCTAAGCAAAGTGCTGGGACCAGGTAACCCACTGCAGTCCCTTCCAACCTAACCCATTTTGTGATTTTGTGATTGTAGGAACCTGCCCTGTACCTGTGTAGAGGATGGTGCCAAAGGTACCCTCAAAGAGGAACATAACGGAGCCAGGGCAGTGGTTGGAGTCGATCAGCGTCACCGTCACCTCACCCACGACATGGCTCTGCCCCACCTCCAGTGGCCGGATCCAGCACTTCGGCACCTGCAGAGGCCAAGGTGAGGGCAGGGTAGGGCAGATGACAAGGGTTGGGACAGGCACATGGGGATGCCCAGGCGATGAGGGCAGAGGCGGGCGGGACACACCTACCTGCAGGCGGTGATGCAGGAGGCGGGCGGTGAGCGGGGAGCAGTACAGCGGGCGGCACCAGGTACTGGACAGCCCCACCGTGTGGTCCGAGTGCATATGGGACAGGAAGAAGAGACGAGCGCCGGCCGCCTTCCGCAGGCTCCAGAAGTCCACGGCGATGGGGGTCCCGGCCAGCACCGTCCCGCTCATGGTGGGCGAGGACCCCCCTCCCCTCACGCCGGTTTTGGCGGGAAGCGCCGCGCACGCGCAGGCGGGGCGGGGCGGGGCCGGGCCGCGCGCCAGGGGCGGGGCGGAGCATGCGCGTGAGGGTCACGTGGGCGGGGCGGTGGGGCCGGCGGGCGGAGCGGCGCCGGGACCGGGATCTGGATCTGGATCTGGATCTGAGACCGGGACCGGGACTGCGATTGGCACCGGGTCCTAGGACTCGGAGCGGAACCGGGAACGGCGCTTAGGAGCGGACCGGCGCGGGGCCATGCCGTACCTGGGCGGCGAGGAGGCGCAGCGGGAGCTGCGGCGGGCGCTGTCGAACCCGCACGTGCAGGCGGACCCGGCGCGGTACCGCGGCGCCGTGCTGCGCGTGATCCGGTACGGCGGCCGGGCCGGGCCGGACCGGGCGGGGCGGGGGGCGCGGGGTCCGCGCCGAGCCCCGCTGAGCCCCGTGCCCGCCCCGCCGCAGGCTGATGGCGCAGGGCGCCGACGTGTCGGGGCTGTTCCCGGAGATGGTGAAGGCGGGCGCGGTGCCGGACGTGGTGCAGAAGAAGCTGGTGTCGTTCTACGTGCGCGCCCAGGCCCCGCGGCAGCCGCAGCTGGCGCTGCTGGCCGTGAACTCCCTGCGCAAGGACTGCGCGCACCCCAGCCCGGCCGTGCGGGGGCTCGCCCTGCGCACCATGTGCGGCCTCAGGTGCGCTGAGTCGGGGCCGGACCGGACCGGACCGAACCGGGGGGTGTCCCCGGGCGCCGTGCCCCGCTGACGGCCGGCTGCCCTCCCGCAGGATGCCCGGGATCCAGGAGTACCTGCAGCAGCCCCTGGTGAGCGGGCTGCGGGACAAGGCGTCCTACGTGCGCAGGGCGGCCGTGCTGGGCTGCGCCAAGATGGTGAAGATGCAGGGGGACTGCGAAGTGGGTGAGTGGCTGGTGGCCGTGGGGCTGGGGTGGTGGCCGTGGGGATGGGGACACGCAGGTGATGTGTTTGTGATATGTGTTCAGCCTTCAGGGCTGTCCTGGGGTCCGTGTGCTGCCCCTGCGTTGTCCTGGCTGTAGGGCAGAAGGAGAGGGAAAGTGAAGGGTAATGAATGAAAGACTGAGAAAATTGCAGTGTGCCAGCAGATCCTGATGGCAGGAGCTCTGTGCTTTGCAGATGGTGCTCTGGTGAACGAGCTCTACAGTTTGCTTCGTGACCAGGACCCCATTGTGGTCGTGAACTGCCTGAGGGCCTTGGAAGAGATCTTGAAGAAGGAGGGAGGTGTTGTCATCAACAAACCCATTGCTCATCATCTCCTCAACAGGTTTGCTTTCTTTGGCATTAAGATGGTGCTGGAGGCTTCTCTTGTTCTCATGTTTTCTATGCAGAGATGCAGTTCCTGGGGGACATAAGATGTTCCTGCCCTCCCTGACTGGTGCCCCTGTGCCCCTGGCAGGATGCCCGACCTGGACCAGTGGGGGCAGAGCGAGGTGCTCACCTTCCTGCTGCGCTACAAACCGCGCAGCGAGGACGAGCTCTTCGACATCCTCAACCTGCTCGACGGCTACCTCAAGAGCAGCAGCCCTAGCGTGGTGATGGCGGCCACCAAGCTGTTCCTGGTGCTGGCCAGGGAGTACCCAGATGTGCAGGCAGATGTGCTGGGGCGGGTGAAGGGCCCGCTGCTGTCTGCCTGCACCTCGGAGAGCAGGGAGCTGTGCTTCACCGCGCTCTGCCACGTGCGCCAGATCCTCCGCAGCCTGCCCGGCCACTTCAGCAGCCACTACAAAAAGTTCTTCTGCTCCTACTCGGAGCCCCACTACATCAAATGCCAGAAGATGGAGGTGCTGTGTGAGCTGGTGAACGATGAGAACGTGCAGCAGGTGCTGGAGGAGCTCAAGGGTTACTGCACTGACGTGTCGGCGGAGCTGGCGCAGGGAGCGATCTTTGCCATAGGTGAGAGCTCTGCCTTGCCTTGTCTGCAGCCCTGCACCTTTCAGGGGGGCTGTGCTCTGCTCAGGGATGCCTGGGCAAGCACCACATCACTGCTCTGTGCTGCAGCCTGCCCAGGAGTGGTTTGTGTCAGAGTGTTTCTGAAGCAATGATTGTTTCAGGAGTGCTGGCGCTGAGCTGCTTCAGGTTGTGCAGAAAGTCCTTGAATCTCAAGGTGTGAGGAGATACTCTAGAGAAAATTTAATTTCATCTTGTAATGAGCCTTCTAGTGTTCAGTGAAGCTGTGCAGGAAGTGGAGGAGCTCTAATACCTGCTTGTCCTTTGAGTTGTGATGGGGGCAGAGTTAAGGTGATAGTTTTGGTTTTGTGAGCTTTAAAAATAGGAAAATTATTACAGTATTCCTAAGGAGAAAGGTGGGGATGATAAAATGCTTTTTTTTAATGTATTACACTTAAGGAAAGTTCAGAAATCTTCTGAGGCATGGCCTCAAACAAAAGAACATGTCCCTGGTGTGGAGAACAAGCTCATTTGGCCACACTTTCAGAAACAGTAGTCAGCAAGGAAAGGAGGGAGACTGTTCCTTTAAAGAGAGTTTGTGATGAGTAGCTGGGTTCATGACTCCTGTTTCACTCTGACAGAATGTTGATTTTTATGTCTTTTTTGCATCCTTGCAGCCAATATTGCCAGGACATACACAGAGCAGTGTGTGGGGATTCTGACAGAGCTTCTGGGGCTTCAGCAGGAGCACATCACCTCAGGTAACCATGCTGCTGGTTCGTGCTCTCAGGAGGTGCCTTTGCTGGAGCTCCTGATCCCAAACCCAAAGGCACTTGGCTTTCAGCTTAATTGGTGCAAGTTTTCCAGGTGGGATGAGGGGTGTAAGGTGTGTTCCTTCTGCAGGAACTGCTGTCTCTGGAAAAGGAGATGATTGTAGCTGTGCTCATGCTTCTTTCTGGCTGCCACCTGCTGACTTAAAAGTGAGGGGCTCAGCAGAGATGTTTTACTGTCTGTTTGAGAGCCAAGATGATTAATAGATCTTTTAAATCTCTGTGATTTCTATTCCTCACATAATAGTCTGATTCAGTTGTGCCCAAGCTTCCTTTTTTCTCTTCTGCCCTCAGATCTACCTTCACATCACTGCTGTTCCTGCTGTTCTCTTTTAACTGCTCTTGCTGTCTGATTTGAAAACCACACACTTGCACTCAGCTGTTGAATTCCATCTCAGGAGCTGTTTTTGTGTCTGAGTGGGCAGCAAAACCTTTCAAGTTTTGACCTAAAGTTCACGAGCCTCATTTCGAATCGGAGTCAGCTTTAATTTGTCATCCTAACCTCGTGTGTCTGAAGCATCATGAGTCAGAGGCTTTTTAAAGGCTGGCAGTGGCCAGAAGAGAGGCTGCTCTCCAGCAGAGGAACAATCTGAAGTCTCAGTGCTCTATTTTAGACCTGGTGCAGCTTTGCTGTGACAAATGCAGTGCCATGGGATTGGGAAGGAGGGTGCCTCAAATCACAGGCTCGGGCAGGGCACTGACCCTCCAGGCTGGGATTTGCAAAGCCCCTTGAGTGCAGGGCTTTGAGATTATTTTTTTTCTTTTCCCTAGTGGTTTTTATGACTCTTGGGGGATGCTGATAACTTGTTTTCCTTGCAGCTGTGGTCCGTGCTTTCCGGGACCTGGCCTGGCTGTGTCCCCAGTGCACAGATGCCGTGTGCCAGGCCCTGCCAGGCTGTGAGGACACCATCCAGGACAGCGAGGTGAGGGGGACGATGGACAAGGACTGTCCATCTTCCCTTTGCATTGAGACTGGGGGCAAAAATCAGAAATCCTCAGGTTTGTTCTCCCAGCATTTCCTGCCAACGCGTGGCACACAGCAGCTGTTTGCTGGTGTTCCTCTGGTTCCCTCAGGGCAAGCAAGCACTGGTCTGGCTGCTGGGCACCCACGGGGAGAAGATCCCGAACGCTCCCTACGTCTTGGAGGACTTTGTGGAGAACGTGAGGTCGGAGTCGTTTCCAGCAGTGAAGATGGAGCTGCTGACGGCGCTGCTGCGGCTCTTCCTGGCCCGGCCTGCTGAGTGCCAGGACACGCTGGGCAGGCTGCTCTACTTCTGCATTGGTGGGTTCCCCGAGTCCCCACAGCTCCCAGGGGCCTGCTCTGGCTGTGTCACTTGGCTGGGTCAGCGTCCTGGCTGGTTCCAGGTGGTTCCATGGCTGGCTGAGTGTGGAGTCATGGCATCAGAGGGGAAGGGACCTTAAAGATCATCCATTCCACCCCCTGTGCTGAGCAGGGACACCTTCCCTGTCCAGCCTGGTCTTCCAGGGATGCAGGGGCAGCCACAGCTTCTCTGGGAACCCTGTGCCAGGGTTCCTCACAGGGAAGAATTCCTTCCCAATATTAACTCTTACCCTCTCCTCTTTTAGTTTAAAACCATTCCCTCTTGTCCTTTGGCTGTCTGCCTGTAAGCCGGCCTGCATTGTGTCCCTGAAAGGCTGTTTTTAATAATGTAATGTATAGTTTAGTGTCAGTGCTCAGGGCAGTGTGGCTGAGGGATTCTCCATGGGTTGCTGTCTGTGTTGCAGAGGAGGAGCAGGACATGGCCGTGCGCGACCGAGGGCTCTTCTACTACCGCCTTCTGCAGGCTGGCGCGGAGGAAGTGAGGAGGGTCCTGTGCAGCCCCAAGTGTGACCCCTCCCTGGGGCTGCTGGGGGACCAGAGCAAGCAGCCTGTCAATGCCTGGGTCCTGGAGTTCAACACTCTGGCCACAGTTTATGGCAGAGAGCGCTGGGCGCTCGCCACCGCTCAGCAGCCTGTGGAACCCTCCTACTCCTGCTCTCCTGCTGCTGGCTCCAGGAGCAGAGACACAGGTGAACAGACCTGCCTCCCCTTCCTCTGGGAGCCATTCTGCCTTTGCCAGCAGAACACAGAATCCCAGAATGGTTTGGCTTGGAGAGAGCCTTGAAATTCCTCTCGTTCCACTCCTTGCCATGGGCAGAGATCTTACACTGTCCCAGGTGCTCCAAGCCCTGTCCAGCCTGGCCTTGGGCACTGCCAGGGATCCAGGGGCAGCCACAGTTGCTCTGGGCACCCAAGATGCTCTCCCATATGGGAGGAAGGCCAGAGTGCTTTGGGAGTTTAGTGTGCAGTGTGTGGCTGGCCACTCACTAGCCAAGGAAATGCTGCTGGTGGCACTGGGATTCCTCTGCTCCATCCAATGGGTTCTGTGGAGCTGGGAGCTGCATCTCACCAGTGTTTGTGCTGTCATTTCAGAATCCCTGGTTTCTGAAGGGGATAAGGAAGTCCTCGAGGTCCATCCTGATGCTCCAGTGTCGGAAGAGAAAGAACTCCTCAAGGCTCATCCTGATGCAGGCAGCCTAAGCTTGATTCCTGATGTTTCCCTGAGTGCAGAACAGTTTGAGAGGAGCTGGCTGAGCCTGGACACGAGCTGCCAGCTCTGCCTGCCCTGGTCTGGGCCTGTCCATGCAGACACCATGCAGACAGCCCTTCGTGTGGTGCACATCCACACCATCGCCATGAGCAGAGCTGGAGCCCAGCCCTGGAAAGCTTATCTGAGTGCCCAGGATGACTCAGGCTGCCTCTTCCTCGCTGAGCTCCTGCTTCAGGCAGCAGATTCAGAGCTGCAGGTCTCGGTGAAGCAAAGCGAAGCAAAGCCAGAGGCACTGCAATCCTTTGTCTCAGCCTTGAGGACGGTGCTGGAGGCAGTGGCTGGGCTGGAGTCATGACTGCTCCCTGCTCCCAGCAGGATGCATGCTCGGAGCACAGCAAAAGCTGATTTCTCTGGCTCCTTTTGCCATACCCAGTGCTGCTTTGGTAGTTTTATAATGCAGAGTTTCCAGTTCACCTGGGAAACTGGAGGGTGGTGTGGGGGAAGCTGGGGCTGGGGAGCAGGGCAGGGTGAGGGGCTGCCCTCCCCTGGGTCACTCTGCTGTGACTCACAGCATGGTGGCATCCGTGCTGGGTGCCATGAGGCACAAGCATCACCCATGGAACCAGAGCTGAACACAATTCAGGGCTGTGTTTTGGAGATGTTTTTTCCTGAGAATTATAAATAACTTCTAAAAAAACCACACCAAACACCAGAGGCACCAGGATTCTGCCATTTTTCTCACACTAAGAGGAACAGTGCAGTGAGAAGTGAATATTTCAATCTTGGCCCCCTTTAGATTTGTTTTAATTTGCTGTCTGATTTCAGTGGTAGCTTCGCTTGGGGGTGAGCAGAGCTCTGCTGTGCCAGAGGAGGGCAGGCAGGGGACATCCTGCTCGCTGGAACCAGCATGTTCCAAGAGACAGAGGTGGGTTTTTAATTGAAATGTGTTACTGAGGTGAGAATTGCCCTCTCTGAAGTTCCCCCAGCTCCCTGATTGAGGGTGAGGTACACAGTGAGATTGATCTAACAGGGCTTTAGGGTATTCTGTGAGGAGCACAAGCTGCTTCTGCCCGATTTCTTGTAATTTTTGGTTTCTGAATGACTTGATTGTACCCTCAAATGGCACTGTGCCTTCCATGCACTTCACTGACACCCTGTCACTGTTACACACACTTCTGCCTTTTCTAATAAAAATGTGAATCATTCTTGGCTGATTTCTGGAGTTTCTTGTTCCTTTTACCCCCAGGGCTGTGGATGGGGTGATGTGTGGATCAGGGCAGCTCTGTGCCCAAGAGGGCGTTTCTCTCTGACCCTCCTTGCAGCAAAGCTTTAAGGAGCAACTGGGCAATAATTAATCTCAGTCTCAAATGCCAAATTACTGTGAAGGGTGAACCTGCAGGTGGACTCAAGGGCAGATCACCAGTCAGCTGCAGCAGGGCTCCTATTGACAGTTCCCACAGCTGTGTTGTGTTCCTGCCCTCAGGGAGAGCTGATGTGGGAAACACTCAAACTTCCATCCCTGGAAATTGTCCAAAGAGGGGTTTGGAGCAAGCTGGGATAGTGGAAGTTGTCTCTGCCCATTGAGATGAGCTTTAAGGTCCCTTCCAGCCCAAACCATTCTGGGATTCTACGTTAAAAGCGTGAAGGGGAACTGCGCATTTTCCATGCTGTTTTATGGACTCTTCCAGCCACATTCCAGGTTTGAAGCCTTCCTGGTGAAGCACAGCCCTTGGGATGTGAATGGGCCACAGTTCTTACCCCTGGGTACCCCTGGCAGTGATGGCTGAGGGAATTTATTGGGATGGTGGTGGTGTCCAGCACATCCCTCCCCTTGTCCTGGGCGCTGCCCACCCCGTGCCAAGCGGGACAGGTTTGAGCAGAGGGTGCCAGGGCCCCGTGCTGTGCGCTGTGCTGTTTGACCAGGATTATCTGCCACGCACTAATTTCCTCTGGGGCCGTGATGAAGTCAGAAAACCACAGCAGCTCTCCCCGGCGGCGCCTTCCGCTGCGGATCACTTGACATGTCCCGTCCCAGGAGGGCCAGGCCAGGCTCGCCGCGGCACCATGGACCAGAGGGAGATCCTGCAGCACAACCTGCAAAGGGCCCAGGGCAAGAAACTCAACAAAGGAGAGTTTGCAGAGGAGTTTTTGGTGAGTTCTCTCAAGGCTTGGCTTGGCGTTTCAGCTCGTGTCGGAGGGAATCGCTCGGTCACCTCTCAAACCTGGGACAGTGAGGTTTTCTAGGGGTTTTATAGCAGATACCCAAAACTTAACTGGGCCAAAAGAAATGTAAAGACATGATAGAAATTTAGTAATTTGCATCTGAACTGTTTGCTTTTTAACTAATCACCAGAGTGCTTCCTGTTTTCTGCTTGGTGAATGCACTTGTTGGGACATGGTTTCACTTTGCCTGGTTACAGAACTGGGGGGACAGGGAGGAATGTGGAGCCCCCCCCTTCTCCCCATTGCATTGTCAGACCTGTGGCACACGAGTTCCTGCCAGGCATCTCTGGTTTGCCTTGCCTTAGCTCGTCCTTGTTTCTACAGAGCACAGGTTGCCCAAGGGAGCTGTGGCTGCCCCATCCCTGGAAGTGTCCGAGGCCAGGGTGGAAAGGGCTTGGAACAAACTGGGACAGCAGCAGGTGTCCCTGCCTGTGGCAGGGGGTGGAATGAGATGAGCTTTAAGGTTCTTTCCAACCCAAACCATTCTGGCATCTGTGTGCAGTGCTCCTGGCCCCTCCTGGAAACTGCTTTCTTGTTCCCTCAAGGCAAAAGCTGCACAAAATGCTGATGGCTCCCACCTCGCCCTGTGCTCTGCATTGCCCTGAATCTGTGAACTCTCTGCTATATTTTTTGGTTTGGGTGCCAGGGGTGAGGCTCAGATGCCAAGGCACCATCTCATGGCTGAAGCTGGTGGCTGGAGGTGGCTCTTGGTGTATCAGCGGGAGGCTCTGACAGGCTGTCTGGGCTGCTCTGAGAGGCAGAGACATTGCCCAGCTCTCACAGGCACAGGGAAGGGTAAGACTGTGAGATCTGAGATGTGTGAAACACTCAGACCCTGGCAGTGGGCTCTGGGTTACCGAGGGCTCTCCACGAGCTCCAGCCCTGCTCTGTCACACCAGCAAATCTGGCCCTTCAGACCCTGGGGGAAAGCTGAGTGCTCGGTTTCCAGGTGTCTGGGGTGGAGGGAAGTGATTAATCTGAGCCTGCAGTGACAGTCTGTTGTTCCATGGAACAAAGAGCAGTCACTGCCCGCTGAGTTTCCCCTCTCTCTGCCCCGTGTCTGTGTGTGTGGGGCTGTGGGCTCTGAGCCTGCTGCTCAGGCTGGCTCCAGCAGCCTGATGCGTTCACTCCTGACCAAAATGGCAGCTGGAAATGGTCAAGGCTGCGTTTCCTGTTTCATGGGATAAGATCTCAAAGGCACCTGATTTGTGGCTGCTTTTGCAAGGCAGTGGCCTCAGCAGGCCATCAGGCTGGCTCATTTCCAAACATGGCAGATATATTCATGCCATTCCTCCACCCCAATTCCTGCCCTCTCCTTGTGGGACCGAGCGTTTTTATGTGCAAATTGTGGTGATGTTACTGTAAATGATAGGGTTTCATTAGAATCTCCTTTTTCTGTTTGTGTGGTCTCACAGCTGGGCACTGCTGGGCACTGGTGACAAACAGTGTGTGTTATTTAGGAGCTGGTGGGAGTGAAATAAAATTCTGTGCTTTACCAGGAGAAAGATGCTTTAACTCCCTGTGAGTGCTGCAGCTTTATCCTTAAAATGAAAGAGATGAGAGCTTTGCAGCCCTGAGGGTCTGTCCCAGGACTCCTCGTCTTTCACCAGCCCATGGAGCCCCTCTGTTCCAGCTGCTTTTGCTCCCTTTGTGACTTGAGCATCGCTGCTTCCAGCTTCAGATAGGAGCATCTCCACCAAAGTGAGAAAAATCAATAGAGATTTACCTGTCTTTTCTGGTATTATTCACTGAAGGTGCTTTGACATTGCCACTCCTCTGATCTGGGTGCCATTTGAGAGGCTCCCCCGGGCCCCTCTCACTCGTGAGACGCTTTTGTCACTTCACAAGCCGACGTGTGGGCACTGCCTCAGCACACACTTTCCATCCTTCACAGGGCTCTCAGAAGGTTCTGTCTCCATTCTTGCTCTGAGCAAAGCCACTCAGGAAAGAATTGATGGTGGTGGCAAACGTGACCCCTGGAGACCTTCATGTGCTCTCCAGTAGTGAGCTGGCTGCAGCACGTCTGCTGTAATTTGTTCCACTCTTTTATCACAGAAGCTGAAGAGACAGTCAACAAAGTACAGATCGGATAAAATCTACCCCACGGCAGCGTCTGAGCAGCCAGAGAATGTCAAGAAGAACAGATACAAGGACATCTTACCTTGTAGGTTGGAAATGGCACATGTTCCTGCTCAGCCTTTTGTTTTTCTTGCTTTTCTTGTTCTCATTCTCTGTGCCTGCCTGCACAGCTGTTCTGTGTGACCATCTCACTGCTGTCTGTTGTCTTTGAGTCCTGCTGCTCAGATTTAGGGCTTTGGCTGCTGCAGTGCCTGCTCTGGAGGATTTTGGCACAATCAACACTGTCAGGCACACAGTGGGATTTTGGGGATGATCTGGGCAGAGATGGGAGCTGGACTTGATGATCCTTGTGGGTCCTTTCCAAATTCAGGATATTCTGTGATATTTCTACAGACAGAAGAACTTCTATTCCCTAGGAAACACATCCTCCAGTGATAATCCCTGCAAGTTCCTGGTTAGCACTGTAACCACTTGCATCCAAAGGCCTTTGGACAGTGATGTCTCCAGGATGTGCAAAGCAGATAACAGGCAAACCCTGCTGAGGCTTGCCTTGGTGCAATGGTCTCCAAAGGGCTCTGTCCCAGCATCAGAGCAGACTGTCTCTTTAGTCCATTCCAACTTGGAAGAGAAAGTAAATCGCAGAATCTTTAATGTTGGAAAAGACCTCCAGGATCGAGACCAGCTTTCAAACCCTTGTATCTGACCCCACAGAGCTGGTGTGAGCCTGGGGTGCTGTTGGTTGTGTTTGGGCTTGGCTTGCACAGGCAGAGGGGATCAGCATTTCATGGGGTGGAGGCAGCACCCGCAGCTCTCCCCTAAATCCTGCCCCAGCCTCCAAAAGGATGCTGTCCATCCCCTGTGTGTGCAGGCAGCAGGGCTGAGGGGGTGTGGGGGGACATCAGCTGCTTGCACAGCCTCCCACCCACCCTGCATGGGCTCTCTGACATCAGTGCTCCCCCAGAGCCCTGGTGCTGCCCCCCAAGGGCTCAGTGAGCTGGAGGGACAGACCCTGACTCCTTCCCCTGCTTTTGCAGTCGACCACAGCAGAGTGGAGCTGTCCCTGATTACGTCAGACACGGATTCTCATTACATCAATGCCAACTTCATCAAGGTTTGCCTCTTTTGTGGTGTTTTGTCCTGCAAAGGTGTTGGTGGTGCCACCTGGGTGGGTTGTGCCATGAGGAGCAGGCTGGGGGCTCTGCAGCAGTTTCTGGGCTGTGCTCAAGGATAACTGAGGGAAGAAGATGAGTGAGCCCTCCAGAACCCCCCTGGGCAGCACAGAAGCTGCAGGGCAAGGGACACACTCATGCTGGGGGTGGAACACTTTGTGGTTCTCAGCCCCAACTTCCTCGTCGCCGTTGCTGCCTTTGGTGGGTGACAGTGGCGCAAAACTGCCTGCGGCCAGAGTCACCTGGGCTGAGAGCAGCACAGAGGCAGGAAACCCTGCAGGGCTGCACGGCTGGGGCGAGCAGCAGGGCAGGTCAGTGTGGGACAGGGCTCCACGTGCAGCTCCACCAGTCCTGGGGTGTCCTGGGCCTGCAACCCTTCTCGGATGGATGGATGATGGATGGATGGATGGATGGATGGATGGATGGATGGATGGATGGATGGACGGATGGATGGATGGATGGATGGATGGATGGATGGATGATGGATGGAGGATGGATGGATGGATGGACGGATGGATGGATGGATGGATGGATGGATGGATGATGGATGGACGGATGGATGGATGGAGGATGGATGGATGGATGGATGGATGGACGGATGGATGATGGATGGATGATGGATGGACGGATGGATGGATGGAGGATGGATGGATGGATGGACGGATGGATGGATGGATGGATGGATGGATGGATGATGGATGGACGGATGGATGGATGGAGGATGGATGGATGGATGGATGGATGGACGGATGGATGATGGATGGATGGATGATGGATGGATGGATGGATGGATGGATGATGGATAGATGGATGGATGGATGGATGGATGGATGGATGGATGATGGATGGATGGATGGATGGATGGATAGATAGATAGATAGATAGATAGATAGATAGACAGACAGATTGATAAATAATTCCCTTCATTCTCCATGATGGTGACCAGAGGCCCAGGGCTCTGTGTAACCTGTCTGCAGAAGATCAGACCTTCCCAACAGGATCACAGTTCATTCTTTGGCCACCAGCAACAGAGCTGTGGCCACATCACCTCCAAGCCCCCAGAGGTGCTGTAAGAGTTGCTGCTGATCTCTAGGACAAGATCTCAGCTCTCTAGCTTGGCCCTGCCTTTGGTTTGCACACCACTATGTGAATTAATCTATGTGCCCAAAACTCAACTCTATGAAAGTCTTCCTAAATCCTTAATGGGCTTGCTGGTAGAAGTGAATTCAGATAGAGGAATAACTTCATTTCTGCTGGTGAACTATGCACAGATGTGTCCATGTCTGGTTTGAATATTCCAGGGTGTCTATGGGCCAAGAGCATACATTGCAACCCAGGGTCCTCTCCCCACTACTGTCACTGACTTTTGGAGGATGATTTGGGAGTATGAAGTCCTGGTAAGGTGCAGATTTATATTTAGATATAAAGTTTATATGTCCTTTTTCTTAAAGAAAAATTGTCCTTCCAGCCAGAAGTCCTTTGTTGGGACTCAGGGGAAGGCAGCCCTCAGAGTTTCCTTATCACTGATAAGTACCCACAAGAGATGAGTTTAATTTTGCTGCCTGGATAAGAAACTCATGTTCAGCCTTTTCTAATGAGCCTTCTTCCCGCAGGTCGTGGTCATGGCTTGTATGGAGTTTGAAATGGGGAAGGTGAGTGGCATGTCACAGCATGCCAGGGCAGGGTGAGAGATGCAGATTTTTATTAAATTCCACAGTGACAGCGAGTTTCTGTTTGATATAAGCTGGTTTTTGGGTCTCCAGCTGCAAATGGTCCCTGGGAGATGTCCCTGCCCATGGCAGAGGGTGCAAGGAGAGGATCTTTAAGGTCCCTTCCAACCAAACCAGTCTGTGATCCCATGAAACTCTTCAGCCATTTCCCGCAGCGTAGGGAAGCTCTGTGTAAAGGGAAATCCCACAGTGGCAGCTCCAAGGAAGTGAGGCTGGGGCTGGACAGCAGCAAGAGCTGAGCCTCTTCCCAGAGTGAATTTTGTCCTGAATAGTGGAAAAGGGGCAGAGGGGAATAACCAAACACATCGTGCTTGTCCCCACAGAAGAAATGTGAGCGGTACTGGGCGGAGGTGGACGGCTCCCCCCTGCACTGTGGCCCTTTCTCCATCACCTGTGTGAGTGCAGCCCCCCAGCACCCTGTCCCACCCCAGGGAACCACAGAAAATCTGACTCCGACCCCTTCTTCTGCAGGAGGCTGAGGAGAAGAGGAATGAGTACGTGATTAGAACTTTAAAGGTGACCCTGAATGAGGTAAGGAGGAAAGGTCAAGGCAGAAAATGTACCTGGGCTGGCTTTGTGATATAAATAATATATTAAAATATGGTACATTTTGTGCAGAAAATTTTACATTGCTCAGGCTGCTGAATTAGATTTGACAGCAGTCGAGGGAACAAAGGCAGTAAAAAATTCATTAACTCAGACCTCAGTTTCTGAAGCTGTTTGTCAGTCATGGCAAACCAGGCTCTGGTAAGTGGGGCCAAGGATGTCATAAAACAGCTCCTGCAGCAAAACCAGCTGCAAACTGCTGCCCTGCCCTTTGCCTGCTGCTGCAGATGGGAGTGGGGATGGAGCAGGGATCCAGCTCCCCTTGCTGTGTGACATCCCAGACCCTGGCACCGCTCTTCGCCTGCAGGCAGCCCGCACCATCTTCCACTTCCACTACAAGAACTGGCCAGACCACCACGTGCCCTCGTCCATCGAGCCCATCCTGGAGCTGGTCAGGGACATTCGCTGCCACCAGCCCGATGACAGGGTCCCCGTCTGCGTCCACTGCAGGTGGGTGGGCTGGCTGCAGCAGGGAAGGGCTGCAGGCACCCAGAGCCCCGTGTCCCACGTCCCCAGGGTCACAGGGACAAGCCCATAGCCAAGCTCCTCTTGTGGGGAGCCCTAAGGCAAAGGGGGACAGCCAGCATGGCCAGGGGGCAAGGAAGGAGGGAGCAGCAGGCCAGCAATAGAATCACAGAACCATGGAATTGTTTAGGTTGGAAAAGTCCCTTAAGAAGCTTGAGTCCAACCACTCACCCAGCACTGCCAAGGCCACAACTAAACCATGTCCCCAGGTGCCACATTTACACGTCTCTTCAATGGTGACTTCAGCACTGCCCTGGGCAGCCTGTTCCAGTGCCTGACAATGCTTTTGGTGGAGAAATTTTCTCTAATATGCAATCTGAACCTGCCCTTGGGCAACCTGAGGCTGTTTCCTCTTGTCCTGTCCCTTGTTAGTTGGGAGAGGAGCCCAACACCTGGCTGGCTGCACCCTCCTGTCAGGGAGTGAGAATGTCTGGGTCAGAGACACCACTGGCCATGGCCAGGTGTGGCTGGTCACCACAGGGGGACTGAGAGCTGTGCTCAGGGCATGAGCTGTGCCACCCTACCCTGTGCAGCAGAGCCCTGAGTGGGTCTGCAGGATGTGTGTGGGACAGCAGGGTCACAGGTGGCTGTGGGTGCTCTCCAAACATCCCTGTGAGAAGCACAGTGTGCCCAGGCTGTGCCCAGGTGTGCCCCGTGCCCAGGTGTGCCCTGTGCTGTCCTTGCAGTGCTGGCTGTGGCAGAACCGGTGTCATCTGCGCCATCGACTACACCCAGAAGCTGCTGAAGGACGGGGTGAGTGCCAGCCCCCAGTGCCCCCCATGCCCCCTGCACCCCTGCCCAGCCCTCCCTCTGCCCTCCAGCCCCTCTGACTGTGCTCAGGGGGATTTCAGGGGCATGGGAGCTCCCATGGAAATGGCAATGGCCCAAGTGCTGATTGCCCTCCCCCAGTTTGTGCCACAGCATCACCCCAGTGGCACAGAATCCCCCTCCACTGCTCACTCTGGCCTTCAGCTCACAGCACATGGCCCTGTGCTGAGCCTCACTCTTCAATACATATTTACTGTCTATGTTTGTCTCTCCACATTCACACATCAGATATTCAGCGTTTCCAAACCAGCCCCTTGCAGCAGCAGGCCTGGATTTCAGACAGTGCTCTGAACTGCATCATGACTTGGAAGTTTCGTGGAATTAGACCTGTCTGTAATTTTTTTATCAGAGAAATCATAGAAATCATGGAAAGATTTGGGTTGGAAGATTTTAAAAATCCTTTCTTTCCAGTCCCTCCTGTCCAGCCTGGCCTTGGACACTTCCAGGGATCCAGGGGCAGCCACAGCTGCTCTGGGCACCCTGTGCCAGGGCCTGGCCACCCTCACAGGGAAGAATTCCTTCCCAAGATTAAATCTAAATTTCTCCCCCTTTAGTTTAAAACCATTTTGTCTTTTCTCTTTCTTGTCAGATTGTTCCAGTGAACTTCAGTGTTTTCAACCTGATCCAGGAGATGCGCACACAGAGACCCTGCATAGTGCAGACCAAGGTGTGTTTGGGGAAGGTCTCCGCTGCTCCATGCTGGCCCCTCACCTGTCCCACAGCAGGGAAACCCAGAGCAGTGCTGCTGCTGGGTGTGGAGATGTTGTGCAAAGTCCCTTTTCTGAGCAGAACAATGATTTGGCAGAAGCTGATTTGGTAGCTGAGCGTTTCCTTGTGGACAGCTGGGCCAGCGCTCACAGTGGGATTTATCAAATGCTTACACTGTGAAACCAGGGACTGTTCAGGCAGTAAAGTGGGAACTTTCCTCAGCTGCAACAGACTGAAGAGGAAGCTCAATGCAGAACAGCGCCCAAAAGCCCCCAAATCCCTCAGTGTGAGCCCTGTGAGAGCTGTGGCTTCTGCCTCTTCTCGAAATTCGCACTCTGCTGACGGACAGAAAGGCACCTTCTCTCAGGGTGATGCTTGCCTGGGGAGAGGTGGCCATTCACAGGTCCCCCTGGTGCTGGCTGTCACAGTTTCTGTCTGTCTGTCTGGAATGCAGGAGCAGTATGAGCTGGTTTATGACGCCGTGATTGAGCTCTTCAGAAGGCAGATTCAAGCACTCGATGCCCAGAAAGATTCTGCTGCTTCACAGGTAAAAGTGCCAGGACAATCACACTGCAGTCTGGGCACTTCAGCTCTAACCTCAATTCCTGCTGCAAGTCTGGGGTGAATTCTCGTATTTTCTACTCCCCTTGATACCCAAATAGAGTATCTTTTGACATTAACCCATGAGAATCCAGCTCTTCCCCTGAATGTGCAATGCTTATCACAAACAAGACCTAGATCTTCTTCAGTCTTAAAATAATTTCTATTTTCTATATATTTTAATGACTGTTTAATGTCATGAGTGAATAGAACAGCATGCATTTTCTACAAGACTGACTGATTTTCATGGGGATATGCTAGTGCAACTTGAGGGATTTTCAGACCAGGTTGGGAAGTTTGGGATCCCAAGGCAGTGAGGCTGAATGTGTGCTAGTGAGGGAATCAGCACTACAGCCTGGCTGTGCGAGGGCATAGGGGGAAATATCTTGTAAAAAACGTGGCAAAGTCTCACAAATCTGTTACATCTCTGAGGAAAAGAAATGTGGTCTCGGTGTGAAGTTGCATATTAACAGGAATAGCCAAAACATCTCTGATTGAGGTTTTCTTTGCTCTTGCTGTTCTGTGGCTGCTGACATGAGCCTCACTAGATCAAATCCAGGAAAGTAAATGCATCACAGCAAAGCCTGGAAGGTCACTGTGAGCTCATTTTGTCAGAAACTTTTATCTCAGAACTTGGGAAGGGGATGCTGCCATGGGACTCGTGCCTCAGTTTTACCATTCCAAGACGGAGCTGAGTGAGAAAAGAACCTAAAAAAGCCTTTTTGGACTGGTTAAGGACGATCTGTGAGCAAAGGTCACACAGGGCTGACACAAAATGCAGAGGACTTTTCAAGTCAGGATGTGGTTTTGTAGCTCTTGCCCAAACCTCTCGCCCCCCTAAACCTCCCTGTGCTCTGGGGACACTGTGCAGAGCACGGGGATGGCCATGAGCTGGTGTCATGCACAAAACCAGCACCCAGCTTGCCCAGTGTGGGCTCCTGAAGGCAAAGTGTCTGCACAGGCTGCCTGCCAGCTGTTTGGCACAGCTGGATGGTTGTGGGGCTCTCTGCACTCTCATTTCAGAAAGGTGCTGGCAGAGTTGCTCTTCAGAAAGTTCTGCCTGCAGTTTTCAGCTCCACCTTGGTGTCATTTCCCAAGTGCTTTAGTAATTAGAAGTACTTGGCATAAATCCCAGCTCCTGAAGCAGCACGTTGGTGTTCTCTACATTCTGCCTCCTCGCTCCAGTTTGCAAACATTTCCTTTCCCCAGGAAGGAGCAGGGCATCCTGCAGCCAAGCCAGTCCTGACTCCAGTGGAGGACATTTATGGCCTGAGCTCACTCACCTGGTAAGCCCCAGCACAATATCCCTGGCTGGTATTTGCAGTTACCCACACGATTTCAGAGAGATGAACTTCTTGATGTGTGCTCTAAAACATTTCGGCACTCAGGATCTGCCGCCTCCCCTGAGTCTCACTTTGACTCTCACATTTGCTCCTAACATAATTCATGGAATCATAAAGGTTGGAAAAGTCTTCTGAGACCACCAAGCCCAGCCATTAACTGCCAGGTCCAACACTAAGCCGTGTCCCCAAGTGCCACATCTACATGTTTGATGAGCACTTCCATGGATGGTATGTCCACCACTTCCCTGGGCAGCCTGTTCCAATGCCTCATCACTCCCTGAGTGAAGAAACTTTTCCTAATTTCCTAATAATTCCTGATGTGTCTCAGCCTCTTCCCTGTGTGCCATTATCTGTCCCCTCCTTCTGCCCTGGGCTTTGTGTCACTCAGTGCTTCACATATGAACTGAAAACAGTATGAAACAGTATGAAACAGTATATAAAAGTCTCATGAACATGGAGGCTGAGTCATCCCAGCCCTCTGCCTGGCATGGAATGCCCCCACACTGATCCCATCTCCCATCTGCACATTCCACCCCAGTGCCCCTTGCTGCAGGAGCAGCAACCCTGAGGATGCAGCTTCCCAATGCCAGCAGCTTCCAGGGGTGGTGGGATCTCTCTGTGGACATGGTTGGGATTGCAGCGTCTCCTTTCTGTAAATAATTTTCTTTTACCGTTCAGTTTGCTGACATCAAGGGGCATCCTCTGTTCACCATTTAATGGCGTTGAAATGGAGAATGGAGCACAGCCTTGCTCAAGGCTGGGCTCTGTGTTTCTGAGGGAATTGCTCCTGGCAGCAGTGCTGTGGGCTAACTCTTTCTGAGCCCTCCACGGCTCTCACTCCACACTTTATTGTGCTTTTCCTGCAGCTCAGAGCCAGAGGAGCAGACCCCACACCAACACCTCCCTCCACAGCAGGACGAGCACCAACATCTCCCTCCTGAGGCACAGAGCAAAGCGTCCCTGCCCTCGCTGTGTGCCCCGGGGGCACAGCCCAGCTCTGCCAGGGCAGTGCCCCCCATCAGACAGGCCATCTCCTTCGGGGCCCTGAACTTGTCCAGCTGCACCAAGGCAGCTGCTGGCGAGCCCTGGGGTGCTGGGGGTGCCCCTCAGAAACGCAGCAGCTGGGAGCTGGAGCTGGAGCTGGAGCCAAAGGGAGCAGGCAGGAGGGCACCTGGTGCCAGGGCGCCTCTGGCATGGACTGTGTCGACCCCTCTAGGCCTGGGGCAGCAGGGAGAGGGCTGGGAATGGGATGCCGGGGATGCCAAGCCAGTTTGGAGTGCCCGGTGGCCAAAAGGTCACTCGAGCTTCCAGGATGGATTTTCCCCTGCGGACCTGCGCCCCTCCAGACGAGCAGCAGATGCCCCCTCAGGCCGCAGGAAGCAGGGGCAGTGCCCTCACCCTTCCCTGTGCTCAGCAGAAGACCCCTACTTCTCATCACTGTCTCCAGACGACCCTGTGTCCCCCGCGTTCCCCTTTCTGGGCGGGCAGGACGAGCTCCTCCCTCCGTGCTCTGCCAGTGCCCCCCTAGAGCCCAGCACAGGCAGCTCCCCATCACCCCACCACGCTCCCCTGGACCAGGAGAGGATCTGCTCCTCGGGTGAGTGCTGCTGGGACAAGGGGACACGTGGGATCGGGTCACTCTGGACTGGGGCGTGCTGGAGGGAGTGGTTGGTGTGGTCATCTGGTGTCCAGACAGGGCTGTAGCTGCTCCTCAGGACTGGGAGCTGAGGGAGCAACTGGTTTCGTCCTCACACTCTTCATCCTGCCTGGATTTTTTCCCACAAACATTTTTAGAGCAGCGTAATTTTGGTGTTTGCATTACACAGCTGCTCTGAGCCACTGTGTCACCTCAGGACAGCTCTCACAGGGAGGCAGGGGTGGTGCTGACCAATCCTTACGCCAAGGTGCTCCAAAAAGCATTCAGAAAGCTCCCAGAAATGGTTTTCTCTGAGGATCTAGTTTTCAGGTCTTTGCTGCAGAGTGTCATGCAGGGGACACTGAAATCTCACCAAGACTGAGAGATCCAGGACCTCAGAGAGCAACCTGGGTGACACCCCTGCCCATGGTTGAGGTGTTGGATCTAAATGGTTTTAATGGTTTTCCCTTCCACCCCAACCCATTCCATGATTCCGTGATTCATCACAAGTTGTTTTGCCCAGATCTGTAGCATTACATCCATCACCTGTCATATGAGGAAGGTGGAATTATTCCTTGTTCTGGTTACTCCTGGTTCAATCAGACATTTCCCATTGCCCACAGCTTTGGCACTTGTTCCACTTTGTCCTCCCAGACCCCTCAGTGTCACAAAGTCATGCTCATTATCCCAGTGCCCTTGGGGAGTCCTGGGAGGTGCAGCCCAAGCCAAGCAGCAGCAGAACCACCAGCTGCATGCCTGGCTCTGGGTTATGCTCGTTTTCCTTGTGCAGTTGGTGCTGGGAGTTATTTGGATGTTTAACCACAGTTTAGAGGTGTGTGGCAGGGCAGGAGCAGCCCCCTCGCCTACACAGCAGTCCTCTCATGTCCTGCCATGCCAGTAACCTGTCTGTGCCTCTCCAATCAGGCCCCCTGCCACAGCCTGATGATGATGATGATGATGATGCTCCTCCGCCCCTGCCCCAGCGCACCCCTGAGTCCTTCATTGTGGCCGGTGAGCCAGGTGAGTGATCACCAACATGAAATGTGGGGCTCAGCAGCACTGGGGGCTCACCCAACATCGGGGTGGCTCTGTAGCATCTGGCAGTGAGGGATGAGGAATGATCTCTCTGTGTTCAACTGCTTCCAGGGCAATTTCCTCAGGCCACTCCGGATTTCCAGATTCCAGAGAGAAATCCAAATATTGGAACCTCGTGGGAGTGGAGCGGTGAGTCTCACTCAAAGGGGTTTCATGACCCTGTGAGACTGAGACCATGTAAGGTACAAGTGACTTTTTACCTCTTTTCCAGCACTATTCCTATGACAATCTCCTTACAATGTTTCCTTCTATGAGAAAGGCTCTAGCTTTTGGCACTTCGTACTTGCCATAAATTGTTTCATAGAACTACAGAATCATGGAATAGTTTGGGTTGGAAGGGAATCTTAAGAAAATCCCATTCCACCCCCTGGCCATGGGCAGGGACACCTTCCACTAGACCAGGTGGCTCCAAGCTCTGTCCAACCTGGCTTTGAACACTTCCAATGATTTCAGGGCTCAGGACTGGAAAGAAGATGGGATCTCAGTCCAGCCTCTTCTCATCAACTTCACTCCAAACATTTTTGGGAATTCTAAGACCAGTATAGGGTAATAAACACATTGTCCCTCATTTAGAGAAGGATAACGAGCACATGACATTAGTGTTCTGCTGAGCTTCACCAGCCCTGTGGAACCAAGAGGAGCTGAACAAAATTCAGGCATCTGTTGGTGATCTCTTAGCTGAGTGACAGCTCTGTGAAGTGGAAGAATGAGGCACAAGTCTGTCTTGCTCTACACAAGTGTGGAGGTGTGTGTGGGAGGGTGTTTGCACATCACATCCTTTCCTCTTCTCTGGCTTCCTTGTGCGCAAGAAAACAACATTTGGATGTGGGAATTTTAAATACCTGCCTTGTGTTTTGTTTCTAGAGTGTGAAGCTTTGGAGCCCACGAACAGGTATAAGTTTAAAGCTGGGATAATCTTTGGAATTAAGACCTGCTTTTTTTTCTGAAACTGCTTTATTTATTAAATGCGTTTAGGATCTGTGCTCAGTGCAACAGAAATTGTTGCTAAATAGTTCTGCAACTAAATAGTTCTAACCAGAACTAAACAGTTCTGCAAACAAGTGAACCGGTAGTTTTATGTTTCCTAATCAGCTCCTGCCTCATCCTGTTCATGAGGATGTTCCTTGCAGCCTCCTCTTTGTCTGCATGTTGTGTGTTTCCTTTGAGACAACTGAGATAAACTGGTTGCTTCTAATACATATAAATATATATATATATATTATTTTAAAGCTGGGTAACCAACTCTTTTATCTTTGCTTTCTCAGAGACAGCCCAGGATCGCTCCAATTCTCCTCCTCCGCTTCCTGAAAGAACCCCGGAGTCGTTTGTTCTCGCTGAGGCAGCAAGTGAGTGCTGAGCTCTTTTCTCAGGATCTGACTGAGGTTTCACACTCACACCTAAACCTGGAGGTTCCTGAGAGTGTGACCCACTTGTTCAAAGCATTAGCAGCTAGTGCTTCAGCACTTCCCTGCAGGAGAGTTCAGCAAATAAACGCAAGTAGGGAACATGCAGAAAAATTTCTAGAAGTGCTGCATTAGAGGGGACGAAAAGCAGCAACAAAGCACTTGTAAAAAAGCAGGAGGGTTTGTGAATGACCACTGAAAATGTACATATTATGCATGTTCCCAGGTCTCCAGCCTGCTGCAAGAAATTCCTCAAGTCCTGCAGGTTTGGAGAACAAGGGCTCAGGAACGTCATCCAAAGAACTCATTAAATGCTTCAGGAGGAGCAAGGTAAAAGAAACAAAAGGTGTGGGGAAAAAAGGGAGAGAGAAGAGCTCTGGCCGAGAGAAGAGCTCTGGCACAGCTGGTGCTGCTGCTCCCTCACTGGTCACCGGGGAACAGGGCCTGCTTTGAGAGTGCTTGTGTTCAGGGCAAGAAAACAAGAATAATAAAATTATTCTGGTGTAGAAGTGCAAACACCCACCCTGTCTGCATTGGGAACAGAGAAACCCAGCTTTGGCACTCCATCCACCTGGGGTGCCAGCTCCTCTGGGAAAAAGTTGCTCCAGTGGGGTCTGAGTCTGTCCTACAAGGACAGAACCATTGCCAGCCCCCTCTTGATGAGCCTCCTGTTAATTATCCCTGTGAGATTGTCCTTTGGAGTGTAATGGTGGAACAGAAAAGCACTGGAGGGAAACAAGCAAGGAAAATACAAACTGGAGGCTTTGGGGATGACAAGGAAAAAGCCAAAGAGAGTGGCACAAAGTTTGTTTTTTATGAAATATAATGCTTGTACATTTACCAGTGAGTTCCCACAATAGCTGATCTATTCATACATGTACATTTATCAATGTTTTTATACATGTTCATTACCAGCAAATTCCCATTACCACAGTAGCTGCTCCATTGCTTCACACATTTTTTCCAACTAGCCTTTTTCTATTTTTTTTACAGAGCTTGAAAATATTGAAAAATGTGAAGAAAAGTAAGTTTTCAGGCCAATATCTTTGCAAAGGCTTTAAGCAAGTGTTTAAATGTGTGGGACCAGTGACCAGCTTCTCCAGTCTCATTTTTTATTTCTAGGCATCTGCAGTCCATCTTCACTGACAAAATCATCAGAACCTGCCCCAACAAACTCTCCAAGGTCCTTCCTTAATTTTGGTATGTTTTGCTCTTCATGTTTTGGCAGGAAGAACCTAGTTCTTGGAAGTCTGAATGCCAGGCAGAACACTTACAAACTACAAATATTTCAAATAATGCTCATTGGGTTTTACACATTTAGCTTTTACACGTTTACAACTTTATTTGCAACTACGAGATGTTGCTTTTCTGTCGTATCTTAACACTTGGGAAAGATCTGAAATTGCAAGTATTTTCAATTCCTGTGTTATTTTAAGGGATTACATAATCAGCATCTGTAACATAGAGAATTTGTTGCATTAAAAAACATATAATTTCTTCCTAGGCTTTGCGAATCGATTCTCAAAACCTAAAGGACCAAGAAATCCACCCCCAACATGGAATATTTAGATGTATTTTACAGACTTGGCGCTGCAGATTTGCGAAATCATCCTGAAATACTTGGAATGCCCATCCCAGTGAAGCTTCCACCAAAATAAACACATCCAAAGCTGTTACACGGTATTGGCAGCTCAGGCACTACTTGTACATTCACTGAATTTAAAACCGGACTTTGAAAGTCAAGAATGCAAAAGGTACCAGCAGCTTTCAGTTAACCTTGGAATACAAGTTTTATCCTAAGGAGGGACATATTTTTGTCATGTTTTGGAATGTATTTGCTTCAAAAGGATGGATTTGAGCACAAACTGATGATGGGACCCGGTGAAGGCTTTGGAATGAACTGGAAAGCCAACGGAGCAGAGTGAGGTGATCAAGACCCTCTCTCACGTTTATAGGTCTACTGCAATCAAAGACACTGAAATGTTTACATTACTTGGACTACGAGGGAATTAGCACCCCAAATTTTAGAAATAATATATATATATATATTTTGGGTGTTTTCCCCATCTGAGTGAATCAGAGCATTTGTCTGGATTTTGGGGCAATAAGACTTATTGATGGTGATTGATTCCACGGAAAAAAAACCTGGTGTAATCACACAAGTGGCTGACCCAGCTGCACTTCTGTCTGGGAAAAAAAAATCCCAAAACACCATGACAGCAAGGAAAATATTATTGTATTTTAAACCAATGCTGTCTTCAAGGATTTGTGACTCTCCAGCACAGAATTTCAGGTTGGAACAGGGAAGATGAGATTTCTTGCCAGATTCCTCAAAAGATTCCACTGATCAGTGGGGAGGGATAAAGATGAACATTGCTTTATATTATTTGTTTCCTGTATAGACGGGGGAAAAAAAACCCCAAACACCAAAATACCCCACCAACCAAGGTGGGATTTGGGGAATTTGGTCAAGAAGAATCTGCTGACCACTGCTGGAATGGAAAACTCAGCTGGACAGGGTTTGGAGCAACCTGCTGTGGCGGAAGGTGCCCCAGCTCATGGCAGTGGGTGAAACGAGATTTTTAAGCTCCCTCCTAACCTCCCAATCATTTTATGATTCAATTATTTTATTCCATCCCACTGCCACGGGCAGGGATGGCCTCCTTAGGCTCGCTCCAACAGCTCCACATCATCTCCCTTAGGGGGGAAGCCTCGGCAGCACCCCGCGGCCGGTGTTTAATGGATGAAGCACTTTAGAACAAGCGACAAACGCCACTAAAATAAAAGATTTTATCCCTCCGCGCTCTCCGGCCCCGCGCTCCCCCGGCGCTTTCCCGCCCTCCTCCCGCCGCCGCGCACGCGCCCCTGGCCCCGCCCCCGAACTACACGTCCCAGGGTGCCCCGCGGCGGCGCGTGCGCGGCGGCGCCCGGCGCTCGGGCCATTTAAATGTGTGTGAGGGAGCCCCTGAAATGGCCGCGCAGGTCGCCGCGGTGCCGCGGGCCCCGGAGGAGCCGCCGCCGCCGCCCTCAGCGGACCGGCCCGCCCGGCCCCGCGGGCCCCGCCGCCGGCGAGCGGCACCCGGCGAGCCCCCGGCCGCCAAGCGGGCCCGGCCGAGCCAGCCGCTGCTGGCGGGGCCCGGCCCGGCGGAGCCGCTGCCCCCGCCCGCCCTCCCCGCCGCCGCGGGGCTGTTCACGTTCTCCCCGCTCAGCCTCCCGCCGCCCGGGGAGCGCCGACACCACCACCGGCACCACGCCGAGCCCGCCGGCCACAAGGCGAGGCGCGGCAGCCCCGCGGACGGCGCGGCGGGGCGGCCCAGCCAGCGAGGTGAGCGGCGGGGGGAGCGCGGGGGTCGCGGGGGTCGCGGGGCCGGCGGGTGCCCGCGGCGGGCTCGGCCGGGCGGCGGCGGCGCCGCGCTCGGAGCCCGGGGCGCACCTGTGGAGGGGAGCGGGCGGCGGCAGCGCGCCGGGATCGGCGGCCCTGCTCCGGCCGTGGCGTAGCGGGCACGGCGGGGCTGCCCCGGGCACGGAGCGCGGGGCGGCCGCGTTGCTGCTGCCGCTGTCAGAATCGCCCTCATCGCACGGTCAGCGTGCGAGTGCTGTGGTAGTAAAGGCTTCTTCACATCAACGTGTGAGGAACTGCTCGTTTGTTAGGTTTTTTTTTTTCAGTTTTTAATGGTTGGTTCTAATAAGTGGCCTGAGAAGGGATCTCGTGATTCCGATAGAATGTTTCCAATGCGATTGTCAGAGGATGGTGCCAGAGTCTTTTCAGGGGTGCCCAGCAACAGGGCAAGGCTGAATAGCCATAAACTGAAACACAAACGTTCCTCCTCAACATAAGGAGGAATTTCTTTCAATGAAGGGTGGCAGAGCACTGGAACAGGTGCCCATGGAGATCCTGGAGTCTCCCTGTCTGGAGATATTCCACACCTGTGTCACCTGCTCCAGGTGACCCTGCCTTGGCAGGGGGGTTTTGCTGGATGATCTCAGAGGTCCCTTCCAGCCCGAATTATTCTGTGTGTTCTTTTATTGAAAGGCCAAAGTATCTCTGGATTTTGGCATGTGCTGTGTGTGGTTTTGTTTATTATTTTTTTTAACAGTACAGAGTGATTGTTTTGGTTCTGCTCAGAGATTTGCTGTAGTAAAAAGCTTCTTGGAGAGAGCAACATAGATAAAAAATAACTGCAAAAGCTACTGTAATTAAAAGTATAATGTGGTGAATTATGCTTGAGGAGTGTATGGGCAGGTTTTGTGCCTAAGAAACCAAAGATGCACTTGTTTACAGAAGTCAAGTGTCTGTGGAGTAAAGCCTAGATAGTCCTATCTTAAGAACAGACAAAACTAGTACCAGGAGAAGCTTTTCTCCCCTAGTTAATGCTTCCACACCACTGTGCTTGAATACAGATTAAAAAAAACTTCTGATTGCAAACCTCTGAAGTTTTATCAGTGTTTATCAAACAAAAGTTTGGAGCGGTGTAACTTTGTAGAACGGAGTGTCAGTGTGTCAGTTCTAACCCAGAATTAAATTAGGCCCCTTAATGAAGGCTTAAACAGCGTGAAAATGAGCATCAAAATTCCAGATTTGTGAAGGAAAGCTGTTTGCTCTTCTGAAGCTCTTCAGTGCCTGTCCTCAGCAGAAGGGGTAGTGCATTTTGGGATGGGGCTGTGTTTCTTTTCCTGACTATCCCTTGTTATTTTGCTGTGTAACCTAATTAAATTACCTATTGTATTGACTGTGCCATGCTTATCTGTGGCCCCAGGTGACAGTGAACACCCCACTGTTTTTGCTGTTTAATAAAGGTTCTGATTCTGTTGTGGGATGTCTGATCATTTTAGATTATTTATATACCCTGAGTTATTGGCACTGCTGTCACTCTGCCTCACTGCAGAGCCCATAGTTTAGTGACCTGTCCACAGCTTCTTTGTGTTTGAGGTGCTGGAGGCCTTCTGTTTATTTAAAGGAATAATTAAAATTATATTTCCATTCAGGATTGCCAGGCATTATTACAATGTCACTGAATCCAGCAGTTACTGACTGCAGTAGTGGGACTCTGCTGTGTTCAATGCATCCAGCAGCAGCCAGGGCAGCTTTTATCCTGCAAACAGACAAGTGCTCACTGGAAGCTCCCAAATGCAAGGATTCCTCTGTCTGTTATTAGGATATGGCTCCAAACAGGAAGATACTCTGGATTAAAATGTGTGAGGTTTTAAAACTGTACCTGAAAGCAGAAATGCTTGCAGTAAGAGACCTTTAATGTTCTTAGAAACATGCCTAGGGAAGTATTCCCAGCAGCACAGGGGTGCCGTGAAATCCTTGTTTAGCTGCAGCTTGGGATCTCTGGTGTCCAGGACGAACACCCGGTGTGTGAATTGCACGTTCTCGGTGAGTAAAGCAGTGTCTGTGCTCAGAGCCCAGGGACTGAGCCTACCCTGCACTCCTCACACCGAGTCCTGCAGCAAACCTCATTCCAAGAACCGTTTCAGTTGCCTTCCCAGAACGGGTGATGCCACCCTGCTTTTTCCTGCTTTCTCTGAAACAGAAAGATCAGGGCCTTTGCTGTTTGCAAGGGCTGCAGCAGCACGGTGAAAACTTGTATTTCAGGTCCTAAGACTATTGTATGAAGTGAGGATTAAGCAATCAGCTCTTGCTTTGCTCCATGAGTAACTCTGTTCCTTACTCCAGGCTATTATGAAGGTCAGCCCTCTCAGTAACGAGACCAAACCAGTAATGATCCAGTTAAACACTGGTTCCACTGAAGAACCTGCAGCTGCCTGTGTTTAGCACTACACCCTTTCTCATAAAACAGTGTAACATGGCTTTTTTTCTTTAACTTAAGTGCTCTAAGAGAATGAAGAGGGAGTACCAATGTGCAGCCAGAGAAAGGAAATTTCTTTAGGACAAAGCCCTGTGCTGAGGGGAAATGGTAAAACTTTGGTTACTGCATCTTCAGGCAGGTGTTGCCTTCAGCAGCAGGTTGTTCTCATCCCCACGGCTATCCTGCTAACACAGCTCCTGGAGATTTATGGGCACTCTTGGATGAAATGGTTCTTTGATTCAGGCACGTTAAAACCTTGTCTTGGCAATTGAGTTTGTAACAGCTGGGCCATCAAGTTTTCTAATTACCTTTGTCCCTTGCTAAATGTTATTTGAATTAGCTTTTATTCTTGAAAGAAGAACAACTTAAACTATTCCATTTTGCCTGACAGAACTACTTCTTTACATTTTATCTATCTGCCTTTTAGAGGTTGATTAACCTCAAAAACAAACCCAAACAACTGAAACAGGCTCTTAATTTCTTTCTCTCTATTAACTGAATTGTTAACTATAAGACTGAATCTGTTGATGTGATGATTTGGGTCCTTTAACTTTAAAAGATCAGCAATCTAAGTTTAAATGTTTTTACTTCTAAGTGTAAGTAAAGCTTGTAGCTCTTTAGTGCTACTGTTTGCTTCCCTATCATGTATCCAAAATGAGGGAAGTGCTCTGTAATGCAAGTCTTAATGTTTAAATGTTACACATACTTGTTTATCCTCTTCCCCTGCACGGCACTGCCTTAAATGTCAGAAGTTATTAATGTACTTAATTATAGATGCTCTGAAATACAGACTCCTTTTAAAGGTATTTTGATAAATCTGTTAAAAATTGAAGTATTTCGGAAATATTAAGGTAGAATTTTGGAAGGTTTCCTTAATTCAAGGCTTTATTTGTATAATTATAGATACCCTGACTTTTGACTTAATTATACAACCAAAAATGCAATGTTTTACAGTTGGTCAGTGTCCCTGGGAATAGATCCCTTAGCAAGTGAGAGGCCTGAATTCTTTTGGGGTGAATATGCTGCAACTGCAGAGCTCTAATCTTCTCTTTATTGTCGCTGCCAGAAACTCCAGATGAAAATGGCAAGACCCAGCGAGCTGACAGTCTTATTATGAAGAAGATAAAGAAAAAAAAGAAAAAGAAACACCGGGAGGATGTGAGGGGAAAGCGCCTGAAGATGTACAACAAGGAGGTGCAGACGGTGTGTGCTGGGCTCACTCGCATTGACAAGGAGACTCTGGCTCAAGGACAGTGTGACAGCCTGGAAATGAACAAGGAATCCTTCAGGTACCTGAAGGACGAGCAGCTGTGCAGACTGAACTTGGGCATGCAGGAGTACCGGGTACCCCAGGGAGTACAAACCCCCTTTGTGACGCACCAGGAGCACTCTGTCCGCAGCAGCTTCCTCAAGACTGGCACTAAATTCAGTAACTTCATCCACGAGGAGCACCAGTCCAATGGAGGTGCCCTGGTCCTGCATGCCTACATGGATGAACTCTCATTTTTGTCTCCAGTGGAGATGGAGAGATTTGCAGAGGAGTTTCTTGCGTTGTCATTCAGTGAAAATGATAAAAATGCAGCTTACTATGCTTTAGCCATAGTGCACGGGGCAGCTGCCTATTTACCAGACTTCCTGGATTACTTTGCTTTTAACTTTCCAAACACTCCAGTGAAAATGGAAATTTTGGGCAAGAAGGACATTGAAACAACAACAATTTCAAATTTTCACTCTCAGGTAAGAGCTATTCACATGCATAAATGTTGCACAATACCTATGTATGATTAATCTCAGTAACCCAGAGCAGACATGATTTAAAATAGGCAAATCACAAATGATTTTTCTAAGCAGATGAAGAAAGGTGATGTTAGGCCTAATCTACTGTGCTGTGTATTCCTGCTTCTGCTCAGAGCTTTTCTGTGCTCCCTGGTAGCTGGTGAATCACACATCACACACTGCTGCCTGTGACCTGAGGGCAGATCTGCACTGAGCATCTTTTTCTTCTAAACTTGGGAAATCACTGAGATTGTTCAAAACAGCAGCCAAGTCTGTCAAGAATTGCATAGACTGCAAATGCTAACGCTGCTTTTCTAGTCAACAGAGCTGGAGTTTCTTTTTGGGGTCTTTTGGGGGTTTTTTTGCAATGATGTTACTTTTTGTGTTTCAGTGTATCTGTTTCACAAGGTTTTTAACATCTTCATTCTCTCAGTACCTTATGCTGTTTAAACTTTCTAACTTGAAGGGGGTTAGAGGATCTTTTTAATTGCCTTTGAAAAGGAGTTTCACTTTGTTTACTCCCTTGGTTTCCATGGCAGGCTCAAACTAGTTTAAATTCTGAAACTGTATCTCCATGTAACTTAAATGGATGCAACAGTAAAAACTGAGCTAATTTTGAGATTCCCGTATGAAATTCTCTTGAATTTTAGTCTTGTGCTCCAACTCAGAGTATCTATGAGTAGATCACAAGATTACAGCTTAGATAAAATTCTTTTTGATGGAATAAAGCTTCTTTCTTTTTAGTCTGAGAATGGATCCAAACTGCTGATTACCTTTAAGGTCTTTACTTGAGGCATTAATTACATTTACTAGTTCAGCCGTTGGGAGGATAAATCTGAAACTCTGCAGTTCAGTACGATAGGAACACACCTTTAACAACACTTTGGAGTGTTAGTGCTTGTGGATGGGCTGTTTGGATCTCTGCAGGCTTTACCAAATGCTTGTAAGCAAGATTTGCATT
This sequence comes from Ammospiza nelsoni, assembly GCF_027579445.1. Taxonomy (NCBI): domain Eukaryota; kingdom Metazoa; phylum Chordata; class Aves; order Passeriformes; family Passerellidae; genus Ammospiza; species Ammospiza nelsoni. The sequence goes on from NC_080655.1 coordinate 1,390,719, forward strand.
GGAAAAACAATTAGTGCTTTACAGAAAGATACTGCATGGTCACTGTGGAGTCTTTAAATAGCATTAAATGAATAATTGTGACACTTGGCTTTTTGTTTGGCAGCAATTTACTGCTCTAGCACTTATTTTAACCAGCTTCTGTTTCTTGGTGCAAGTAATTCTGTGTGTTGACAGGGCTGTGTCTGGGTGCAGAGCACCCCAAAACAATCTGAGCATATGAACCACTGCTGTGGGCAGCAGCACTTCTGCACAGCACACACCTGTGTGCTGCAGGGCTCAAATGTGTCCACAGGTCAGGCTTTAAAGTCTTCTGTGTTAGTGATTTATCCATGTTCTTTAGTGTCCTGATTGCATTCTGGCTTGAGTGCATGTGATGACCCCTGAGATGGCTGAACAGAGCCTCTGGAGTGTTTAACAATTGCATTTTTTCTGGGTGAATGTTCTGTGAACATGAATACTGGCACTATAAATACACGTGAGGAATGTATGGTAATAAATAAGAGGCTTTGCTGGGTTATAGTCTGCTGGTACTTCAATTAATTCTATTTTAAGTACTGTCTAAACTTGATTAAGATTGAGTCATGACATAAGGTTCAGTTGGTTTAAACTACTTCTGTAAACCCAGCTCCAGCATGACCTGGTTAATCCTCTCTGGCTGGAGTGTGTTAGTGCAGCTCTCCCTGAGCAAACAGAGCAGGGGAGCTGTCAGGCAGCTGGAGCAGGGGTACAGGTGATGGAAAAGCTGAGGAAACACAAATTGGTGGGGGGTTCACCCAGGTTTTGCAGGCTGGCTTCTCTTGGAATGGAGGAGGCTGCAATGCCCTGCTGAGGGCCTGGGTGCTGAACCTGGCTGTTGTGCTCCTGTTCCTTGGCAGCTCTGGTGAGGCTTGGACAGATTGGCCAAGCTTTACTTTTCACCCTTCTGAGTGAGAGTTGTACAGTTCAGAAGCACTTCATAGTTGTGCTTTAGCAGATTAAACTGTTGCACTGTTGTATGCTGTGACACTGGTTATTTATAATGAAGTTACATTGCCTCCATTCTGGGTTCCTTCTCTGTGTATGTTTGTTTGCTGCACTGACCTGTGCCAAGGGGGTTGGGAGTTTTAGGGAGTCTTGGATCCTGAAGATTCAGTGTTCAGAAATCAAAATTAGTTCTGTAAACTGCAAGTTAATGTGACCTTTGTCTTGCACAACATTCAGCTGGTTTGTGTTTTTAGAGAAACTGAATTGTAGTATTCAAAATAAGGACTTTAATCTGAAGGACTTGGTAAGTCTAGTGATAATTAACTGCCTTGCAAGGTGAATTCCTTTGTTCTCAGGGCAGTGAGTTTACAGCAAAGCACGCTAATGTGTATTTGTTATATAAATGTTTGGTTTCAGTATTTTAAAGTAATTAAGCTTCAGTGTCCTGTGGATTTTTTGCTTGCATTGTCTCTCATTAGTTGCAGTACTTCAATGCTGGAGCTCAGCTGTAGTGTGGAGCTGTTCACTTGGGCTGAGAGCTTTCAAGACTCAAATCACTGAGCAGTAACTTTAAGCTTTCCTCACATAAGGACACACTTTCATTTGGAAGCTCTTTGCAGAGCAGCTAGAATGAACTCTTATTTTCCTTATCACTTGTTCAGTACAACTGCTTCCCCTCAGTGAATGGGAATATATTTGTAGTTAAATAAACCCTTCTGCTTTTTTTCCCAACTGATCAACTTGCCTGAGGAATTCTGTCTGATCCAAAGAACAGTTACTCTGTCACAGAGGCTGTGTGGGGGTTCTGGGAAGAGGCCAGGAAAGAGAATTGGGGAAATAGGTTTTGCATAAGCTGCTCTTCTTCTGGAAGAAGGTGGGAGAAGCAGCCAACAGGTGATAACTGGGTAAGTTTTCTTACTCCTGCTGTTCAGAACAGGTTCCTCTGTTGCTGACACCTTTGGTTCAGGAACCACATCACAGTTTGAACTTCTCTGATTGTGGAAGGACAGTCTCTTTTTTTTAGCAGTAGCTACCAAAGTATGAAATGAAGAAGTTGTGCATCTGTACTGCATCCTTCATTTGGTTTGTCACTAAAGCCATATAAACAATGCCCAGTGGTCCTGCACTGTGTCAGATTTTAGTCAAGCATGTCACCCTTGCTGTGCTGGCATGTCACTGCCTTGTCCTTCAGCAGCAGCCAGCCTTGTGCTCTTGCTTTCTTCCTTGTAGCCAAGGTTTTGTGTGGTTGGTTTTATAGCTGACTTGGCATGCTGAAATATTGTTGCTGTCAACTGATTCATGCTTTTCTTGCAACTGGAGAGAAACTTCAGAGACTTAACCTCATTTGTCTCCAGCTGATGCCTCATCTGTGTGTCCTCTTCTCATCCTGTGCTGCTCACTTAACCCGTGGTGAGACTCAGGAACATGCAAATAAACACCAGCTCTGAGCCTCTGACAGGAAACACTGCCTCTGTCTGCTTCTGCTCTCACCCCAGTGTGGGAAACACTGATAACACATGGTGCAGTTGGGAGAAAATGGCTCCATGAGCACTGGAGCTAATTTTAAACGTGCCCGTAAGTCCCTGTGAGTGGGGGTACACACAGCAGTGATGGCTGGGTGGCATTTGGAAGGGCACAGGCTGCCTGAGCTGTTTTACTGGCCCCATTATCTTTTTGCAACAGTAAAAACAGTGGCAGTGGCTGCTTGAGATCCACTGCTGCTTTTAAAGCAGCACAGGGAACAAATTATACAAGGGAGGTGCTGTGGTAATGAGTTACTGACTTCTGGCAGCCCTGTGAATTGGAGTGACCCCAGCTAAATTCCTAAACAAGAGTTGAACTTTAAACAAAAATAAAAAACACTGAGAGAGGTCTGATGGATATAATGAAATTACTTCAGCTATTTCATCATCTCAGCTTTCTCCCCTGCAATGAGGGGTGCACAGAGGTGGCTGGAGTGAGCAGAGCTCAGAGGGAATTTGGAACACCTGGTGAATGAAAGGCCAAAGCAGCTTGCAGTGCAGCAAGCAGGGTGCTTACTCATGGGATTCTAAACCCTCCAGTTGGAAAGGGAGAGCAAGGCCTGTTCTTTTAGATGTTCATTGCATCATGTTGTTGGGACCACTGGCCTAACCAGTGTTTGCTGCTCAGAAGGAATTAAGAATGAGAGATGCTGTAAAGAAGTGTTTTATGGCATATTGAACTAGCAGACTACATCCCCTGTGACTGAGGTGCTTGAGATGAATAATACAGCCTGCTGGGGATTGCCGTGGGTTGGTGCATGTTGTCAGTGTAAACATGTCCTGGGTTTAATTCTCAAGTGTGTATATTCCTTTAATTTCTGTTAGAAACTAGCAAAACATTGAAATACAGTGTTTCCCTAAAGTATTTCTTCTGTTTCCTTTATAGCTCCCGAGTTCTTGTCTATTTTTCCATTGTTCCAGTGCATTTAAAAACAAACAAAATTAAAGCTTCTAATTTTTCATTTCCTTTGAAAGCATTACAAGGAAAAGCTGCTTATGGAATTATAATTCATTTTAACTCATGACAAACACCTGTAAAATACTAGTGACTCTCACCAGGTGGTTTCAGTAGCACAGAACTCATCTGGAAGGAGTCCGTCTGCACTTACATAAACAGTGCCAGGCAGTTTAACTTCACTGGATAAGGACCAGAGCACTTCAGTCCTTAGTTTTTCTGTATGTGCACAGAACAAAAATATTGCTGCGGTGTTCCAGTGCTCCTGCTCTGAACTGCACTCAGCAAATAGAGTGAGCTAAACTTGTATCATTAAGAAGTGAAATATCTGTGGCTGCTGCTGGAGGATAAAATTGCAGCAGTAACTCTGTTCTTCCTTTATTAGTCTCTCCTAATTTACCTTTAACAACATGGAGTAGTTTAATGACATCTGGTTTGCTGGCTAAACATGCAAAACTGAAAGTAAAAGCTGAGCTGCTACTGGCATGTATCTGTAAGTGGAGTTCTAAAATGCATCACCCTGGGTGAACATGGCTGTTAAACTGCACATTTACCAGTGATTGCCTGTGCTGTCCCCCCACTCAGCCACGGAGAACAGCTGGAGTTTTTCACCCTGGAACACTGAAGGGTGGTGGAAGGCTGGGGCTCAGCCACAAGTGACTGTGCAAAGCAGACTGGTGCTCTGTAACATCAGTTCTGGTACCTGCACAGAAACTCCTCTCTGGCCGTATGGCACATTCCAGCTGCAGTCCATAGGATGAGGCTGCAGAGCACTGGAGTCTTGCCAGTGCCTCTCTTCTGGGAACAGGAAATTGGCAAGAAAAGTTTCCAGATGACCCAGCAAAGTGGGACAGACTGTGTTCTAGAAGATGTCCATGAGCTGTGAGATTAAAATGCTTCTGACCCCAGCACTGACAGCAGGTCCTACTGCAAATGGTAATCCTAAAATTCTTCTCCGTGAGCTCTGGCTTTCCAGCTAAACCCCTCATTTCATCTGGTTTTTGTACAGTTTCCTGTGTATACTATCACCAGAACCACTGCATGAAAGTCCTTGAGGTTTTTCACTGCAGGCCCAGGGGAAGGACCTCAGGGACAGGGCTGAAATTGGAATGTGCCAAGCCCAGGAACATCCGCTTTGAAATGTAGAAGCAAAAGTCCAAATGCACAAACCAGTGGAGAGTTGAAGCTTGCTGGTGAAGGACTGAGTCACAATGAAACCTTGTGTGGTTGTTTTCTCAAGTCAGCCTGGAAGTGTTGAATTGTTCCTGAATTAGTCAAATATTCTCTTGCTGTTATTCAGACTCCAGAAGGATTTCCTGTCAGGAGTGCAGACAGGAGTCCTTTCTTTCTCCTCTGTTCTGAACAGTCCCTGTGCATATTCCCAAAGGCCCATCTGCTGAAACAGCTGTAGCTGAGTCCAAGATTGATCCCAGCTGTGCTAGATCTGTCACTTTATCCTCGTGGGAGGGAACTGAAGCTGTGCTGCTGTTGTGTCTCCTGTCTGGCACAGGTCAATCGGACATACTGCTGTGGCACCTACAGAGCGGGCCCCATGCGCCAGATCAGCCTGGTGGGAGCCGTGGATGAAGAAGTGGGGGACTACTTCCCAGAATTCCTGGATATGTTGGAAGAATCTCCATTTCTCAGAGTAAGCAGCAATTTGTGGTGTGTTCAGAGCACTGTAGATATTTAAGCAGTTGTTAGGTTTCTAAGTAATTAGAAACTGTAAGGGATTTTATTGATGATTTTTTGGGCTACTGAGGTTCATTCTTTACTGTGTCCAATTGAAAGGCATAGACTGAGGTGGCTAATTAAAAATAATCAAGTTTATTATATATACTTCTACTTCCCTAAAAACTGTGCTTGATAAAATTAGCTTGGAATATCTTTTACCTCTCAAACCTACTTAGATTCTATGCAATTCTTTTGACAGCAGATTTGAACCAGTTTTACCAAAGGCATCATTTAATTTTTCTATCTCACCCAGTGTTTTGTGTTATGTGTGTTTTGTGGGTTGTTTTGTTCCTGTTTTCTTGTAGATGACTCTGCCCTGGGGGACTCTTTCCAGTCTCAGACTGCAGTGCAGGTCCCAGAGTGATGATGGGCCCATCATGTGGGTAAGGCCGGGAGAGCAGATGATCCCCACAGCTGATATGCCAAAATCACCCTTCAAACGGCGCCGGTGAGTTTGGGTTTCCTTTTGTACTCGAGGGAAAACTTTGCAGTTAAGTCTGTGTCAGATTTGAGAACAAAAGCAAAGTATTGATGTGTAACTGGCTTTTCAGAGGACTAATTCAGATTTAAGTTTCACTTTCACTTTGTTTCAAATTGGCTCAGTTGATAAAGCAAAGCTGTTACCCGTGATGGTTATTTTATTTCACTACTTCTGTCAGTATCTTTCAGTACTTCTCACATATCCTAGATCGGTATTTTAAGATTAGAACCTCTTTTTATTATCCTGCAGGAGACTCAATTCATCTTATTTCTGTGGCAGGAACCAGTTTGGTGGTGAGGGCAGGTGGAATGCTGTAAAAACAGCAGAGATCCTTCTACTGCCTGTGCTACCTAATAATGGCAGTGCTAAAGCACTTATCACATGTCTGCCCAGCAATTATTGTGTATTCTTGCTTTCTGTCTCTGAAAGAGTACTCTAAAACAAATTTCAGGAGATTTGGAAGCATATTTTAATTGTCTTTTCAAGAAGAATTTTTGGATGTATTCTCAAATAACTGAAGCTCAGTTTCTATAAGATAGCTCTGTTTTACATACTGGTACATTCTTGGAGGAAGTCTTTCAGCACAAGTGAACACAATTTTTTTTTAATTTGATTTGTTTTGTAAAGTTTGATCTTATTACCTGAATTGTACTTTACTGGTTTTGTTTCAATCTTTCACCAAATCAACACCTAGAAAAAATCAGAGGGAAGTGCTTTGTTCCCTTGAAGCCTGCAGCACCCAGAATTCTAAGATCATTTCAACACAAATATTAATTTTTGAGCTGCAGGGCCATTTTTAGTGTGTGTTTTTGTGCATTGCAGGTCCATGAATGAGATCAAGAACCTGCAGTACCTACCTCGGACCAGCGAGCCCCGCGAGGTCCTGTTCGAGGACAGGACCCGAGCCCACGCCGACCACGTGGGCCAGGGCTTTGACTGGCAGAGCACAGCTGCTGTCGGGGTGCTCAAGGCTGTGCAGTTTGGGGAATGGTGAGTGCTGCTGGCATGCACTGCTCTTTCTTCTAAAAAAATAAAATTCCTTGCTAAACAAAGCTAATCAGAAGTGTTTTAAACCCTATAATGAGACTGACTGGAATTATCTGCCCAGGGAGGTGCTGGAGTCACTGGATGTGTTTGGAAATAAACTCAGTGCCATGGTTTAGTTTATGAGGAGGTGTTAGGTCGTAGGTTGGACTAGATGATCTTAAAGGTCTTTTCCATCCTAGTTTATTCTGTGATTCAAAAGCTGCACAGAGCTGAAAATCTCAAGCTGTGTGCCTCCTATTTTTCTGTATTGAGACAGTAAAAAATTTGTAACAGCAGCTTGCAGAATATTTCAGTGATACACAAAAACCTTAAACCTGGACCATCATCCCTGATTATTCTTTTCCTGAGCAGGTATATTAATTCTAGCTTCCATAACTGCAGTCTAAGAGCTCAGTGTAATTAATTTCACAGCTGCAGTGCTTTCTCAGGTCATGTACCCAGGATATTGCTGTTGACCTTGCAGAGAAACTGGACTTGCATCATTGTAATAGGTAGAAATTACATTGGAAATTGGATAGCATCATTAGCATTATCATTAGAATAAAAAAAGCCAATGTTTCCTATACTGTTGAATAAAACTCCTCACTGATTCAACTTCAGTGTTACTTTGTAATTTTACATTTTTCCCTTAATGCAGAATTTTTCTGTCCAATTATAGAATGGAAGAATTGAGCAAATAGTGGTTCCTAGAACGCAGAGAACTTTGACAGTGGCAGTTTGAACCTGGGTCTCAGGCTTTTCAGTGTATTTTCCATGCAAACATCCTTTCTGTTGTGAATGCAGCAAAAATTGAGAAAGAAAAAAGGGAAATGTATGCATTATACCTCTTATTCAAAATAATACACTATTGAGAGGTGTTGAGACGTTGTGCACAGTGTAACACTCAAGCAGGCCATTGGTTCAATGGAGCTTTCTGCTGGAAGAGCTGGAATGCTCTGTAATTCAAATACTTCAAAAATTCCTGGAATTCTCCCTTTTTTCTAGGAGTGACCAGCCTCGTATAACCAAAGATGTGGTTTGTTTTCATGCTGAAGACTTCACTGATGTTGTGCAGAGACTTCAGCTGGACCTGCATGAACCTCCAGTGTCACAGGTATCAAATCTGCCCTTGTGACAGCTCATTCCTGGTGTTTTGGGAGGAGTTTCTGATAGAACCCAGCTTCTCCCTAAAGTCAGCCCTTTTGTATCCCCTCAGTTCTCAGCTCTCTTGGGTAAATTTCCCTGTGTTTCAGGATAAAATAGTTTAGTTGGAAGGGACCTTTTTATTTTCCATTCCCCCAAGCTGGGGTTCATGCTATGAGTCCCAGGGTGTGCTATGGAAACAATCTGTTGATTAAGCCATGTGTGCCTGCTCCTGCTTTTGCTGATGTCTGTTGTCTCAGCTATGGAAGCATCTAAACTCAAGTCCTGCCAACCCAAGCAATGCAGCCCATTGTTGGTTTTAACTATAACTATAGAAACCTCTTCATCCTCCTCTCAGGACATCAGGGAAATTGTATTTTTAAAGTCCAGTTCTCATTTGAATTTGAAGTTTTACCCATGAAAAGTAGACATTCTGATTTAGACATGGATTCACTTGAAAATAGGAAGATGCAGAGTTGTTTGAAGAGTTCACCACTAACTTTGCCATCTCTCCTTCTCCCAGTGTGTTCAATGGGTGGACGAAGCCAAACTAAACCAAATGAGACGGGAAGGCATTCGCTATGCCAGGATTCAGTTGTGTGACAATGACATCTACTTCATCCCCAGAAATGTCATTCATCAGTTCAAAACAGTGTCAGCAGTCTGCAGCCTAGCCTGGCACATCAGACTCAAACAGTACCACCCCGTGGGGGAGACTTCTCCAAAAGCAGAGAGCAGCTCAAGCCTGAACAGTGATGTTCCTGGGAGCACAGAGGCACAAGGTGAACCCCAAGGTGTGAGTGTAAAAATAGAGTCTGAAGAACCAGGTACAGAAATTCAGCTTACCCCAGGGGTGCTCTCCTCCTCTGTTTCTTCAATATCAGGACTTGTGCAACCAGATCAGGTGGCCCAGCCCCTTCCAGGTTTTAAAATAGAGTCTGATCAGCAACACAATCCACAGGATCATGCAGGCTCTTCTGTGTGATATGTATATATTCAAACATTTTTTAAACAACTTTTTAAAATTTTGATGTGAAGTTATAGTTTTATAACTGGCTTATGTTTTATTGGAGAAATCTTGCCTATAATTCTATAAAGAAAGGTGACATTCCAAAATGTCAAGCATATCTTTTTTACACAGATTATGCAAAATTCAAGTTGTATTTTAACCCCTTAGTACAACCTGTAACAGTGGTCTACCACTTCTTTCTGTTTAAGTAAAGAGATGTTGAATATCTTCTCAAAGTCAGATTGGAATTCCTCCAGGAATATGAAATGATTGAACTCCATTGGTCAGTGTTATTTCCCTGCTTTTACTTTATCTCTAATCTTCACCAGAAAGTGATGCTTTTGTAGAAGACTTGCAAAGTGATTTCCCCATCTCATTTTAATTGCTTAAAAAAGTAAAAAAAAAAGTAAAAAAAAAAAAAAAAAAAAAAAAGAAAAAAAAAAGGAAAAATACAGAAAGCACAGCACTTTTGATGATTTGTGGAATTATTTTTGGTATGTCTGTTCTTGACATGTTGGTTTATATACAAGCTATAGAAATTGATGTTTCTTACAGTTCCTACAAGGGTGACCTGTAAAATGAACTGAAGCAAGTGTCTGATTCCTGTTGAAATGCAATGACTTACTGACCTAACACTTCTCATAGCACTGCTTATGTTGTTTGGTGTGGGGGTTTTTGCTTCCAAAATACATCTTCCCTGAATGTGATAAATGCTAGTGTCAAAATTAGAGAACCTCTTGGTAGTCTTGTGGAGGAAACTGCTATCTTTGAGCACTTTAAGGCTTTAAAATACTTAACCAACTTGGCAGCTTGTTTTGATGGGGTCGTAACGTGTCCAATGGATCCACACCTTCCCTTGTACTGATGCACTTAATATAATAAGCATTGAGCTGATACCTGACTTCCTAGAATAAGGACAGCCTTACTGTGTAAGTTCTGTATTAGTATTTCACAATAAAAAGTCTTTTGGCATTGGACTGCTTTTTCCATGTGTAGCTCCTGGGTGCCCAGTTACTGTGGAAAAATCAGCAGCACGTGCTCAATGTGTAGAGTGTCAGCTATCAACAGTTTTTAAACAATCTTTCAATATTTCTGGATGTTAATGTGTAACCTGTATTTGACTTTCACTCACCCCATTTATTACTGCCCTTTCCAGTCATCAAAAGGAAAAGTCCCTTTTCCCTCCCCCCTCCCCTCATTTAGAGTACAAGTTGGGGTTTGGTGCAACTTAAGCTGTCTCCAGATAACTTTATTTGTTCTAATCCTCACTGGGGTAGGAAGGATTTGAAACACTATGTTAGACTAGACAAAAGCAAAGATGCTGTGTTAGTTCTGGATGCATCTTTTTAATATCAATTATTACTCTTCTCTTTATAAGGGTCTCTAAAATATGTTACTCTATTATAAATCTTACTTTGTGCAATATTGTTTGTGTAGGCTTTTATATACATATTAGCACCTCAGTGTAGAGGTCACTATTTTAAACTGATAGAGAAATAATCCTCAGAAGATACTGCAGTGATTAGTTAGAACCTGTATTACTCCTTATGTGTATGTATGTATTGTCTTCGGTACAAAAATGAGGACTAGGAAATATTTCAATTTAAAACTAATTTACAGATTGAAGTGGTAGTGACTCGTTTAGTAATCTGTGTAAATAAGGTGTTAGAATGGAAAGCTTTTATGATGAGAAGTAATGTGATTCATGCAGGGGTGTAATTTAATCTTAGCAGAAATTCTAGATGACTCAGCGCGGCTCAGAAGGAGCCGTCGGTTCTCTGGTGGGTTTTTTCCACTTTTTATGTTGAGAGGAATTTCATAGCTTTAAGGGTTGTGCAAAGTAAAATTCCTCACAGGCAATAGTGGTTTCAGTTCATCCTTCACATTCAAAGATTCCCCAGGGGTGTTCTTTCCTTTTGACCAAGTCTGCAAGTCTTCCACGTGCCCATTCTGCCTGTCCCTGCTGCTCCCAGCCCTTCCCTGGCAGCCAGCTCTGCTCCCTCAGGAACTGTCACACCTGCAGGGCCAGCAGAGCAAACAGGCTGAGAGCCCCCAGGCACCACCTGGTAATTGGGAAATTGGGGTGGCATGAAGAGAGAATCCATTTGGAAGTCCTCTGTAAATTCTGATAGCATGTTTGCAAGTGAAGGAAGACCAGGGTGGTCTGTGCTGCTTTCCAAGCTGGAGCTTTTGTGAAATCTGTGACAACAGCCTGAAATAGCTGGAAAATGCTCTGACTTCCTCCTGCATGGAGGGACATGGCCAATAGCATTGTGCTCTCTGTGCTCTGCTCAGTTGCTAACTTAAACCTAATGTCAGATTTAAATGCACATAAATAAAGGTATCTGAATGACCTGAATGTTGCTGATGCTATCCTATTTTGGAAGGCTGAGGGAGAGAGGAGCAAGCTGCTTGAGAATCTCTTACTAAATCCATGCTCAGCTTTGCTGTGCTTTAACCAAACTGGCAGTTTCAAATTCCACCTCAACTCTGGGTGTAAAGTGTGAGAGGGATTGCTTGGAAAGCTGCTCAGTCTCCAGCCATTGCTTCAGTTGCTCAGAACAAAGCCTTAATGGGACAAATGCAAATGTTTTCCAGCCCAAGACCTGTAGAACACTGGTTTTTTATGAGCTAGAGCAGTTTAGAGAGGAAATAATGAGTTCAAGCCATTTAGCGCTTAAGCAGAACAAATCCAGTAAATATTTCTGAATATCTCATGTTAAATAGTTGCTATTTGAATTTCTCCAATATTTCCTAAAGCAGGCTCATTAATGAGCTAATCACCTTTGCTTTGATGTGATTTTTTGAGCCACATTTGGTGGCTTGTTCTAAGGATGAGGGAGCTGGGGCTGTTCAGTGTGGACACCATCCAGGATCTGCAGGGCTGCTCATCAGGAGCTGAATGACAGGACAGGGGAAATGGGCACAAATCAAAAGAGGAGGAATTTAGGTGAGAGATAAGGAAGAAATGTGATGGGTGGTGAGGATCTGGCTGCCCAGGGAGGCCATGGATGCCCCAGCCTGGGAACTTTTCAAAGCCAGGTTGGGGATCCTGGCCCAGTGGAGGTGTCCCTGCACATGGCAGGGAGTTGGGACTGGATGGTTTTTAAGGTTTTAACTTTGTTACTCTCAGTGGAAAGCAGATACAGAACAGTTCCTAAAGACAAATGTGCTGGTCAGTTCTGCAAATCCTCAGTGCTCCATTTATGCTCTGTGATGTGTGTCAGGTAGAAAACAGCCCAGCTTTGTGCTGGGGACAGCTGTCACTGACCAAGTGCTGTGAAACAGAACTGAGGCTTAGGCTGGGCTTTAATCAAGCGCTGGTGACTAAAACATCCCGGGGATAAAGTGGCTCAGCTGGGCTAGAAGTGGGCCAGCAAATGCAGGGTGAATTTGGTTTCCTCTCTTTTAGACAAGCTCCAGGTTCTGCTCCAGAAGGGGGGACACCACGAGGTGTCCCCAGGGCATCCTAAGGGACACTTTTCAGTGTCCCGCTGTGCCCTGCCAGGTTCCCTGCGTGGTACAGGTCAGGCAAATTGTCAGAGCTTTCCCCATGAGCTGAGTGCTGAACTCTGCAGTTCCCGCGGTGCGCTGAGGCTGGGCAGCCCTGAGGGCTGCGAGAGGAGCCGGGGCTCGTCCCCTGTCCCCCAGAGCCTCCTCTGTCCCCTCCTGAGGGCTCCGAGCAGTGCCAGGGCACCCCGGGCACCCACACACCGGCTTTTCCTGATTTCTCTGTACAACATGTAAAGATACCGACTCCTGTATTGCTGTTTCGTGATTTCATTTGATTTGATTGGCAGCTACGATTATTTTTTTCTGTGGTTTTAATTTATCTAAGGTCTCTGCCTCCAGAGGACGTGTACAATTGCCTGGACGACTGTTTGCTTTGTGCGGCCTTAGTGTATTTATTGACATTCGCGCGTGTGCGGGGCGGCCCGCGCCCCCCGCGCCCCCGGTAGCTGACTGTACACCAGTGTCAAACTGTTAAGCTATTTCTTTGTAAAATAGTCCGGCGGAATGCATAGAATTTTTTTCCTGTAAAGTATTTTTTTAATAAACAAAAGTCTGATTTTGTCCTTTACCCGCCTGGGCGCTTCTTTCCTTCACGGCTTGTGGGGGGGGGTCGGGGCGGCGCTCGGCGCTCGGCTGGCGCTGCCTGGGTGGGTGGGGAGGGGGGGCGGCAGGCGGAGCCAGTCGAGCGCCGGGCGGTTTCCAGGGTAACGGGAGCGGGGTCGGTGCCGGTACCGGGCCAGTGCCGGGGCCGCGCCGCTCCCGCCGCTCCCATGGCCTGTCACGATGCCATTTCATGGTACCAGAAGAAGGTGAGTGCGGCGCGGGGCGGGCTGGCGCGGGCCCGGCCGTGCCCTCAGCCTCCTCTCCCCTCAGATCGGGGCCTACGACCAGCAGATATGGGAGAAGGCCGTGGAGCAGACCCAGATGAAGGTACCGGTACCGGCGGCGGGGAGGGGGGGAGCGGGCCCCGCGCCCCTCGCCGCCGCTAACTCGGCCCCGTGTTCCGCCCCGCAGGGCTTCAAGAACAAGCCGAAGAAAAAGGGGCACATCCAGCCCGACCTGATCGACGTGGATCTGATCAGCGGTGAGCGGTGCTGGCTCTGTTCGCTCCCCTCGGGGACTGGGGTGGCACCAGGGAGCGCCTGGAGCTGGGTCAGAGCAGGGTTAGAGTGGATATCATGAAAGGTTCCTCCCCGGAGGGTGCTGGCACTACCCGGGCTCCGCAGGGAATGGGCACGGCACCCAGACTGCCAGAGCTGCGGGAGAACACCCCCAGGGATGCCCAGGGTGGGATTGCTGGGGGTCTGTGCAGAGACTTGGCCATCCCCGTGGGTCCCTTCCAGCTCAGGACATTCTGGTTCTGCAGGTGCACCCCAGCTTTGTGCGGCGTGGGGGAAGCAGAGCCTGCCCTGCTGCCAGGGGAGCCCCTGCCCGTGGGCACTGAAACGCTGAGAGCGGAGCAGGAGCAGCCCGGGGTGGCTCTGCAGGAGGGGCTGGGTGGGCAGGGAAGGGTCAGGGGCAGAGCTCTGGGAGAACACAAGGAGCTGCTGGGACTGTGTCACTTTGAACGGTGCCCAAAACTGGGCTGCTGTCACCCCCTGCTCAGCCCTGTGCAGGGCTGGGGCTGCCCAAAGGGGAACTCCAGCAAGGCAGCTCTTGTGATTCACAGTTAACGATGGCTCGTTTCCCCTTTAATTCCAAGGCTCTACCTTTGCCAAAGCCAAGCCCGAAATTCCCTGGACATCTCTGACGAGGAAGGGAATTGTGAGAGTGGTGTTTTTCCCCTTGTTCAGCCAGTGGTGGATACAGGTCACTTCCCAGCGCATTTTTATGTGGCTCTTGGTGCTCTACGTTATGCAAGGTGAGGGAACAGGCTGTGCCATAGGCCTCTCCTGCAAGGAATGTGACATCAAAGAATGTTTGGATGTGACTCCTGGGGAAATGGGTTAGGGGTGGGCCTGGCAGTGCTGGGGGAGGGGTTGGACTCAGAGGGTTTAGCCAAGCTTAGTGAGTCTGTGATTTTGTAGTCCATAATCTAAAGTGTGAGGATCTTGTCTGGAACCTGCTTAATGTGCATTTCACAGCGTGTGGCGCTAGCAATTGCAGAAATTAAATAATAATACAACAAAGCAGAGTAAAAACAAATAGTCGAGACAGACTCTCTAATTTTTGCCTTGGTGCCATTCCCCCTTTGCAGTCGTAGCAGTGGTGCTGTACTTCATGGTGCCTGCTGTGAGTGCCAGTGAGGTGATGGGACCGCTGTGCCTTATGCTGCTGCTGGGGACAGTGCACTGCCAGATCGTGTCCACGCAGGTGAACAGAGCTGCGGGCAGCAACGGGCTCAGCCGGCGCCGCAGGTCAGCACCAGCAGAGGGCCCTGGGTGGGGTCACAGCTGGGGCTGGGTCCAGCTTTCCTCCCTCGGGTTGCTGCAGCAAAGATTCCCTCCAGGTTTTGTCCCTTGTGCCTTTCCCCCTGACGTGCTGGGGGTATAGGCAGAATTTTTGTATCTGGAAGTCAGTGTTCTGCATAGCTTCAAAAAAACGGAATCCAAAAAGCTGCTCAAATCTCATTCAGATCTTTTTAAAAAGTCCTTAAAGTAGCTTCTTACACCAACTTCGTTCTCCTTGTCTTAAAACCCAGGAAGTTACGCAAGGCTGTGGGTGTGGATGGGAACAGTTGGTGCTCTCCTGACAGAGCCAGCAAGGAGGAGCAGTCTGGCTCTGCAACTCTGCTGACCAATCTATCCAGTCTGCTCTTCCAGAGGAGGTATGTGGTCCCTGCTGGGTTTGTGCTGCTCATGACACTGGGAGCAGTTTGGTACCTGGGCAATGAAGGCACAGCCTGTGCTGTCACTGACATCCCCACAGCCTGCCAGTCTTTAAAACTTTCATGATAATGTGGGAAGCTGATTCCTCAGGAATATTTAGTATGTCCTTATTAGATCATATAAAATTAGCCTGTATAAAATTAGATCATGTGAAACCAAGTGTTGGATGAGCTGCAGAATGTGGTGGAGTTTATTTTTATTTATCAGATAAGTGACCTTGTTTGAGTGAGTGCTCAGATTATATTGCTGTTTTAGGTGATTTCCAAAAGCAATTGTGCCTTCTGGTTTGGACAGTGTCTCACTTTGGCATCTTCCTTCTCTAAAAGTAACTCAAGGAAAAGGAGGAGAGATTGTATGGGATAATATTTCATTGTTTTCTCCTGTTTTCCCAGGTGAATTTCCTGGTGAGTTTCCAACTCACAGGTGCTTTCTCTTCATGAGGACTTTTTGTCTTGTGAATTGCTCTTATTTTTTGTAAAATAAAATAATGAAAAATTTCCCCTTGATTTAAAAGTTTTAGAATACTATTAGAGTTACAAAAGACATGTTGAGTGAGGGTGAAGCAGATATAAATCTTTTTAACATACTGAGCATACAAAGCCTCTCAGCCAAAGAAAATGATTTATCCCTTAGGTATCTTGTTTGATGCTGCACCTGTGACAAGGGAAGACCAGATTGTTTTACCCCAAAGAGTTTTTCCCTGACAAAAGCATTTAATTGTATTTTGTCTCCTAGGAATAGAAGAGTAAAGCTGGTAGCTGAGAAATGGACTGAGACAGAAAGTGCTGTGAGTGCTACGGGTGATGGCATCAAAGCCAGACAGGCCAGATCTGAGCACAGGCTGCTGCACTCCAAAGAGAAAAGTAAACTTTCTGATGGGGAGAGGAGCCATCAGGTACTGCCAGGGGAGATCCTCTGAAATCACACTTTCAGTGTGTTCTTTGTGTGCCAGAAGTGGGTGGGTATTTAACTGCATGGTTTGGTCTAATACAAGATATTCCCTCCTTCTGCTCATGTTTGCCTGCATTAACCTAGAAACCCCTTTCTGCCTCTCACTGAGCAGCTGAAAAGGTGCTGTACTTTCTTTCCATCATCAAGAATAGAATTCCAGAGTAGTTTGGGTTGGAAGGAGTCTTAAAGCTCATTCCACCCCCTGCCATGGGTAGGGACACCTTCCACCTTCTCTCCTTGAGGAAAGAGAAGGAGCTAAAGCATTGTGACCTCTGTTGAAAGCTTTGAAACATAAAGATTTTGGGAATTACTCTTGAGTTTCCCCTGGGCCAGTGGTGTGTCCAGTTGAAGAACATGGATTCTGTCATACTGTGCCATCCCACCTCCTCTCTGTGAAGCATTTTGGACAGGGGCAGAGCTCAGTGTAGGGGCACAGCCCAGGATTTTGGGTTTGTTACCCCCCAGCTCGTAGATACATCTGGGATTAAGCTGCTGGTAAGGCACAGCCAAGAGCTGCTGCTGCATCCTCCTCTTGCTGCCCTTTCCCCAGCTCCAAATCCACCCACCCAAAATTCTCTCTCATTAACTCTGGGACAAGACAAGAGCAGGGGGAATGAGTTAAAACCTGAAGTCTCTGATGCCAGCAGAGTTCTGGCTCTGTGGGGATCACGTGCTGCCTCTGCAGGCATTGAGGGCTGTGCCAGGGGGCAGCTATGCCCCTGAGCCTTTGATGGGGCTCAGGCTGGCCCTTGGTGTGGCCTTGGCTGTGCATTTCAGGAGGATGGCACCAACAGGGACGGTGTTTCTGACGAGCTGTCGAGCGAGGAGGATGCCGAGGATGCCGAGGCCGCGGCACAGCGGCTCCTGCTGCGCCCCAGCATGGAGGGGGCTTCCAGTGACAACAGCTACGAGGAGAAGAAGAGGAGGCCTCTGGTTTCTCTCAACCAGGCTGTCTCACAGGTACCCAGCTGGGATTAGTGCTGTTCTGCACACTTTGTTTTGCTGTGGATAATGAGTGGGTTTCCTTTGGTCTTGGCAGGTCAAGCAAGCCCTGAAAGCTGCCAGAGACTCTGACAGTGTTGTGGAGTCTGAGCTGGAATCCACATTGTACAGGCAGGTATGGATATAAAGTCAGGAGAGGGAGCTTTCCCAGGCCTGGCAGGGGTCACAGAACCAGAGAAAGGGGTGGGCTGGAAGGGACCTTAAAGCTCATCTCATTCCAACCCCCTCCATCAGAGCAGACAGTTATGAAATGGTTGTGCTTCAGAATCCTCCCTTCCATCCCTGCTGCTTGGCAGCCTTGTAAACCTTTACAGTGTTCACATTGTGCTGCTTTGTTAAACAAAGCACAAACAAACAAATAACTAACTCTGCTGGCAGCAAAGGACAGTCCAAGCTGTCTCTAATTGCTCCTGCAATTGCTGCAATTGCTCTTGTGGTTGGGAGGCAGTGCTGTGCTTGCAGCTTTTAAGCTAATAAATTTTGATTTTAAAATCACAGACTATCCTGACTTGGAAGTGACCCATAAGGATCAGGTCCAACTCCTGTAATGAAGGAATAAATCTATTATGTGAGAATATACTCAGTCACCTCATTACTTTGCTTTTACCTGAAAACAAAATATAAATACGTGAATATCAAGTTATAAATATGGAGATATATAAATTAATACAAAATATAAATAAGATATTAAAACAGATTATGCAAAACACATTAAAAAGGACATTTTTTCATTAAAATGAGTATGTCAGTTTTTATTTTGCAGGTTGGGAATGGATGTAGGGAATTAATGGGCTCTGTGTGGTATTTATATTATATATATTATATATATATAATTATTTATATTATATTATATTATATTATATTATATTATATTATATTATATTATATTATATTATACTATATTATATTATATTCATATTATAATTTTACATTTATCTATATCTATATCTATACATCTAGATAGATAGATAGATAGAGAGATAGAGAGATAGATAGAGAGATAGATAGATAGATAGATAGATAGATAGATAGATAGATAGATATGTCTGCATTTCTGGTATAGAAATGCTTTTTCCCCAAACATTGTCTTAAACCATTTCCACCGTGTGGGTGCAACTGGGAGCACTCAAAGCTGGGGCAGAAGGAGGATGAGGATGAGGATGAGGATGAGGATGAGGATGAGGATGAGGATGAGGATGAGGATGAGGATGAGGATGAGGATGAGGATGAGGGGAGGTGCTGGCTGCACAAACCAGCTGGGGCAGTGACCTGTGCCGTGCTGCAGGACCCCAGGGCATGCCTGAGCGCGGCGCCGCGGAGCTGCGGCGGGAGCCGGCGGGACTCGGAGAGCACCCGGCAGGACTCGGAGACCGAGGACATGCTGTGGGACGATCTCCTGCACGGCCCCGAGTGCCGCTCCTCGGGCACCAGCGACAGCGAGGAGCGCTCCCGCAGGGACTCCCGCAGGGACCCCAAGGAGGACGTGTTCCAGCAGGTTGGTGATGTCCATCCAGGAGCTGGGGGTGCTTTTCCTCTTCCCCGTCTTCCCAAACACGAGTGGCACACGGGGATGCTGTTGGTATAAGGTGGGCAGCCTGGGTGAAGCCAGAGTCACACTGGAAATCTGAAATTATATCAGTGATTCATGATTGATGAATCTATCTCTCTATCCCTCCCCTCTTCAGGGCTGCTTATCCCAAAACAAAATATTCAACCCAAAATGGAATTTCCCCCTCAATCCAAATGTGTTCTAGGCAAAGGTGTTACTTACAGCAGGACAGAAAGAGCTGAGCCAGCTTTTGCACTCCTCTCTCTTTTCTAGAACCATCTGTTTTGGCTGCAGAATACCAGCCCAGCGTCTGCCAAAGTGAGTGCTCTGATCTGGGAAGGGAATGACTGCAAGAAGGTGGACATGTCTGTGCTGGAGATCAGTGGCATTATCATGAGCAGGGTAAGGGGGCTGTGTGGCATTGCAGCCTCTCCCTCACACTTCAGGAAACAACCACCAAAACCCCTGGAAACAGCTACGCATACAAATATTAGGGACAGTGGGAAACTCATCCCTCCACAGCTTCAAAGATGGTTGTCCCACGTGTTCTTACTGAAAAATTGTCTAACCCTCAATTTAAGAGGTCTCTTGAAGACTGCCAAGTGCTGATTATCACTGATTGTCTCTGCAGGGTGCTGAAAGTGGGGGGTTGATTATTTGGCTGATTGGTTTTGGGTTTGGACTGAAATGATGGGATTATTTTAGTCTCTGTCCTGTGAAGGGAAGGGGAATTGACTGCTTGTCTGAATTGGTGCTACCACAACAACAGGCCTTTTCCCTGGTGCAAACCCCAGGTAATCACCCCTTTTTTATTCCTGCTTGCCAGGTTAATGCCCACCAGCAAGGAGTGGGGTATCAAATGCTGGGAAACATCATCACCATCGGATTGGCCTTCCTGCCATTCCTCTACAGACTGTTCCGCACGGATAACCTGGAGCAGCTCTGCTCCATCTCTCTGATGGAGCTTCTGCACATCTTCTGTGGAGCCCCTGTCAGCACCCCTGTGCTCATCCTGGCTGCCATCAACTTCTTGGAAAGGCTGTGCTTGACCTGGATGTTTTTCTTCATGATGTGTGTTGCTGAGAGAACCTACAAGCAGGTGGGTTTGAAGGTGCTGGTGCCTTTCAGGAACCTGGAGAGCAGGAATAAAAATGGGATGAGGACCTTAAAGCTCATCTCACCCCAGCCCTTGCCAAGGTCAGGGAGGGGAGTCTGGGAAGGTTCTTATTGATCAGTCACAAATTATACCAATCAATACCATTCCTGACTCCTTACCTGTCCCCAAGGTTTGCTGCCCAGAGCAGCTGTGGCTGCCCCATCCCTGGAAGTCTTCAAGGCCAGGTTGGACAGGGCTTGGAGCAACCTGGGAGAGTGGAAGGTGTCCCTGCCATGGCAAGGGCTGGAAAAGGAGCTTTAAGGTCCCTCCCAATACAAACCAATCTGGAATTCTATGGAAACAACTGCTGCTACAGGGGTTGAGCACTCAGGTCTCATGCTGAGCCTCCCCAGTGACCCTTTTTGCCAGGTGCCACTGAGAATCCCAAGCAGTCTGTTCTGTTTTACACTAATTTATGGTTCTGGTTTTACCTTGCAGAGGTTTTTGTTTGCCAAGCTCTTCAGTCACATCACATCTGCTCGGAAAGCCAGGAAATATGAAATCCCTCACTTCAGGCTCAAGAAGGTGGAGAACATCAAGATCTGGTTATCCCTTCGCTCCTACCTGAAGGTGAGTCCTGATCTGGGGTTTGGTTATTGCAGAGGGGATGACAGTGACAATGCCAGCTGTTTGTGGTGAGTTTTGCCTGCACACCACACCCAGCCCTGACCCTGTTCCTTGTTCCTGCAGAGACGAGGCCCCCAGAGGTCTGTGGATGTTGTGGTGTCCTCAGTCTTTTTACTGGCCCTTTCAATTGCTTTTATCTGCTGTGCCCAGGTGAGATTTTAACCTTTGTGGTTTATGAGGGAGCAAGGGCAGTGTTTGTGCACCAAGAACAGTCAGTGACATTTGGTGCTTTGTTTTCTCCCCACACAGGTTCTTAAGGGCCACAAAACCTTTCTGAGTGCAGCTTACAACTGGGAGTTCCTGATGTGGGAGGCAGCACTGCTCCTCTTCCTGCTACGTCTGGCATCTCTGGGCTCTGAGACCAACAAGAAATACAGCAACATTTCCATCCTGCTCACTGAGCAGGTAATTCCCTTCAGCTTGTTCTCCCCTGGGCTTTGTGCTTTGTTTGGATATAATTCTTGTATTTCAAACCAGCTTAAATACTGGAATCAAAGTTTAAAATGTAGAGATGCACCCTTGTGTTGGCCAGAAGGCAACAAAGCACTGGTCAGCATGGGGGGGATGAGCTGGTCCTGTTGGGCCAGACTCAAACTCCAAAGTTCTGGATTATTTTGGTCTCTGGATTAATGTGTGTTAACCAAAACAATTGGAAAAGATTGATGTTATCAGTGCTAAATTCACTATCTCAGGAGTGACAGCAGACTGCAAAATTGGCTCCAGTTTAGTTAGGAACCATTTGGGGCTGGTGCTGGAATATCAACCCTGGCCTGTGGTGTCTGTCACAGATAAACCTGTACCTGAAGATGGAGAAGAAGCCAAACAAGAAGGAGCAGCTGTCTCTGGTGAACAATGTGCTGAAACTGTCCACAAAGCTGCTGAAGGTGAGAGGCTCTGCCTGGATGTTTGGGTTTCTGGCAGCAGAAAGGAGTTATGGCAGTGCATGGGGCCCTGCCCTTGGCTCTCTGAGTTAGTGCTCACAGAGGGGATTTTTCAGTGCTGCTGCAGCTGTGACAGGAGAGGGAGCAGCACAAGGCCAGTGTGGGTAATTGGTGCTGGGAACTCCTGATGAGCAGTGGTTTAGCTGAGAGGAGAGGCTGGGGTGAGCACAGCTTCTCCTCACTGCTCCAGTCTCATTTTCCTGCAGCAGCTCTGATGCTCCTCAGTGCCAGCGGCAGGGAGGGGTTTGGGAAGGAGTGAGCAGAGTCTGGGAGTCCCCACATTGGGCTGGGTGATTCTGCAGCCTGGAGTGTCAGCTCTGGGGTTGCTGCAGAACCTTGGATTCAGCAGGAGATGTCTGTGGAATACTGGAAATTCAATCTAAGAAAGGACACAGAGGCAGCCCAGTCTGTGGGAGTGCCAGTGCTAAGCTAAAAGTCAGAGGATGAATTGTCTGTACTGGGGAGTGCTAATGGAGCCTTGTCCTGTCCCTGCAGGAGCTGGATAGTCCATTCAGGCTGTATGGACTGACCATGAACCCACTGATCTACAACATCACACGGGTTGTCATCCTCTCTGCTGTCTCGGGAGTGATCAGTGACCTGCTGGGATTCAACATCAGAGTGAGTGTCCCTGTCCCAGGCAGCAGGACAGCTCTGGGGACACCTCTGGGGTCACAGCCCCGAGAGAACCTGGGTTTGCACTGGGAACCAGACCCCAGAACCTGCTGGGTGTGTCCCCACCTCCCTGGGCCAGGTTTGGGGGGAAGGACAGGGCTCACTTCAGTTTCAGTTCCTGCAGGTGAAGCTGTGAGGATCCAGGGTTCCTCCCTTTATCCTCCTGTGGCTTACCCTGAAACTGGAGCTCACTGAGCAGAGCAGGATGGGCAGGACACGCAGAATGTTACTTGGGGGTGAAACCATTCCTGTTAGACCCAAACTCCCTTTCTTGTCTCTTTGCAGTTATGGAAAATTAAACCATGAACTGGCAGAACATCAGCCCTGGGCATCTCCACCAGCCACCAGAGAAGAGAACCAGCAGAAAGAAGAAAACTGACAGAAATCTGTAATTCCAATCTTTAAACAGATTCCCAGTGTGTGCATCAGAAGTTTTCTTTCTGCTTTACTGCTCTACAAGACCCAGAGTGAACTGGTCTCATCGGTGGTGCCATCCCATGGCATGCACAGAAAAACTGGATTGGTGGGGCCGAAAGCTGGCAGCTGGCACTGAACCAGCAGGAGCTGTGTGGGACATCAGACACCAAAGCCATACAAGAGCTGCAGTGGGGGACACCAGTGGCTGTGCCTGCGGCCGTGGTTCTGTAAAACCTGGGCCTGGGCACGTGGCAAGGAGGGACTGAGCCCTCCTGGCCCAGTCAGCCTTGCTGGGGCTGCACTGGAATGTTCCAGGTTGGGAATGTTTGCTGCACTGAGCCGGCTGTGCTGAAGAGCTTTTCTGACCTGAAAGCTCTGTGTGCTCAAGGCTTTGCCTCCCTCCTGAAGCACCCCAGGATGCCCCAGGTGAATTCCCCTTCCCTGCTGCCCATCCAGCAGCACCCAAACCCTGTGGGGGCTTGTGCTGCGCAGAAATCATTGAGGACAGTGGGTACAGGAGAAAAACCTCTCAACACACCACAGGCAAAGGGTTCATGAGCTGGAGAACGCTTTGCCACATCTGTTCCCTGGAATACTCAGCTCCATCCTGTCCTGCTCCATGGTGGGAGCAGCTGGGGAGGAATTCTGGGGGGAAAAACCAGCTTTGACAAAGACTTCCTCAGGTTCATGTTCAGAAAGGTCATGGAGAGCAGGAAACCATTTGAAGGCTTCTGTAACATTTCCTTCACTGGCTCCAATGGCTTCTATTTATTAGTAGTGAAAAGAGCAAAAACTGAGGAATTCTCATTCCTTCACAGGAGGGTGAAATGGCAGAAGAATTTTTGGTAGTAAATTGTTTACAGCTATTTTATGTGCAAGGAGAAGTTGTGAGATGTGAAAGGAGGTGACATTTTTATATAGCAAAATGTGCAAATAAACCTGCAGGACAAGCACTTCATCATTGCCAACGGTTTCTACAGCACCTGATGATTTTTATACCATGTTTTAAACATGTTACTGGAATGGAGGGTCAAGGAAACATCCAATAATAAATTGCATTTGTTTTCCAGAACAGCAGCATGTTTGTGGGTAAAACCTGGCTCACAGCCCTGAAAGGCAACCAAGAGCCTGGGTTAGTGCAGAACATGAACTGGAGCTGGGTTTTAAGATCTGTGTAGAAATGAAGAGTGATTTGCAGGTGTGTCCCCAGTCAGAAGCTCAGGAGCCTGAGTGAAGTGCTGGGCAATGGGTAAATATTTACAGCCAGCACATCCATGCATTGTGGGGCAGTCCAGGGCCACGTGGATGCAGGAAGCACAGAAGAAGCTTTAGGGAGGGGAAATCCCACCCTGACTTGTCGTTCAGGTTTTCACTCTTCCAATGACATTCTATTTTATACATGTATTTGTGTTTGTTTTTCATTTATTTTTGCTCTTTTTTTTGCAGTTCTATTTGCTGCAGGTGTTTGGTATTTGCTATAGGGTGGCAGTAGGAAAATATTTTATCCCCTAATTTGCATATACAATATAATATTTGCATAATTACTCATTAATAATTATTCTTCAGTGCTCCATATGGGAGTAAGTGGGGTGGAGAATAATAGTAATAATATGAGAGGTGTTACTCCAATCCGGAGCACTATTTATGGGCTTTATGCACTATAAATAAAAAGAAGACAAATAGTAGCGTCTGGTGCAGAAAATGCCACGCTGCCTAGACGCAATTTTTAATTTATTTAATTTATTTAATTCTAAAAGTCTGAACAGTTCCTGTGTCAGACCGAAGCAGCCACTTCACCGGACCTAAAACGCCCTACGACGGGCGAGCAGGATCCAGGGCGGGGCTGAAACCGCGCCGCGAATTCCCTGGAAAAGCAGAAATCCCAAAATCCCAGAAAATGTCATTCATTCAGCCCCCCCCCCCCCCCCGGCAGGAGCCGGGTGGTGCCGCCCCGCGTACCCCCCGCGTCCCCCATGGTATCTCCCGCCCCTCCAGCGCTGCAGGCCCCGCCCCTGAGAACGTCACGGCCGCGCCCGCCTGCGATTGGCGGATCCGCGACTCCTCGCGCGCAGCGGCCAATGGCGGCGCTGGGCCCGCCCGGAGCCAAGATGGCGGCGCCGCGGGCTGCGGGCGGGCGGGCCTGAGGCGGCTGCGGGGGCCGCGCCTTGCTCCGCGCCCCGCGCCGCGCCGGGGGCCGGCCGGCCGGGGGTCCCCGCTCCCCGCCCGGGGCTGGCCGGCCCGCCGCGCCCGCCCCGCCCTCCGCCATGGCGGCCGAGAGCGGCAGGCAGTTCTGGAAGCGGAGCGCCAAGCTGCCCGGCAGGTGAGCCCCGGGAAGGGGTGCGAGGGCCGCGCCCCCCGCGCTCCGGCGGGGAAGGGGCGGTGACCCGGCCGGGATCGGGGCTGAGGGCACCCCGGTGAGGCTCGGGGGTGCCCGCAGGATCTGTCCCGGCCGCGGGGCTGAGCTGGCTGGGGTTCCTCCCTGCAATAGGGGGTGCCGGGGCCCCCCAGGCTGCGGGACGGGGATTTTGCTGTGGAAGGTTCGGTGTGAGGGGCACAAGGGCAGGGTCAGAGCTGCTCCCGCACCTGTGGGACCAGGCGGGCGCTGTGGGGGCTGCGGGGACCCCTGTGTGCCCCATGGCGGGCAGGGTGAGGTGCCATGGAGGCCTCTTGGGGCTGTGCTCAGAGCCGGGGTTGGGCCGCGTTCCTTTCCACAGATACTGAGAAATCTCATCCTTCCCAAGTCCTGAGAGGTGTCGCCTTGGCTGGCAGCAGCCCTGTCCCAGAGGGGTGTCCCCGCCGAGGCATTCCCCTCTCTGTGTGGGATGTCGCTCCTGCTCGAGGGGAAGGACCGTGGGGGCTCTGCTCGTACCTCCCCTGCCTCAGTTCCTCCGGCTGTGATGCCCTGGTTCCTCTCAGGGATGGTAGAGACAAGTGAAATGTGTGATGGACATGGTGTTTAGGAAGAAGAGGCTGGTGCTGATGAAGGAGAGGCTCCCTACACCGCCTTGGGAGCAAGGCTGACATGGAAAAGGGCATCAGCCTCTCTCTGGAGGCTTCTCAAGTCCTTTTCCTGCCTGCTGCTCCTCACTTCTGCTCTCATTTGCCTTATCTGAACCCTGCCCTTTGCCTCCTGGGGTATGGGTGCAATCTGAAATGCTTAGTTGGTTTTAAATCCTGCTGGGCCAGTTAAATATCTCTTTCTAAAGTGTTTTCACTCGTGTGCTTGTCACTGTGCAGCTCCTTCAGGTTGGCTGGACAATCCCTGTCTGTGTGAGCAGAGGGAGAGCAGGGAGCTCTCTGTTCCTCCTCTGCTGCCCCTGTGGGAGGACACTCCTGTGCTTTCCCTGGGTTATTTCCCAGCTGCTCCTGCCTCTTACCCGAAGGTGTCAGCCCTGCTCTCAGCTGGAGGTCATGGACAGCACCTCTCTTCTCCTTTTGGTGATTTCTGAGCTTTTCCTTGGAGGCCCAAACCAGGTGAACCGGTCTGGCAGCCGGGCCTGCCCCAGCCGCTGTGCAGGGGGAAGGTTTTGGCAGAGCTCTGCCCTTCTCCTGCCTGGCAGATATCCTGCACAGGAGCCTTGTTCCTCCCCAGTGCTGCCTGGTTCCAGGGACAGGCACCCACAGCTCCTCAGCCTGACCCCAGGCTGGAGGTGGGATGTCCTGCACCCATGGTCACCAGGCACCAACCTCCCTTTCTGCTTTTAGTCTGAGCTTTGAGAGACCCTCCTGTGCAGATTCTTGGCTCTCTCCTTTCTTTCCCCTGACAATCTGGCAGAGAGAGGCTTTGTAGGGACTTGGATACTGTGTTAGCTTCCTTTTCCATGACACTCTGCATTTGGTCACTTAGCTGTATTAGCTTTTATTTGCTAATAAAGTGTAATAGCCTTTGGTCCCTGTAGATTTAGGGGGGATTTTAGGTGGAAGTTTAGAAGTGGTAAATGCTGTTGTGTTTTTCCAGTGCTGTCTTGTGGTTTTTCGCACTGGCAATTCTCTGCCTGGTAATTTTCTAGGGATGTGTTAGCTGAGTGCTCTGGCATGTTGTCCTCTGTGGTGTGTTGTTTATTCCCTGCTCTTTAGAGAGATGGGCAGCCAGGGTCTGCTGGGGTTATTGAAATGCTGTTTTTAAAGGGGAGGAACATCCTTAAATGTGTTGTGTGTCCAGAGGGGCAGTGCTGTTTCATGGCTCTGCTCTGCTGCAGGGTCAATAACCACACCCTGTGATGGTCCTGGAGGTGTCACACAGGGAGCACAGCCATTGTCCCTCACACCATTGGTCACTGAGCATCCAGGGAACAGGAAATGCCTGTCCCAAGGAGATTAAACTGGGACAGAACTGGGGACTCATCCAGTCAGGCTGGGAGCACAGCTTGAGGTTCTTGTTGGGGAGCGTCTGGCTTGTGAGACTTCAGAAAGAGCTGTGTGCAGGTGGGACCCTCTGCCATTGTATCAAACACTGATTCAGAACCCCAGGAAAGAGTTTCCTCCCTCCCCCGGCACTGGCTGCTCTCCCCTCCTCTCCTTCACTGGTCTTGTGAACTCCAGGCCTTCCACTGAACCAGAGCAGTTCCCCTGGCAGGCAGGAGGAGCCTTGGCTGGATATCCTGGGACTCTGAGCTTGGTTCTGGGCACGGGAGAGGCTCTGCTGGCTCCTGTCCTGCCACAGTCACTGGGAAGCAATGCTGACCTGGGGGCCTTGTTCTTCTCACTCCCCATCATCTCTTTGCTATGTCCACCCATGGAGGTGCCTCTGCTGAATTGCAGCCCTGACTTGCAGGTGCTCATTGCTCATCACACTCTGTCCTGGGCTTAATCCTCGATGGATGAACCCAGGGAGGACTCCAGCCACGAGGGACACCCCCTGCAGTGCTGAGCCCACCCTGGCTGGGCTGCTCCCCCCGATCTCTCTGTGCTCTGGTTGTTTCCAGCCTCTCCCTGGCTCTCTGCATCCCTCCCCTGCCAGCTGGACCTGTTGCTTTTGCATCCTCAGCTTGTTCCCAGCTGCAGCAGGCTGCCATCCCTCCCCTCCATGGCTGGGCCTGCTGCTTTTACTGCCGGGCACCATCTGCAGCTCCTGGAAACCAGGCCAGCTCTATTGACCCAAGAGAAGCCTGTTCCTTGTGTGGCAGCTCTGAAAGGGCCTTTGTCTGTGCCATGGCATTGCAGGACTTGTTTTCCAGAGGTTGTTTCCCAGGGTGGGGTGGCTGTGAGTAGTTCCTCCAATGCAGGTGATAAGTCAGGATCCCTGTCTCACCTCCAGAGGCTGTAAGAACAGCCATGAGCATGGTTTTAGTAGCTCCTCTCTGAGGTGATGCTGCCCTTGTAGGGCCTGGAGCCCTCAGGCTCCTTGTCCCATGAGTCCCAAGGAAGCAGGGACCAAGATGTGGTGACTCATTTTAGGCCACATAGGAAGTAATTGATTAAACCAGGATTTGGACTCAAGTCAAACCACGTATTGTTACCAGGAATTCCTTCTCCGTGGCATTGGCTGTGATCCTGAGAGCCAGCATGGGCTTCAAAGCCTCGAGTGCATTTATGGAGGAGCCCCAGTGTCACTGCCTGGGGTCCTTCCCTGCCCCACAGAGCCTGGGAGGGTGAGCTCCCCAAACTGGAGAAGAGAACAAATGTCAGTGTGTGCAGCAGAGACACCTGGACGTGTGGAGTGAGCTGGTGGTGCAGGAAGGAGCAGAGCTCAAATCCCAGCTGAGGCTGGACCAGGCCTAAGAGTTTAAACAAGGCTTCTCTTTGCTACTGCAAAGAACAAATCTTCATCTGCATGTGGCACTATGGATCTAAGGCTTGTAACTTAGAAGGTTTTTGAAGCTGCTTTTAGGCTTCTGTTCAGCTCCTGATAGCAGGCAGGAAGCATGACCTCAGTTTAGGCTGAGATTATTTGCAGGACCTCTTTTTACAGCATCTTGGATTTTTTCTTTCCCCCTTCCTGCAGCATTCAGCCTGTCTATGGGGCACAGCATCCTCCACTGGACTCCCGGCTCACCAAGAAGTAAGTGTGTGTCTCCTGGAGCTGCAGCCAGCAGGCCTGGCAGCTCTGCAGTGCCTGGAGGTCTCCAGCATCCCTGGCACTGTGATACTGCAACAGAGGAGGACAGCAGTGCAAGGGGTGTGGTGCTGCCTTGAGCTCTGTGAAAGCTTGCAGGGAGAGCTTATCTGCTGCTGCCCTCAATGGCCAGAAATCCATACAGTAACACCCACATCAAAGGAAACAGATTTCTTTTAGCAGTGTCTGATCCTTCTGCTCCTCTTTGGAGCTGGAGGAATTAATGAAAGGGAGGTAAAGCTGCCCAGCAGCTTCAAGGCTCTGGAGAGCTGCAGCAGGAAAAGGCAGAATTCCTGGTCTGAACTGCCTCCTTGTCCCTGGCCCGTGCTGGGTAGTGGGGAAAGTTCCCTGCTGCAGGTGGTGGACTTTGGCTCCTCTAGCTAAAGAGTAAATTCCTTCTGTGCCTGAGGAAAGACCCAGGCTGCTCTGGGAACAACTGCAGCTGTTTTGGGAGGGCCCATGGAAGGAGACCTGCTCTGTGTGCCTCTGACATGCCTCTCTCCAGGCTGTAAGACCTTTTTTGGGTGTTAATCTTCCTGTTTTGTGTAGGGTGGGGGAAGGCAGAGCTGGAGGAATTGTACCTGTCTCCCGTTCGCCCTTCTGAGCCAGGCAGGCTGGCACCTGTCCAGCTGTGTGCTGCCACTGTGGCCTCAGAGACTGCTGTGACAGCAGCCTGTGACAGCCACTGCTGAGAGCAGGCAGCCCAGAGAGACTGAACATCTTCCCTAGGTCTGGGAGGCGGAACAGGGAACCTGGGAAAAGGGATTGGCTGATGGCAGCGAGGGCGTGGGGAAAGGAAAGGGGAAAGTAAAAAGGATCCCACGGCAGGGCTCTGATCCTGCTCTCTGCTCACAGCTTCATCAAGGACCGCTCCAAGGCCGGGCTGCCCATGAAGAGCAAGAAGGCCTCCAGCTTCCACGAGTTTGCCCGCAGCACCAGCGACGCCTGGGACATCGGCGATGACGAAGATGAGGACTTCTCCTCCTCCTCCTCCTCGTCCTCTTTGCAAACTCTGAACTCTAAAGTGGCCAAGGCCACGGCAGCGCAGGTTCTGGAGAACCACAGCAAGCTGCGGGCCAAGCCCGAGCGGTGCCAGCCGGCCCTCGGGGACCTGCCCACCAACTGCAAGGTCATCAAGTCCAGCAGCGAGGCCCAGCTCTCCAGGAGCTCTGGTAAGAAACATCCTCAGGAGCAGCCTCCTGCTCCAGTGCTCTCTTGCTTGGCCGCTGAGCTCAACTGCTCATTGCTACTCCCAGTGTGGGCAAGAGGCTGTGACACAGCCCGTAAGCACAACAGAAGCTTTTTCTTCCTTTTGGTATCCTGTACTCCAAGGAGACCCTTTCAGAGGCCTGGTTTAATGCTTGTGTCCTCAGCTGCTCAGTGTCTGCCCCAGAGTATTCCATGTTCTGGGTGCTAAGTCAGTGTTGAGATCTGTTAAGTTCTTGCTGGGACTTGCTCACTGTTTGCTTCCCAGTGCTTTGGTGTGCTGCTCTTAGCAAAGGTCTCGGTGAGGTCATGTTGACACAGGGAACTGGGCAGCAGCAGCCCCTGCTCACTGCCTTGCCTGCCTGTGCAGTGAGAGTACCTCAGGAGGTGGCACTGGCAGCCCGTCAGCTCCTCTCTCTGCACTGGCAATGAGCTTGGTTGGTGTTTGGATCTGGTGAACAGAGCAGATCTAAATGTTAGTTCTGCATTGTCTCCTGTGTCCTACCCACGTGTGGAGAGAAGTCTGATCCACTTGCAGCCAGGTGTTTGGATGCAGGAGGAAGGAGGGGAGGCAGAAATGGGGGTAAGTGGTGGAAGAGGCTCCACAGATGCCTGGGAATTGTTGATCCATTGGAGTGGGCCAGCAATGCTGTTCTGAGGGATAGAAGGGTGAAATCTGCAGTGTCTGACCGTGGCTGTGGGGTGAGCTGGGGTTGGGGAGGTGGCACCTCCGTGCCCAGCTCAGTGCCTCTGGTCCTTGCTAGAGGAGTCCTGTGTGCGGAGCCCCCTGCAGAAGCAGCAGTCCCTGCCCCTCCGGCCCGTCATTCCCCTCGTGGCTCGGATCTCTGACCAAAACGCCTCCGGGGCTCCCCCTATGACCGTGCGGGAGAAAACGCGCCTGGAGAAGTTCCGGCAGCTCCTCTCCAGCCACAACACCGACCTGGGTGAGTGGGGCACGCTGAGGGTGGGCAGGGCAGGGCAGAAGGGCTGCTGCCTGCATCAGGTCTGCTTCAGGTGGAAGCAATCACTGCCTGCAGTTGTACCAGATGGGTGTTTGCAGGAATCGCCCTGCTGGCAGATGGTGGTGTCCTCCAGCCCCTCCCTGTCTGTCCCTAATCATTCTCCATCTTGCACATGATGGTTGGGATCTCTGGGGGCTGTCTCTGCATGAGAACTGAGGTCCTGGCACATTGGTGACCCCGAGCTGGGCTGAAATCACCTCTGCTCCCCTTGCAGCAGACCCACATCCCCAGTCATTGCCAGTGTGGGAGCCTTCCTGGAGGCTCATTGTCTCCAGAGCCTGCAGGAGCAGACTGGGCTTTCCTCTCCTTCTAGGTGTAGTGGTGCTGGACGTGCCTAGGATCTAATCCATTGCCACCACTGTCCGTTTGCAGATGAGCTGAGGAAGTGCAGCTGGCCCGGTGTGCCCCGAGAGGTGCGGCCTGTGACGTGGAGACTGCTGTCAGTGAGTACCAGAGCCTGGCAGGGCTGTGCCACCCCTCAGGGACAGTGCTCCTGCCCTGCCTGTGTCCCACAGCTTTGCTCGTGTGTTCAGTGCCCAGCCTCCAGGTGAGCTGTAGGGGTTTGGTCAGGGAGTGCCATTGATGCATCCTCTGGAGCTCAGAGCCCGGGCTGGTGTGGGCACTGCCTGCTTCACTCCCTTTAGATGAAGCTGGGTTACTCCAAGCTCAGGGGCTAGGAAGGCCAAATTCCATCGAAGCTCTTTCCCCAGCTCCTGAGCTGTGTGCCTGGTGTTGGTGCACAGCTGGCAGGGCTTCAGGGTGCTGAGGAGGGAGAGGAGGCTGTGCCCTGAGCTGAGTTCTCCCAATCAGGGTTACCTCCCCGCCAACTCGGAGCGCCGCAAGCTGACCCTGCAGAGGAAGAGGGAGGAGTACTTCGGCTTCATCCAGCAGTACTACGACTCCCGCAACGAGGAGCACCACCAGGACACCTACAGACAGGTGGGAGCCTCCTCCTGCCCTCCTGCTTGGGGACAGCCCTGTCCTCCCTCCTGCTGCTGCTTGTCCCCATGGCTGGGGTCATGCCAGGACTTGCTCTGGCTGTAGATAGGAGGAGTCTTCTCTCTGGGGAAAAGGCTCCATGGTTCTGTCCTTAAGCTTTTCCTAAATTGATCTAACTTATTTCAGCTCTGAACTACCTGCCTGCACCTAAGCAGAGCAGACTGCAGATGATTTTCTCAGTGCAGCTGTCATCTGTAGCCCTCACTGTGCCTGTCAGCTCTTGCCTGGGGGAGCACTCATGGTGGATTCCCCTCTGTTAACCTGTGACAAGTTACTGTGCCCCTGGAAAGCACAGCTGGTGTGCGTAACCCCCCTTCTTTTCCAGATCCACATTGACATTCCAAGGACCAACCCACTCATTCCCCTCTTCCAGCAGCCCCTCGTGCAGGAGGTAAGGGGGGGGTGAAGCTCCAGCCCTGCACTGCCATGGGATGTGTGTGTGAAGTGGGGCCAGCACTGCTCCTAGGGAGTTAACTCTGTGGGGAAACTTCCCTGCCTGACAGCTCCTGATGCAAATACCTCCTGGAACTGTCTGGTCTTGTCCCACGTTTCTGAAAGATATCAAACTTGGAGCTTGGGTGTTATGAGATGATCTCTGCTTTGGCAAGATGTAGCCAAGAGCTGGTAAAAAACCTGAAGCTTTTGAGACAAATTGAAGGCATTTGAACCAGAACACAGGATAGTTCTGTTTTGCTTCAAAACCTCTCTTATGGGAGCAAGCTGGGCAGGGATGGGTTCAAGAGGTGGCCAGGAGGTGTGGGCACCTGTCCTCTCTGGAAACAGGCTCAGTGTGTGTGTGTGGTGTGTCAGAGCATGGTGTCCAGGGGGTTGGGGCAGTCTGGGAATGTTGGTAGCTGTGAGGGAGGCTGCCCTGTTGGGAAGTATCCTGCTCTGTGGTGATACCTCATATTCCCACCTAATGTTTAGCCAAGGAGGCTGCTCTGCCCTGTCCTGTGGACATTAAGCTGTCTGGGTATTGAACAGTTGAGTCTGCATTTCTTCAGGCAGAGGTTTTGATGAGGAGCCTGGACTGCCTTGGCTGGCCTGCATGTGGGATCTGTGCATGACACAGAGTCTCTCCTAGGGCTTCTATGCTTCTAACATTACCTTACTGCTACAGAAAAGCCTGTCAGTGCATGCTCTGCACTCCCTGAGCTCAGCAGTTATGCTTTTCTGCCTTCCCTTCGTGCATGGCTAATGCAGGTTCCTGCTTTCCCTGGTTCTTCCCCAGATTTTTGAGAGAATCCTGTTTATCTGGGCCATTCGCCACCCAGCCAGCGGCTATGTGCAGGGCATCAATGACCTGGTCACCCCCTTCTTTGTTGTGTTCCTCTCTGAGCACGTTGGTAAGTGACAATTGCTGCTCTGAGCACTCCCGACTGGGATTTGAAGTGGTGTGAAATGCTGGCATGAGGAGAACTTGCTCTGCTGAAGAAGAGGATGATGTGCTCTTCCTTCAGAGTGCTGGGCCTGGCTGGAGTAGTATTTTCACCTCTTGCTGTATCTCTGCTCCCTGGCTGCTTGCCAGGATTTCTGAGCCTCTGAAATTGGAAATGGGCCAGCTTAGCCCTGTTATTTGATCTGGTGTAGTGGTGTGACAGCAGCGTGGTGGATGCTCTCCTCCCAGGGAGAAAAGGGAGGGAACTGCTGGGTCAGCCAAGCCAGGAGGGCCAGACCTGTATCTCCTACCTTAGAGAGTGTTGCAGTGCCTCCTGCAAAGCTTTGGCCTGATAAAGCCCCACCATGTCCCCCATCTCCCTGATGCTCTTCCCTCTCTGTTTTGCAGAGGAGGATGTGGAAAACTTTGATGTGACAAACCTGTCCCAGGATGTGTTACGGAGCATCGAGGCTGACAGCTTTTGGTGCATGAGCAAGCTGCTGGATGGGATTCAGGTGAGCCTCTGGGGCCACAGGAATTCCTGTGTTTGTCTCCTCTCCCTGGCTGGGTGAGTATTCTGCATGCTGCAGCATTTAGGGAGGTTTTGCTCCTTCAGTGACTTTAGTTTCTCCACTGAATCTGTTAATCTGTGAAATCCTGGGGAGGTGGGTGCTGTGGCTGTCCAGATGGGCCCATCCTGACCAGGAACTCACAGCAGGCACAGTCCTGGTGCTCAAGAGCCCTGGCTCCTTGGCTCATGATAATCTCATCCCGACTGTCCAGCTGCTGATCTGGGTTTGGTCATTTCTAGCTGTTGTTCAAGCTGCTGACTCAGAGCCTCTCTCACAGGACAATTACACCTTTGCACAGCCAGGGATCCAGAAGAAGGTGAAAGCCCTGGAGGAGCTGGTCAGCCGGATCGATGGTAGGTGACACGGGAGTCTGGTCAGCTTTGTCACAGCAGAGGGAGAGGCCTCCTTTGGGACAGCTCTCAGGGCAGGGGTGGACACTTCCTACAACACTCACGGAACCAGAGCAGGGCAGAGTCAGCCAGAATCCCCCTGGTGACAGCACAGGGTGGGGAGAGAAGGAATTTGGGAGAAAAAAGGTCTCAGGCTGAAAGTGTGTGAAAGGCACTGTGCTGTGAGCAGGAGCTGGGGCACTGTGAGCCCAGGTGTGTAAGTGAAATGTGCTGTTTCAGAGCAGGTACATAATCACTTTAGGAAGTACGAGGTCGAGTACCTGCAGTTTGCCTTTCGCTGGATGAACAACCTGCTGATGAGGGAGCTGCCCCTGCGCTGCACCATCCGCCTCTGGGACACCTACCAGGTATGCAGGCTCCCCCGAGCTCCCTCCTGCCTTGTCACTGGCACCGGTGGCCCTGTCCCCTCGGGCACAGAGCTCTCCTGGCACCAGCTGAGGGAAACAAAGCAGAGTGGCCCAGGATGTTCACAGCCAGCTGGGTGATGGGTGGCCCAGTAGGATATCTGTGTCTGGGGGTTGTTCTCCAGCTGAGCTGCAGTTCACCCAGAGTTTTGCTGTCCACAGTCAGAGCCAGAAGGATTCTCCCATTTCCACCTGTACGTCTGTGCTGCCTTCTTGATCAAGTGGCGGAAGGAGATCCTGGATGAGGAAGACTTCCAAGTAAGACCCTGAGGATGGGGGTGAATCCCTGGGGAAGTAGAGGGGAGGGAATTGCTGTGGTTGGGAGCCCAGTGTGGACATAGACAGCTGTCAGAGCTGGCTCCAAGATCATCTGGTCTCAGGAGCTTTGCCTGGAAGTAACTTTAGCCTTGGTGATAAGGACAGAGAACGGAGCTGTTGGAGGGTTCAAACATCCCATTCCAGCTCTCATCCCAGTTTGCCCTCCTGTGTCCAGCTGTAACCCTGTAACAGCACCCTTATTCCAAGTGGCTTGGGGTGCTTCACTGGTTCAGATCTAGACCCAAACACATCTTTATGTTGTCCCTGAGCCTTTCAGACCTGCAAGTGTGGTGAGCAAAAGTTCCTGAGCGCTGCTGCCACTGCTCAGGCCAGCCCCGAGCCTGCACTGGATCTGTGTGCTCTGCCTTCAGCCTCTCAAACTCAGCATCTTCCCCTCTTGCAGGGCCTTTTGATGTTGCTACAGAACCTGCCCACGATACACTGGGGTAACGAAGAGATTGGGCTGCTGCTGGCTGAAGCCTACAGACTCAAGTACATGTTTGCAGATGCCCCAAACCATTACCGCCGATAGGAGCCCACACCGGCTCCTCTCTGCCGTGCCCGCCCCTCGTCCTGGCCCGATCTGATCACTGTGGCATTTTTGTCATCCCAACTCCTCGGACACTCCGGCCAGCAGCTGCTCTTTGCTGTACAAAGCTCACCTGAACTCTTGTCTTAACTCTGAACGTGTGCCTGTCTGCCACTCCACGCGCCTGGATGTGCCATTTTGAGGACTCTCAGTATTTCACTCCGTGCTGGTGGCTCACGCCAGGAAGGGAGGCTGCGAGGGGCTGAGAGAGAACATGGGGGAAGCTTTACAGAGAAACTGAGCCAGAGACCAAGCCCTCCTGTGCTCTCCACTCCCTGTCCTGGGCTCGTCTGGCTGGGACCACGTCAGCTTTGCTGCCTCCCGTTGCCCCGCACCACCTGCCCCATCTGCTCCCTCCTCTCTTCTGCCACCGTTTGCGCCAAGTCCCAGATGAAAATGCCTTATCAGAGACCTGCCTGGCCGCAGAATCCTTCCCCACCAGGGTGCCAGGGCAAGAAGTTTCTCTCAGGGCCTCCCTTCGCTCCGAGGGGCCAGAGACCCCCCCCAAGCACTTTGTGGGTTCACAAGAGAGTCCCTCGTGCCTGCCCTCCCTCCTCGTGTCCATCCTCTTGGCCTACCTCTCCCCAGGGCAGCAGGGCAGGCACGGCAGGGCCACGAGCACTCCATCCCCACACACCTGCAGTGACGTGTGCCAGCCTGGTGAACTCTTGGTCACTGATGTTCTGTGAGTACAGCCCCATGCAGCCGTGGGGAAGGCACAGAGGGGGTGCTGGTAGGGGAGCAACATCTCTCAAAAACCTCCTGACAAGGTCCCCACTCCTCCGAGACGTTCTGTGTATATTGTGTTCTTGTGTATATGGGTCAAAGATGTACAATATATGTCTTTTCTTTGTAGCAGATTTTATATTTATAACATGAACCCCTCGTTCTCCCCATCCTCTCCACGCCTGAGAAGGATGCCTGGCTGTGGTGTTGCAGGGTTTTGACCCCCTCTGCAGTGCTGGCTCTGCCCACGGTGTGACACAAACACATCTCAGGGCTGGGGCAGCGGAGTTGTGGGAGCTCCCAGCAGAAGCAGGGGAGAGCTGCTGGAGCCCCAGGGCTGCAGGGCTGGCAGTGCCAGGGCTGCACTGCAGGGAGGAGCAGCCCTGGAAGCAGCAGTGGCTGTGCCCAGCAGCCAGGGCAGCTCTCCCTGCTGTGCCCACACCCTCCCTGGGGCAGGCCCTGCCATGGGTGCTGTTACCTCCAGCAGCTGGGGATGCTTCCAGGGCCATTCCCTGTGCTGGGCTGGATCTGGGAGGGCCTGAGGGGACACATCTGGGCCACCCTGGGCTTCTCCCAGCACTCCTGCTGGGCCCCAGGGCTTTCCTGGCAGGGCTGGAGCCTCCCAGGCCTCCACGTTCCCTTTCTGTTCCCAGGGGGAAAAGCAGCAGGCAGTGAGGCCGGGCCAAGCATGAGACAGGCAGAACCTTGTTGCCAATAAAACTCCAACCAGTATCTCAAGAAATGACTTTCCTAAGGTGGACTTGTTTTTCTCAGGCAGTTGGACTTTGTTTGTATGTGCCTTTTGTTGTTTTTCTCTGAGACAACAGAGGTCCTTAGTTTAACATCAACTAAAAAAAGGAAATAATTAAAAAAACTCCACACAAACAAAAAAAAAAAACCCTACAAACAAAACCAGCACAAGGTGGGACCTCTCCATGCAGCACCAAGTGGTGTCACCTCCCTGTTACTGCTGTGCCCACCTGCACCTGGGACCACTGGGACAATTAAAACCATCACAGTAAGTTCTGCATTTCAGGACAACATTAGCAAGGAAGAACTCTTTCTGAGGGTCGTGGTTTGTTGTTTTGCTTTTTTTTTTCCATACATTAGAACATTTATTTCTCAGAGAGAAAATATAGTCTCAGACAGTCAGATTATAGTAGGTAAAATTAGCTTTTTTTTTCTTTACAAGCATAGATTTTCTTATTACTTCTCTTATACCATCTGATATAAACAATTCTAGAAAGCAAATAAACTCACTTTCTACAATAAATAGAGCAATCTGTGCTTTACAGCAGACTGACAGTAACATTTAGGTTCTGTAGCAACAACAGGATATCAGCCAATCCAAATTCTAAACTCATTTAAAACCAAACAAAATTAAAAACAAAAAGGAAAAAAAAAAGACCAACTCCCAAGACCTTAAAACATATACACAGGTCACTAGTCCACAGCTGAGCTACCACCTGGAAAAGTGTATGTTCCTTTAAATAAATTACACTGTGTGCATATAAAAGACCCAGCAACACAACTGAGGACTTCAAGAATGGTGACAATAGGTCTAAATAATTTAGAACATTTTACAACTATATACACAACATCCTTCCCTAGCCACACTCCATGGGCATTATTAGCATTATTAATATTTTTACAAACTCCTATGCCCCATCTCTATATGTTAAAGGAACCTTAAAGTTCCTTCAAATGCAGTTCCATGCCCCAATGTATAAGAAGTGGTATTTTTAAAAAAGTAGAGCAAGTAGAAATGGCAGTGATTACTCCCTACTATTCATTATCATTAATTATTATTATTTTGACTCCACATTCTCTTCAGTATGAAAAAGTTAAAAATAATTTAAAAATACTGAGTTAAAAAGCAAAATGATGATATTCAATCTACAATCTTGCTTTGCACCTTTGGCTCTTTAAAATGGGAAAGCAAAGAGGGATATGCAACAGAAGAGATCAGAGAAATCATAAAGTCCTTGGCTAATAGAAAAGATTGAGTCACCAAGTTCCCAAACATCAGTTTGTCCCTGTTTTTGTTTTTTTTTTTTTTTTGCAATGCAAACCCAAACCAACAGGGATTGTCTGGGTTTACCTGGATGACAACACTGCAGACCCACACACCAGGGAAGGATGTGCACGTGTGGGAGAAGGTGAAACAGCAGAAGGGTTGTGTGCTCTGGTCAGTGCTTGCTTTCAGTCCAAAATGTGGCAGAGGAAAACAGGGAGACAGGAAAGAGGAGGGGGGGAAAAGGAAGAGGAGCCTTACACCAAATGTGCATAAAACAACACAAAAGATGCATCTCCCTCCAACCCTGATCAACCTCAGTGCCTGAAGAGCTGCCCCAGCTCAACAGACACCTCCAAAATTACTTCTTAAAAAAAGGAAGTTATCTTTTCTTAGGTACTTGTGCTAAGTCATGATATGAAATGTTACTGCAACAAGCAGAGTCACAGAAATCAGAACTGAAATGTGAAACTACAAAATCAATTTCTAAGACATATATATAGACACACATCAGGTAATTTGATTTTCATCTTTAAAGCTCTGTGCATGAAACTGTGCAGGGGGGGAAGGTTACTAAAGTCTCAAGCTTTTCTAAATGCAGTGAGAGAAATCTAAACATGAAAACACAATGTAGGTAGGCAGGAGAATCACAATGAGAGCTCCCAGTTATGATTCTGTGCAGTTTTTATGTGACAGGACAATGCCATTTAAACAGAAATGAAAAGGCCAATGATTAGGGTAAATTTGGCACAAGAAAGTCCAGCTGGGATTTCTGTAAGGAATCCTGGGGGTGCCAGGTTCCCAGGAATTACCTGGGACTGGCTGACAATTCAGAACCCTGGCAGTCCAGGAGAGGCAGGGGACGGTGCACGAGGCCCCAGCATCCAAGTGCTGTGTGCTCTGCTCACTGCAGCAACTCACCTTGGCTCCTGGCACCTGTCAGCTCTCCCTACCTACCTTACTCCCTGTAGACTACATTTCATCTCCTGCCAGCTCTTCACAAGACACATTCAGGAAGAAGCCGGACAAGGGTTTTTTGGCACATTTCAGGGTACTCCGAGGCGAGCTGCCAGCTGCTGGAGGTGCTGCCCTGTCAGGGCAGGGAGCTGGAGGTGTGGAGGAGCAGGAGGGCTGCCCAGCAGCCCCTCACAGGTAGGGGGCTGGCATGAAGGGGTTGTCCCCCTGCACTCGGCTCAGGTGGATCATGGCTCGGTCGTAGGCCACCTGCACCGACTTGCGGATGCTGGTCTTGCGTCCCTCCATCATCTTCAGCTTGTCCACGGTGTCATCCACGCCCAGGGGAAAGACTTTGTCCCGTGGCAGCCACTGCCTGCAGCAGAGAGGAGTGCACAGGCCTGTCAGCTCCTCCCCACACGATGTATTTATTCACCATCACTGCCCCACAACCATGGTACAAATGTTTAAATCCCTGCATTTGACATAGAAGTCTCTGCAGCCAAAATACCTCCTGAGCACAGACCTCTCTGCATGTTTAAATTCCCCAATTTACATGTGACATCATCATAATCCCTCTGTGCTCCCACATCCCAAAGCTCATGTTAAATCTTCTCACACTCACCACGGAGCTGTGTGCACACACTCACCAGGTTCTCTTGTTGTCAAAGAAAAGGACAAGGAAGAGTTTCTCTCCTGCCTCTGTCTGCCTCCGCTCCCCCAGCTTCAGGACATCCATGGGGGGCACAGGGATGGGGACCCCGTTGTGCAGCAAACCCTCGCGCGGCATCTTGGGGTCGATGATCTGGGGACACAGGGGGAGGACAATTAGTACAAAACCCTTCCAAGCAATGAGCAAATGCATTATTCTTCTGGTGTTTCAGTGTGTCCAAGCTAGACAAATTAAGGCTACTTTGGGTGGGTAAGCAAAATTCTTGTTTTCTAAAACAATTTCATTCTGAAAATTTCATTCTGAAATTGACTGGAAGCCAGTCAGTCCCAAAGCCAGGCACCCCATCCTGAAAAATGGATTTGTGTGGTTTTGTGTGGCTGTAAATGCATTTACACTAATGTGTAATTCAGTACAAACTCAGCATTATTCTGTTCAGCAAAGGGTTTCCCTCCCTCACACCAAACTCCAGACAAATGCAATGCTCCTGCTGTACTCCCCAGGCAAATGTGATTTCACAACAGCTCCATTCTGGAACAACTCAGCTGACATCAGTGGCATTGCTCAGATTTACACTGCATTAGATCAGAACCAGGCCAAATATTTTCAGAGTTGACAAGCAGTGCTGGCTCCATCAAGCCAGAGGAACAGAGACTACAGTAATTTGGAAGATAAGTCACAACAAATACATCAGTTCTGCCCCTATAAAGCAGAAATGTCCATGTGCACATTTGTGCTATGTCAGCACAGGAGAAGAAAACAGCAGAGGGTGCCTGCAATACTCAGTCTGTTCTTCTCCCCTCCTAAGGGCCTGAAAAAGTAGATTGGCTTTGACACTGGCCATCTGTAGGAATTTATTAAGACACTTTGCCACCACAACAGGCTGCTACAGAAAAAGCCTCTTTTGGAGGCAGTCTCAGTGGTTAAATCCATTCTAAGCCACAGTTAACTCTGGCTGTAGCCATGTGGAGAACTAAAACTGCTTTGGCTGATCCATGGATGTTCCCTCTTCTGAGCTCCCACTTGGAGTAAGAGCATGGATGAGAGTCACACTTCCAGCAGAATCTGCCCTTTTTGAAGGCATTAATAGATAAATATCCAAAGGCAGATAAACAGTAAGAAATACCATTCAAGGGACATGCATATATGCTCATATTTAAATCAAACATATGGCTGTTGCAAGAGGATGTAGACATGACAGGGCCAGCTGGGCACCTACAGATGGAGCTGTGCTCACCAAACAGGGAAATGTGCAGGCAGCAGAACCTGGTGCCTGCATTTGTGAAATTTAGGTCTTCTCATCCCCACAGCACTGGTCACTTTCCTCAGAGGAGAGTGAAAGAGCTCCTACCCCTAACAATAACAGACCAAAGTTTTATGAATCCTCTGCAAAGCTCTGAAACAATGAGTACAGGGAAAATTCACTGTGCAAAGGGGAAAGGAGAAAACCAAAAAGCACATATTCCATTATTTTGGGAAGTTTCCCTTTTCTGTCAGGTTACAGGGCACAGCAGAACTGTGTTGTACCTGAGCTGCAAGGTCAGGCTGTGGGACAGCCCCAGGGCACTCACCAAGGCAGGGTAGGAGGGATAACCACGGCACTTGGCCCACACCAGCTCCAGGGGCTCCAGCTCAGCCTGGCTCTCAAAGGACATCAGGAGAGGCCTGCCTAAGGGACAGCAGGAGACACAGCTTAGGAGCTGCTACCAGCAAGAGGGTTATGAAAACACAAGGAACCATCTTGTCATCTCACCCAGGTCTCAGTAGCAATCAACTAAAACAGATGAACAACTGTAGTGCTTAAAGCACACTGACAAGACAAAAAGGAAAATCACTTGTTTGTATCAATATGAACTGGGTGTTTATCATAAAACTCAGCCTGTACCAAATCCAGCCTTCTTTGTGCTCTGTCAGTACAGTCAGGTTCAGCACTAAGATAAAGCCACAGTCTCCTAAATCATGGGTCATGTGGCTTCACATGAACTCTTCAATACAGAAATGCTAATCAGATTGAGTCACTGAAATCAAATGGCCCTATAATGGATCTGGTCATAGATATGAAATCAGACAGCCCTGGTCCTGGAAAAGGAGTAATCTTCTTTAATGAAAATGTTACCTGCAATAACCTAAACCTGTAACAAAGCAGCTAACAGTGCCCAGGCAGGTCCAGCCTAGGCAGGACTGGCTCCTGGTGTGCTTTGAGATGTGCTCCCCCTGGTTCAGGTGGGTGCAGAGCAGAGGGTGCTGGACAGCAATTCTCACCTGAGCCACTGAAATCAGAGTCTCCATTCACACCCTCCAGGAGGGGCACCCGAGAAAGAGCCGGCTTCCCTCGGCTCCGCTTGGGAGGCACCAAACCACTGTCAGGAAAAATGCAGGGCATTAGGAGAAAACAGATTATCCTGGACAACAGACATCAGAAGATGTCAGGTGCTTGCTTTAAGCCTGTTCAGTCATGTTTGAAGTGCCCAGTTCTGCTCAAACTTCTGAGAGGAAGAAAGCAGCTGTTTAGTAGGTGGTAGAAGTTCAGCTTTACCTACAGTGCTGAACTAAAAATTTGAATTCAAGTTTTTCCAAGTTTTGATTCCCAAGAACTGCATCAGCAGAGAGGATGTGCATGCACTGAGAAAGAGCAGTGTAACACACACCCACTTGCCTGAAAAATCAAGCACTGCTTTTGGGACCTGCAGCTTAAGAGGACAGGATGAAAACTCAGCAGCTTTTTGTGTTTTAGAGTCAACACACAAGTAACAGAATGGGCTGGGTTTGAACCAAGAAGTCAAAGAACAGAATCAGAGAGATGAACCCAGACACAGAAGGTGTTTCAGGGAACAGCTCTGCCTGGGCCACTCACCTGCAGGCCTCAAACACCAGCCCAGTGCCCAGGGCAGGGCGTTTCCGTGCCTGCCGCTCCCCGTCGGGGCAGGAGGGTGAGCGCTGCCCGCCCTGCCTGTGCTCCTCCCCGTTCTCCAGGGAGCACTCCAGACCCCTCTGCAGCTTCACGCCGTTCTTGGCTTTTTTAAAAAGGACCGATGTCCGCCGGCCGACGCTGCTGAGGGCGGGGCTGGCTGGGCTGTCCGCAGGAGGCAGGGCCAGGCCGTTGAGGCCGTTGTTGGACAGCAGGCGTTGGAAAGCCTGGCTCTCCTGCTGCAGAGCCTTCCTGTCAAAGAGCTCCCTGTCCGACACCATCCTCCTCTGCAGCTGGTTCAGGGGCCTGCTTTCACTGATGGGTTTGAGTGTTGGAGGGTCCTGCAGAGAGTCCAGCTCTGAGAGGGTGGGTGCAGGTCCTGTGGGCTCCAGGGTTGGAGGGTACGGGAGCTTGCCACCATCTCCTAAAGGAATAAATAATCTGTTTGAGCTTTTTGGCAAGGATCATTCCCAAAACTACCAACAGCCATCCCCATCTTTCACTAAAGTCACAGGAGAAGCAGCAGGCTTTGACTGCTGACGAGCACTAGAGACCTAGAATCAAACCCTGCTGCTCACCTTTCTCCCCTTCCTCATCGCCTTCCCCGGGCGCTGTGTCCAGCCCGTCCCCGTCGGGCAGGGCCCTGCCGTGCTGCTGCTGGGCCAGCTTGTGGCGGACGGCGTTGATCTCGCGCCGCAGCAGCCGGACGCGCCGCGTGCGGGCGCCGCTGGAGCGCGCGGCGCTCACCGTGTCCAGCTTCTCCAGCAGCTCCTTCAGCTGCGCCTCCAGGGACAGGTGAGCCCGGTTCTCCGGGACCAGGATGTTATCCACTGCAGCAAAGAGATGAACAGCGAAGGGAAGGAGTGAGGCTTCGTGGAGAAGCACCTGGGGCCAGTGCCAGGCCTCGTTCCCTTTGATGCTGTCCGTGAATCGATCACTTTAGCCTGGGGATTTAGCAGTCAATAACTTTGGAGCCTGGACTTCTTCCTTCTTTGGATAAAAAGCAGCTGATTGAACTTG
Organism: Ammospiza nelsoni; assembly: GCF_027579445.1. Classification (NCBI taxonomy): domain Eukaryota; kingdom Metazoa; phylum Chordata; class Aves; order Passeriformes; family Passerellidae; genus Ammospiza; species Ammospiza nelsoni. The sequence continues at coordinate 1,434,457 of NC_080655.1, forward strand.
CACTGTCCCTCAGTTCCTGTTACTGCCCCAGGGGCAACAGTGAAAGGACATGTCTGCACCCCCACACAGAACAGCTTGTGGTCTAGGCATTGTCAGAAACCTATTTCATTGTCAGATTAAATGACAAAATCAGACAACAAACGTAAGCGGCCAAAACGTAACATATTTTCCATTCCTCTGGCTCTGCTGGAGGGCTGGCATCCACTGGGGCAGGACGGACAGCTGAACACCTACACAAATTTCATAATGACTGTCCATCTGCACCCAAGAGGGCTTCAACATTCAGGAGCCAGATGGCACACTGCAAGCTCTGTGTGCTTGATGGCTGTACCAAGTTTAGCCAAGTTACTCAGCCAATGCTTTGGAGCTGCATCTCAAGAGGGCTGTGGGAATGGATGGGGTTGTGTTGGGAATGGAAAGTCTCAGCTAGAAGGATTGCTTAGGTCCTATTACCTTCACCCCTCATCACTCCCTTTCAGCCCTCAGTGCTCCATCTAACCCAGCTGCTGTACATTTTGCCAGTTTACAATGAAATATATGAGCTTTCCCCAGGGTAAAAAATCCCAGACCCAAGTTTGCACTGCTCTTTAAAATAGTGAGTTTGTACAACATTCCTAGCACAAATCAAAGAGCACAGGCAGTTTACAAGGCTCTGCCAACACAGACATGCACTAGGAGAGCTGGAACCAAGCTGCACCTAGCTCAGAGTGCCCAGCTCACCTGAAATCCCAGTCCCTGGGGTCCTAAAGGAGTTCTGTATGTGCCTAATTAAACAGATGGACAGGAAAACCCTCATTTGCAGAACAGCTACAATTTCCATGCACGCTGAACAACATGCTCAGAACTAAATCTACAACCTGCCTGAGGGGAAAAAACCCCAAATCCTCACTCACCATCCTCCCAAGAAAAGCGGTAAAAGTCGTGGGGCTTGGGCGACTCAGGCAGGTGAATCCCCACGCCAGTGTCAAAGCCGATGCTGTCGGCCTGGCGCCGCGCGTGACGCAAAATCGCTCCCCCGAGGTCCCGGAGCCGGACAGCTGCTCGGTGGAAAATCGTGTCTTTAGCATTATACCTCATGCAGTTGGCAACTATAAGGTTAAAGTCTTCCTCAAACTCATCCAAGGTTCGGTACAGGTGGGACTCCAGCTTCCGCCTCATGGTGGAAAAATCCATTGGGTTGGAAATGAATTCCAGGTAATCTGGAACCTAAACATATAAAACCTGTACAATTACAAAAACCATTTACTAGCCAACCAGAGCGCACCCAGCACAAGCATTCTTAATGCCCTTTCCACTGGCAAGGGGCAGCAACAGATGGTTATTTCTGTGTCACCCAGGCAAGGCAGACACACCCTGGCTCTGCAAAACATTACTCATCCAAAATGTGCTAAACTTTCAGAAAAAAATACCCTTTTTTTGTCTTGGACACATCATGAGTCCTTTTTGAGATAGTTTTTAGTCCACCAGCAGCTCTGGACAAGGTGGCTTGTGCTTCTGCCCAGCAATATCTCATCTAAACCCACTAAGCACCTCTAGGAAAGAGACTTGCCTCGTTCAGGTTGACAGGCTCTGTGAAGATCTGGGCAGCATCCTTCTCCTGCAGCAGGTCCAGAGTTGTGCGGAGCAGGACATTGAACGGGGTCAGCTGCAGCTCCATGGCAGCCTGCTGCACCTTGACCTGGCAACAGAACACAGCCATGAGGACAGGAGTCCAGGAATAACTCACTGAGAACAGGATCTATGGGTAGTGTCTCCCTCCAGATTCCTCTGAATCACCCCCCCAGCTTTACTCAGTGGTGGAAACCTCAGGCCAGCATTGTTGTAGAACTTCTGGCAAACACCTTGCACCCTCCATGTACACTGCCCAGATCAATCCTTTTACATGGGGAACTCCTGTTTATTTAATCTCACAAAGGCAAAACAAGAGGAAATCCCAGGAAGTTAAAGGATACTACAATTAAAAACAAAAACAGGCTTTTCATGCCTGGTAAATTATCCTGGAGAACTGTCTGCCTCAAGATATTGTTATTATGTCAATTAGCAACATCATATAAAAATTAAAAGTATGCATTTATATGAACAACAACATCCATAATTAGACTAGAGAGCAAAAACAAAGTTTAAGACATAAGCTCTCAGACTCAAGGCAAAAACCAAACAACAGTGGTTAGATGTCTGCAAATTCCTAATGCAGTTCTCTCTATCCTTTAGGAAGTCTCTAAGACTGCTTGATTTCAAGCCAACAAGTTGTAGCACTGAAAATCTCCTGCATGGAAAATCTATTCAAAGAAGACTGGAACAAGATAAAAGTATTTATTTGTCCTTTAACATCTTCATTTCTTTGATCTTATAATCACTTGTTATGTCATTAAGTCAACACTTCAGTAGCAAAGGTAAGCAAGTCTGTTTACACAAAGAAAACTGCATTTGATGTGCTCAGCAACAAGACTACATAAATGAGAGAATGAATATAGACAAAGATCACACTTTTCCCCAAAATCACAGAGAGCTTGCATGGGGCTGAGGTTAAGAGCAGGAACTGACAGCCAGAACTCCCCACCTGCTCCCGTTTGAGCTTCTCCCTCTTTCGGATGAGCTCGATGAGCAGCCGAGCCCGCTCCAAGTCATGCCGCAGCTTCTGCCAGTACTTCAGCTCCTCCTTCACTGCACTCGTCTTCTCATCCTGCTCCTTCTGCAAAATATGAGTGGGGTGAGATAAAAAACACCACAGGCTTCCTGTACTTCCTTCTTCTTCTAGGAATCCTCTGGGAATTGCTCTCAGAGTTTTTCTCTTACTGCCTTGTCTCTTGTTCAGGCCATGTCCCCTCCTTCCTCCAGCATTTAGCTGTCTAACAGAGAGAACATCAGCTTTTCTAGCTTTTACCTTATCTGTGAAATTACCCCAAATCATCCTGCAGCTTCTCCCTGGGAACACACTTCAGTGTGTGCTCATTTACACCCTCCCTGCTTTTACACCCAAGTTTATTACAGAAGCTGGAAATTTTTCTGTGCACGGGAGCAGCAGCCCGAAGCACTAACTCAGTTCTTCAAGCATGAGCACACCGACAGGAGACTGAGAGAGACTCAAATCTGATCTTTTCACCTTCACTCCGTCCCCAGCCCTGTGTTAAGCTCAGCTCCTGCTGAGGGCAGGCTGTGAGCCCTGTGAGCTGAGGGGAGCAGCCCTCACCTGCTCGGCGTTCCTCTGGGACTGCAGGTGCGAGTGCAGCCGCCGGATCAGGGGCACCCCGTTCCTCGCCTGCCGCTTCAGCAGCCAGTAGTTGTGCAGCCTCTGCATGAACTGGTTCTTCCTCTGCAGGGAGAGCCCACTGCAGATCTTGTTCAGCCTGAAGGAAGCACAGAGTGTCATGGAGCCAGCTGCAAAGCAATTGTGGCTTTGCAGAGCCTGGGGTCTCCTGATGAAGCTTTGCAGCGTTGTGTCAATGCTCACTCAAATCCCAGTACACACGAACTGGGACAATCTGGGATCTCCTCACATGCAGACAGATGTTCCCCCTTTTCCTGCTGGAGGGTCCCACCAAGCACTTGCCACAGCACAAAGTACGAAATCATCAATTCAGCTCCAAGCCTTAATTTCAAAACTCCTTCCTGTGTCAAGAACCTTCCAGGGACCATTTAAGTTTGATGTTATTAATCTGGATCCTGGGAAATTAACTTGACAGGAGTCCAAGAATAACAGATCACCTATTTTAACCTTTTTTTACCATTCTTACCTTACACATGGTGCCTTATGAGCCTATCTGTTAAAACAGACACATCAACACACTTCCTAAGGCACCAAACAAAAATTCAGCACTACCTAGTACTGCATGAGGGAGAGCTGGGAGAAAAATACAAAAATACAGCCAAAGTCAAAGCTGCTTGCAACACTGTCAGGTTTGACACGCTCTGTAGTAAAAGGAAGAATTAAGAAACTATGGAATGAGATCTCAAAAATTTTAATAGTGGGATGACCCCTACCTGCCTACCAACCTGTAATGCCTCAGTATTTTAAGAAAGCCTTTATGGTGGATGGGTGTTTGCCATTAGGGACCACCACAGAGTCTGCATTACACATCACCTTGGGATGGCTGCTCAGCAAAGCCAGAGAACCACAGTGACACTCAGAAGAAACCCAGCCACAAGTTATGCTGCAGAGCACTCTGAAAACAGTCATTGCTAAAGCCTGAAGATTCAGTGTTTCCAAGGTCAACAATGAGAGGGACTAATTCCTGAAAACAGACCCTGTTCAGCTATTGCTGTCCAACTCCTTCCCTAAACCTGCAACACTCACCTGTAAGAGGGAATTTGTGCAACGGTCACCACGGGCATGGACGAACGCCCTTTGGTCACATCACCAGGCTCCTTTTTGATCTTCTGCTTCAATTTCACTTGGTTTTTCTTCACAGACCCTTTGGGAGGGCCAGAACTGACCTCCTCCTCTTCCTCCTCCTTCACAGTGACCTCCTGCCAATCACCACCAGCAGCTGGGCACCCTCTTCTCACCGTGCCAGGCGGGGAGTGGCTCTCACAGTAGGCAGTCTTGCGCACGGTGAACGTGGTGCCGTTGATGCTGGTCTCCCTCATGGGCTCAATCTTCATGAAGAGACCGGCTCTCTGTGCACAGGTGACGTGGAAGGCAGTGTAACAGTTCACCTTGTGGCACTGGATAGCAGCTCCCATGCCCTTCTGCTTGCAGATGCAGCACGTGAGCTTCCACCGAGCTGGAGGGATGTTATTGATCCCCTCGATGGGCTCCAGGAACACAGTGTTTGCAAAGCAGACCTCTGGGATCCAGATGGCACAGACCACGTGAGCCCAGCGGCCATCACTGGTCTGCTTAAAGGCTCCCCCTTTGTTTGGGCAAAGAACACAGTCCACGGGGCGAGAAGGGGACTGCAAGCAGCAGCGGCAAAGCCACTGCCCCTCGGGGATGTAGGGCACGCCGTAACACTCCTGGTGCACGGCCAGGTTGCAAATGTCACAGAACAGGATGACATTGCTGTTGTGACACTCATCGTCCATGCAGACACAGCAGAAGGCATCCTCATCGATGAGGGACTGCTGAGCCCCGTTGTTCCTGCTCTCGAGGTACGACTCCTTTTCCAACCGATCCACCAGCAGCTCAAAAGTGTCAGCAGAAACTGTCCCATAACCATCAGCCCTTCTCTTCTCATTGACCATCTCCAGCCATGCCAGATCCTCCTCGTCCATGTCATACTCCACTTCTACATCGAGGTCCTCAGGAGGCTTTTCAATGTACCGGTAGTAGGCAGCAGGGAGGGGAGGAGCATCTGGCTGGCTGAAGGAGTCCACCACACGGAACTTGGGCTGGGGCAAGTGCAAAGATATCCCCGGCGCATGCTTGGAGCAGGACTCCTTCTTCTTGCCTTTGGAAGGTGTTTTCTTGGATTTGGAAGTGAGGAGGGGCTGCTCACTGTTCTCCTTGTTGCTGTTGCACTCGGTGATGTCCTGGGCCGTCAGCTCGTCCTCGGTGATGAGCTTCAGGGGGTCGTAGATGCTGATGCGGTGCAGGCGCCCGTCGATGTCCACCTCCACGATGCGCTGCGCCTGCGCGTACGTCAGCGTCTCGCGCGTGGGCGAGCACTTGAGGCTGTAGGGCGAGGGAGAACGCCGCCCCTCCGCGTGCTGCCGGCACCTCCGCCGAGGCTTCCTCATCCCTGTGCTCCACAGAGCCTGGACACAACAGCACAGAGGCACGGTAAGACAGGAGATGAGCAAGAAGCAGCACAGACTGAAGAACTCATTCAGTGCTGCAACAGAGAGAATTTCTACCAGAGTCTCCAGCAATTTCAGGCTCATTAAGTCTTTACACCTTAGATACAGGCAGGTACTTGATATATCAGCCATTTCCTGCACAGCACCCTCAAACTTCCTCTATCTGCACCACAGATGTACATTCCACCACACCACCAGGCAGAAAAACTCAAAACCATTTGACAGCACAATATACAAACAGTCTGCTGCGCACCCAGATCAGCAAACCGTTCAGATCCCCTGAAATTCAAACAACACTGTTCACATCTTCTTGCACCATTCACATATTAAGCTCACACAAATCAACAAGTTCTCCGCTGCTTTTTTGCCTGTGACTTCCCATTTATATCCCCAAATGTGCTGGATGTTTTCCAGGTGAAAAGGAATGCACTATTCAGGTCTTATGAATGCAGTTTCCAATTTAATTTTTTTGTCAGCTCCAGATGAGAAAACTAATGGTTTTCCCTCAGTCCAGGAGAGAGCTCCTCCAGGTTTCACAGCTCAGGGCTGCCACCACCAACCCTTCCATTCTGACACTGCAGATGCAAAAAAGTCCTACAATGAAAAATCATCCTCCAGTTTTGCTTTTCCTTCTGTCAAGGGTCACAAACAGAACCAGAGGATGAACTGAGCAATGCAGCAGAGACAGGATGTGGATCCCTTCTGCTCTTCCACGAGGAAGCAAAGGGATAAAAAGGCAACAAGCAGCATGGATCCCAAAGGACTTACGAGCTCTGGTGTTAGCCCCTCTGGAGCCACAACTCCCACTCATCCACCTGAGCCACCTGGCTATGGAGAGTCCACGGGGCTACAAGCAGGAGAGCAGCAAGCCAGCTCCCAGCACCAGGAGCTGTGAAATGGCATTTGCTCAGAGCCTTAACAAAAAGCCCCAGCCAGCTCTGCCCGCACAAACTGCTAATCAGCAAGGCAGATAATTAGCAGAGAGTCGGCTGTGACATTAAGGAGGTGCCTGTCAGAGGGGAGCAGAGGAGAAGCCTGGGGAGAGGGGCTGGGGGAAGACTCAGACATGGTGGCAGCAGCTTGGTGATGGCAGGGTGAAGGAGGAGCTGGCAAAGAGGGAGAGCAGAGAGGAAGCCAAGTGAGTAATGCAAGAGAGAAGGGCAGAGTCAAGGATGGGAACATGACTTATGGCAATAAACAAGCTGAGGCTGAAAGAAGTCAGAAAGGAGACAAAGAAAAGCAAATGTAAATTCTCTGTGAGAAGATAAGCCAGCCCAGAGCTTATCTGTTGCTATGCAGAGGCCTGAAGCAGCACCTCACCCTTATTTAAAGCAATCCACACATCCTGCTCTTTTCTGTGGGACTCACAGACAAAAAAACACCCCACAAACCCACAATTTGTATTCAGCCAATGCAGTATTTGTGCTCCATGAAGGACATTTCCAGAACCTCTCAACTGTGTGCCACAGCAAGCAGCATCTCACAGGACCAGGAGCTACAAGAAGTCCAAGCTTATTCCAGAAAGAAGGAGCAAATTCCAGGAGCAATATTTTTTCAAGTACTGGTTCTGTGAACCATGACATTAAGCCATGATACCACCTGTGCCTTAAGAAACAAACAGGCTCTGGGAAAGATTTCCAAACTCTTCCCTGCAGCCACAGAAATAAGCTGCAGGTGCCAATTTCAGTATGCACACCCATAATCATGGAGCCTGTAAACTCAATTTTATCTCACTTGTAAAATAAAAGATGATAATTTCTACCTGCAAATATAGGTACCACAAATTTTGGTGGTACCTTTGCCTTAAAACTTTAATCAGTCACTTGATCCACACACTGCAGACACCCAGCTGCACTCATCCTAGCTGAACTCCAATAGCTCCAATTAGTAGGAGAAAATAATTTTAAAAAGAGGTTATAAAGGTTACTTGATCATCAAACAAAAATAATAATTAAAAAAAAGAAAGAAAATCCTGCTGACAAACAGCTCTGTTACAATTCAGGCTGGTACAAGCAAAGAGGATATTGGAGGCAAAAAGACACATGGAGGATAAAGTAATTATTACGAGCTGCCCACACACATCATTAATATTGTGTTCAGGAAAAATGAAGTAACAGCCAATTGCTTGGAATGCTGAGGGACAAGGAAATTTCAGTGAAACAAGCACCTGAAGGAACAGGTGTTTTATCTGTTAATGGGAAAAACAAGCATGCAGAGCTCCTTTAGTGGAACAATCAGTGTTTTTCTAGACAAATTACCCCAAAGTGGGCTTTGCACCACAGCAACCAAGTGCCATAAAACAACCCGTTTGTAAAACACACAATTACTTAGCACGATGAAGAAGCACCTAAAATGGCATGGAAATTGCAGCCAGCAAGAGCTGAGTGCCTGAAATGAAACACACACCTGGATATTAGGAGAGACACCTCCAAAATACCTTGAAAGCAGCAATGAAGTCAGCTCAGACAATTGAACTGAGCGCTGTGACCTTGCTGTTGTCTGCAACAACAGAAACTTCTACGCAGCAACCTAGGAAAGTTTAGATTCCCTCTGCACACCTGAAAACACCTCCCAGCTACACACAATAAGGAGCCCCTCTGCAAACAGCACCTGGGCACACTGAAATGCTAAACATATTCAACATAAGCAGGGTTAAGTGCTATTTCAGCCCATGCTGATTCTGTCCTGCCACAGACAAAGGTTGCTGATGTGAAAGTAGAAAGTTCAGACATCGCTTTGCCACAATATGCTCAAGGCATTCCAAAAAGCTCCCATCACCCATTTCTACTGGGGATTACAATGGGAGCAGGGGGTGAAGCTCCCAGTGAGCACAACAAGGTGGCTACAACTCATAGAGCTGTTGGGAATGAATTTAACTCTACCCCAGGAGTTCCTTCAGGATTGGTTTGATTCTCCTGAGGAGCAGCTTTCACACCTGTGGGCAATTACTGCAACAGCCAACTGAAAAACCAAGCCCATCATCAGGATGCTTAAATTTACTAGAAAGGGGGCTAAAGCTCCCCTGAAAAAAACAGAGAGATCAATGTATGGAACAACATCACAGTACAGGCCCCTGTTATACACATAGCCTGGAATATTGAACACAAGTGGGTCCTCTAAAGGAAAGACAGTGTTGCCTTGGCTATCTCCACAGGTCAGAAATACTTTTCTTGCACTGCAGAAGACCTACAGTCATAAAGAGCGTGGGATTTGTTGTTACCAAAGGCTGCCCCTCTTTAGGACATCAAGCCAAACATGAGGTCTGGAGATGTTCCTCAGCACTGCTCTCCTGCACCAGCAGCCACTCAGCTCCGTGCAGCTCCTGGGATTAAAAACCCACTGCTGTGCAATGGGGAACAGACAGCCATGGAGCTGTTTAACAAACACATCTGTAAGATAAAATCAATGGATGCCAGAGGAAAGAAACAACCTGAAACAGCTGCAGCCCCCTCTGCATCTTTTGCTAATCAAAACACCAGCAAAACTCCTGCTGCCCTCCACCAGGTTCCTTCATGTTCCTGCCACATCCGTGCTTACCCACGGTCCCCTCACACATCTGCCAAGGGTTTACGCTCCTCACGCCCACATTGATGCGTACAATGAAATGTGTCGGTGCCCAACAGATGCCACAGAGCTGCTTGCCTTGGCACATGGTGACATCTCGATCTTTACCGATGTCCTGACACTGCTGTAACCAAGTCAAGCATGGGAGATGCACGGGCCTCGAGAGAGGCCCTCCCGCTGCAATGGGCAGGGTGCGAGACGGGCTGTGGATGAAGTTTCAGGTATAAAGTCAGGGCTCAGCCACAGATGGGGTGCGCCATGAGCGGTGTCAGATCTAAGCAGCGACTGAGGGAACGGTGACATGCCCTCAGCTGTCAGGCACAGGCAGGAGCTCCTCTCAGGAGCTACCCCGCAGGGAACTCCAGTAGCAGCCAGCAAGCTGAGCCAAGGCTCAGCAGGGACTCGGGCAGAACTGAAGCCATCCCGAGGAGGAGGAGAAGGGGATGAACCCTGGCGGGACGGAGCCGCGGGCCGGGCCCAGCCCGCGGCCGCCTCTCCCCACGGAGCTGCTGAAGCCTCCAGAGAGCGCGAGCGCATCAGGGCTGCAAGGCCATTGGCTGCCGCCGCCGTCCACCAAAGCGCCAAGGCCAATAGCAACGCGAGGTTCTGCGGGGCTACCGGCGGGTGCGCTCGGCCCCGCCTGGGCCAATCGCGTGGGAGAAGGTGGGCGGCGCCCCCGCCGCGCCGCGAAGAAGGGGGGGCCAAGATGGCGGCGATGGGGGGGCCCGGTTTACGCGGCGCTGCCCGTTCCCCGTCCCCGGGCGCTCTCCGCCGCTGCCCCCTCCTCGGCGAGGGATCGCGGGCCGCTCTCGCCGCACGGAGACGGAGCAGGGACGCGGGAGAGGCCCGCAAGCGCCGGCGCACCGGCCTCCCCTGGCTCCTTCCCGCCCGCCCGGTCACCTTCCCGCGACCCCGGCGCGGGGGTGTGTGAGGGAGGAGAGACCCCTGAAGGAAGGGTGTCGCGGCCTCCCGCGCAGAGCTTTACCTGGCCGGCTCAGCGCGCCGCTGCCGCGGCTTCTCCACCGTTGCCGCCGCCTCCTTTTGGGGGGAATTTTTGTTTTTGTTTTTCTTTTCCTTTTTTTTTTTCTTTTCCTTTTTTTTTTTTTTTTTTTTTAATTCTCTCCGCCTCCCCCTCCCCTCCCCCCTGGGGCGGACGGGCTCACCCAGCCGGCGGCGGGAGGGGAGGGCACAAGATGTCGGCTCCGTCCGCTCCGGCTACTGCCGCCTCCTCAGCGCCGCCTCCTCATTGCCGCTGCCGCCGCTGCTCCTGCCGCTGCTCCCGCCGCTGCCGCTCCGGCCCCGGTGCCGCTTCGCCCCCCACCACCCTCACCTCCCCCCCGCTCCCCCCCGGGGCTCCAGCGCCCCCGACGCTCTCGGTGCTGTGGAGGCGGGGGGGGAGCAGGGGACACACGCTCAAGATGGAGGCGGCGGTGGCGGCGCGGGCCGGCCGAGCGGCGGGGAGAGGCGGCAGCCAGCGGCCAGGCGGGGGAGGGGGCTCCGCGCTCCGCTCCCCCCGCGGGCAGGCACCGCCCGCCCCTCCCCGGTGCCTTCCCACACCCGGGCCGCGCCGAGCGGGAGGCCCCCGGGGGCTGCTGGTGGCGGGAGGGCGGGGGGTCCCTCCGCGCTGCCCTCATGGCTGAGGCGGGGGTCGCTGCTGCCCGGGTCCCCCCTCCGTGGCTGACGAGGCGGCACCGGGGAGCCGTGGACTCCCGGCGGCCGGAGCGCGCCGCCCCTGCGCCGTGCCTGCCCCCGCATCATCGCGGGTTGGGGTTTGGGAGCTCGGGTACAGCCGTGTGGGCCCATCCCAGGCCGGTACCCCACAGCTGGGAGCCGTCAGGCCACGGGAAATGAGGTGGGGGTTTTGTCCCAGGCTCGTTTGGGGTATCTTCATTTTGCAGCCCATGTTTTTTTTTTTGCAGGAGGCGTGGGGTCCCAGGAAACACCCCGAAGCATGATCAGAGTCCAACCCGGCTACACTCCCAGAGAACCTTGGCCTGCCACAGTTAGTCTAAACAAGCAACATAAAACAATGTAAATAGTAAGAGCCTCTATTTATTTTGTAGGCCAATATTTCAGGTCCAGATGGCCTCTTCACATGCAGAAGTGTGACAGGCTGGAGTGACAGTGAGAGAGGGACCGAGGGGATTTGAACAAGGAAGAAGTTAAGTTAGCAACTGAGATAAGAATTGAGATAGGAATTGCAGAGGCTCCCACACTTACTTTTTATAGAGCATGCCACATACTTGAGCATATGTGTGTTCCGCCTCCCACTCTGTGCAGAGTATTGCATAATATCACCATCTGAATTTATAGAATTAACTGTTTTAGAAGGAAGCAAAGAATGTTGTTTTCCCTCATTTACGGTCCAACTGGAGATCTTTTGTCTCTTAACGTATGTTAACCATGGAATCTGAGAGCATCTAGTGTGTGACAGTCTGTTTTGCAAAGAACTCAGGTTGGACCAGAGCTTGCTGCAGCTTTAAAAGCAAAGGGAAATGTGTTACTTACTGCTGAACAGTCTTTACATCCCACCTTTGAAATATATACTGTGTATATATGGGTTTTACTTTTTTACAGGTCTACTATTTACATATCAAAACTTAAAAATAAATAATAAACTATTCTTGTCTTGCATGAAAAATAACATCAAGGATTTCAAAATAAAGTCCCAATACTCTCATTGATTTACAAAGGATCTCACCCTCAAAAGAACAGCTGTATAACAGTATGGTCCTAACCATGAAGGATAAAACAAACCCTAAAACAACCTATAGCTGCATTTGCTTCCTGGTTAAACAGTAAATAAAATAATTTCAATAATTGATGAACAACTTCAGAGGCTGAGAGAACTGGGTTTGTTCAGCCTGGAAAAGAAGCTTTGGGGTGACCTAATTGCAGCCCTTCAGTACCTGAAAGGAGCCTGCAGTAAGGATGAGGAGAGACTTTTCCAAGAGCATGGAGGGACAGGGCAAGGGGGAATGGTTTCAAACTAAAACAGAGGAGGTTTAGGTTGAGTAATAGGAAAAAAATCCTTCCCTGTGATGCTGGTGAGGCACTGGAACAGGTTGTCCAGGGAAGCTGTGGCTGCCACATTCCTGGAATTGTTCAGGGTTAGGTTGGATGGAGCTCTGAGTGACCTGCTCTAGTGAAAGGTGTCCCACAGCAGGGGACTGCAGACAGATGTTTGTCCCTTCCAGCCCAGCCCATTCTGTAATTTTCCTTCTTTATATGGGAATTTTAACTGGGTTTTACTTGATCTTTTTTTTTAATATGACCAACTTTTGCAAGCTCTTTATTTTTTTACCCCAGTTTTGAAACTTTATACTCTTAAATTTGCACTGGAATTAGCTAATTAGAATCATATTAGGTTCACTATTAGTGGGATGATTTGTGCACAGAGATGTCCAGACATCTCTGATGACTGAGGGCCATGTGTTACAACATCAGAACAAGCTATTCATCATTTTGTTTTGTATCAAAGCTGTAGAACTAACATGTTATTTGAAAAAACGTTCTGAACTCTCAAATCCCAGAGGCACAGCTTAATTCAATTTCTTTGCTGTCCCAGTTTTTAAAGGGTGCAAGTGCAAAATTAGTTGCTTCAAATGAAAGCAGCAGCCAAGACACCTCAAACAGAGTCAGGCACCTTCATTCATATTACAATTTTCTCCATGTTTATTCAAGCATATAAGATATACTTAAAAAGGGAAGAGAAGTACCAGTTAGAATTGAGAGCTGACCTTTTTCTTTGTTGATTTATTGAGCCTCGAAACTGACTTATGTTTGTATCTCTCTTTGGCTGTTTTTCTGCTGCTGTTTTCTAAAGAATTGCTGAAATCAGAGCAATTGCTAAACAGGTCCCTTGTGCATTAAAGGTTAAAACCTGATACCTCAAAAGTGATAAGCCTCAGTTGCCATTTATATATGGCATATATAAATGGAATTTTATATCCATATTTATAACCCTCTTCAGCCTCACATCAGAGAGGTTACACAAGTACCCAACATTACCACCTCAGTGGCCATTATTTTTTTAATCCCAATGTCCTCTAATTTTAAAACTTTTTTTTTCAGTTGAAGTATTCTAAAGACAGATCTGAAATTATGGTTTATGGCAGGAGAATTTTTATTTTTCCAGCCAAGCCTGGCTAAAAGAAGTTAACTCACTTTCATGTAACAGCAAATCAATGAGGGTTGCAAATATACCAACCCTTCAGTGTTATTTAATGGAGTGCATTCCAACAGAAAAGGAGAGCTGCCTGAATCAGCTGTGAGCCAGCACCAGCTGAACATCACGTTAAAAGCTGTGTAAGCTCATGTGCTCAGAAAATGGCCTTGTAGAGAGAAATCAGGCAAAACATCCCCTAAACCACATTCACCTGGAAACTGTGACATTTTCAGTGTAGATTTGGACTCGATCTTAATGACCTTTTCCAACCTGAATGGTTCCATGCTAAGTACAATTAGTGCAGGGAGTGTCCATCCTTTTGGGGGGAAAGCAAATTGGTAGTGGCTATTCTGATCTTCATTCAATCTTTTGTGTCTTGTTTCTCTCAGCTGTGAAAAGAAAAACAGCCATAATCACGTTTCCAGCCAACACTCTGCTGACCCACGATACAGGAAAAATGCAGAGGATTAGGAACGCTTTCCCTGGTTGCTCGGGCAACAGCAAGACATGGGAATATGAAAAGGTACTACCATCCTTTGTACAGAATCTCACTGGAGTTCTCAGACATGTTTATAATTTTCTATGTTTTTCTTCTTTCCCATTGTCACATACCTAAAACATGAACATTATTTGTTTAGTCTGCTACCTAGAATGTGAAAATGTTAAATATAAAAATAGATAATCTGTCTTTTTCCTACAGGATAAAATAAGTAGTTTCCTTATAGAGGCTGTGGAAATTTTTAAAATTGTGCACTGAAAGGTTTCTAGGTGGTATCAAAAAACACAGCTATTATTATCTCTCTTTAGAAAACCTCTAATTTTGTGGCATCTCTTAATAAAAAAAATAATTATTCCTTCATCTGCTTTTTTTTCCCACTTACATGTGCAAGTACCTAACAAATAGGCCCCATAAAGTTGCAACTTCACAGACCTATTTAACTGTCAAACTTACAGAGGAAGATTGTTTCTGAAGGCTTTATTTTCCAAATTAAAAAATATGCTTCTAAGTCAGAAATGAATGTAAGAATAGCAAGTAAATAGTATTCCAAGTTAGACATCTGCAAGTTATCTGAGACAGGCACAAAAATTCCATCCATATATCTTTGTAAATTTATATCATAGAAACTTAATACAAACGGCAAACATATTTTTGGCTGGCCTGATTTACCGAATTTTCAACCACTTAATGGTTGAGGGATTTTTATCACTTGGTTTTGTGTTTTTAAGCATGTAAACTATACTTGTAATGAAAGGAATGTCCATGAATGATGTGTCAGTGTGAGTCATCGAGCAGGCACTGCCTGCACCTCTGCATGAGGTAATTTCTGCTTTGACTCACAGTGTCTGGCAGGGTCACACACCCCCTCTCGGTTCTGGTGCTGATTCTGGAGGATCCCAGCCTTGGCCTGAGTCACTGCCTCTGTCAAGCAGGTGTTTTTCAAACTCCTTTCAGGAAATGTCAATAGGATTTCCCCCCACCTCTCCCTTCTCCTGGCTCATTGCTGTTCATTGAAACACGTCCTCAGATGACACAGCAGCACTGGGATGGTTGCTCTGTACAGAGACTCTCTCCACTACCAACCTGCTTCATTTTCTACTGTCTATTTTGAGTTCTTGGATGATACATACCACGAAAAACCAAATATACATACACCTTCAGGGTTCCTGGGCTTACAGAGCACCTGCTCCCCACATTTGTTGGGGTATTGGGTAATCCTGCACAGTGTTCTGTCACTGTATGGGGTTGGTGGGTGAATGAATGAAACCAGAGCATGGAGCCCACACAGCAGCTGTTGGGATTGCTCTTGCAATTTCAGAGCATTCAGGGTAAGGGTAAACCTACTGAGAAACCCAGTCCCTGGAACTGGGTGTATACTCAGCAGAAAGATTGATGCTGAAGAGCCTTTGTGCAATCCCTAAAACAAGTGAGGCTGGTGTTTGCAGAATCTCTGTACCCCACTTGGCTATGCTCACAATTGTTCTTCACACATCTATTTGTATCACATGTCCCCAGTGCCTCTTCATGCTTGTCCTCTGCTCAGACAGACAATTCCCAAAGGGCATTTTAAATTGTTCTTTACAACTATCCAAGTCCCTTTTCAACTACCAGCAGACTGCTCAGTACATTCCTTTGTTGTGAAGATGTTTTCTCCCTCAGCCATCATTACTGAGACAGAAGACTCTTCAGGTCTACCTCTCTCCCCTTTTGAAGGAGGGCAAGATGATTAAAAAATACCCAGCATTCCCATTTAGTGGTTCCTAAATTCTGTCTGAATCTGGCCTTAACAGATGACTTTGACTTTAGAGATTACATTCTGCATAAGAAAACATTGAACTTCCAGGGAATTGAGGACACATCACAACAGTTTTGTCCTTACCTAAGAGAGGACTGGAGCAAAGGCCTTGTACATGACCCAGACAGATATGAGCCAAGAGAAACCTCACCTTATCACCATGGACCATGTGTGCAGCTGCAGCAGGCAAACATCAACACCATCCTATCAAAAAGCTGCAGTCACTGCAGGGTTATCCCCAGTGCTGCATGCCATGAGCTGCAGCAGGGAGGCAGCCAAGCAACATGACATCACTGTCCAGTTCCCAGTGGAGAAGAGAGATCAGAAAATTCTGGAAATGTAGTTTTTCCTTACTTGTAGTCTGTACAGCAAAACTGAGCATTACTTAAGAAGAAAATTAGAGAGTACTGAAAACAAACAACCTGGCTAAACCAAACCAAAATAAGTCAGCAGCTAACAGAAGGGGCGGGGGGGAGTTTAAAATTACTGTATGTATTATTGAGGTCAAATACTTTTCTCTAGTCCTGGGGACTCTGTGCTCTGAGCTCTGATACAGAGCAGGCACTTGGTGCATATCCCTTGGGATGGACTTTGGAATGATTGCCTGAGCTTGCCTGATCACCCTGGGGAAGAAGGCGTTGCAGTCCAAAGGTGTTATCACAACGAGCAGCTGTGCCTGCAATATCAAGTGACTGTATTGATAAGCTGTGGATCTGCAGATGCTCCAGTTTCAGCACAGGCTGGAAAATGTCCTGCAGATCCATATTCAAAGCCATTTGTGCAGCTGCCTGGGACTCCCAGTCTGTCACTGTGGAAGTGGCCTTGAATTCCCAGGGTGAGTTTGCTGCCTGCTGTGAGGAGGAGACAGCACTGATCAAATCCCAGGGAATTAAATAAGCAGGGGAAACACAAAAATAAAAAAAAAGAGGCAGTGGCTCTTCGGAGGGGAAGCAGCTGAGCAGAATTGTGTGTATAGGATGAGAGGATGAGTTTGTAGCTGCTCTGAACACAAGCTGATCCCTTGGTGCCCTGGAGCTGACACTGTCCCAGCAGCCTTGCTCTGCTGGGTGCTCTGTGACTGCTCAGGGAAGGGCATCCATAATTAATATACTAAACTCTGTGCTTGAAAAGACTAATGAGAAAGAATGAAATTCCTCCTCTCTCAAGTGGACAAATACAGGGGAAAAAAAAAAGGAAACAACAGGTCAAATTCTCTCACTTAAAGTTTCAACAAGAATATATTTGTCTTTTATGTCGAAAACTGTCTGGGGTGCTTCCCCTTTAGAAGAACAAAGTCCAGTGCCCACAGCACGGTGTCATCCTTTTGCTGGCACATAGAGAGAGGTCCCACAGGCCACCAGCAGCACAGTGTGGAATGAATGTGATGTCATCAGGGAGAACTGAGTCCCAGCCACAGCTGCACCCGTCGCTATAAGGACATCCCACTTCTCTTCTTTGAATCCTTCCGTGCAATGGGACTGAAGGTCAAGATCTCCTTGTAAATGTGCTCTTGAAAAGCAGAACAAAATAACCATTAATGTGTGATTTTAGAGGACACAAATAAAAGTTGGAGTGTTGGATGTGCAGGAAAAGGCATTCAGTGGCAGCTGAAAGAGACAAAGGAGAGAGACAAAAAAGTCTGCCTGGAGAGCTGGAGGGATCTTTGCTGGATGGATAAAAGCAAGAGATCTGAGCCCTACCATTGAGGCATCAGCAGGCAATCACAGCTTTACTCAGCATCTGTACAGGAAAGAAAGAGGGGTAGGAGGGTCCCATGCTAGACAGGAACCTCAAAGAAAATCAAGTTCTTACTTTTCCACTCCTCTATGGAAAGCTTTTCATGTTCCAGAGAATCATCATAGGAGTGTTGTGCCTCTGTCTCCTCCTCGATATCTCGGAACTGGTCGAAGTAGGGGTGAGCCAAGGCCTGTGTTGCTGTGAGGCGCTTTTCCACATCCAGCTGCAACATCTTGTCAAGCAGGTCCACAGCTGTGGAGGAAGGGAACAGGGCTAGGCAAGGTGCAGGGGAGCACAGGCAGCCTGTGCATGAGCCCTGCCAGTGTGGCACTGCTATTTCCAGTGTTTCACCTCCACACCTGAACAATGAAGAGAATCCTCAACCTGGCCAGGGCAGCGAGGGGCTCCCACCAGTGGAGATGCAAAGTCTGCCCAACAAGAGCCTCAGGGAGCTCTTACTAACAGAAGTTAAATTGTGCAGAAATAACAAATTAGACCCGAATAAGCCTTGCTGCACAGATTGGGCTGCAGAAACATGAGGAGTAAGCCAGGAACCTCAAGATATTTCTCAGGTCTAATAATTTGCTTTCATTCAGAGCCCTGCATCTCAAAGGAGTCTTAACATGAGTATCTGTATAGAAACCTATAGATCCTTGGTAAAGAGGAGGGCAGGAAACTCAGATGCTGACTGGTCTGTCAGCCTCATTCCCACTTGGTTTTAACATTTCAAGACTTTCTTCCATTCAGTTTCTAGAAGAGTTTTGCTTGCTCTCACCTCTAACCTACCTGGGAAGAGAACTCTTTCTAAGAGATTAATTTTTACCCTGAAAATTTCACAGCAGCTGTCTGTTAAATATTGCTAGATCCAGGTTCTACACTGTACTTATTAATTTTTTTTTAAAGTAGTAAATGGCCAAGAACAGCAGAACATCACCATTGTAATGCCAATAAAAGATAATTCTGCTTTTAACTGATGTATATTTTCCCTGAGGAAGGGCACAAACTGCAAGGGGAAAAAGTAGCAATAAATTATGAGAAGAAGAAATAAAGTTGAGGCTGTGGCAGTCAGCTTGCCTCCTTTCCAGCTGTGAAAACTCATGAGAAATGCTGGAGATTACTTACCCAGAGGATTTGCTTTAGGGAAAAGCACAGACAAGTCCTTCTTGGGGATTTTAGGAAGGGACTTGATATAACTCTTTGCCTGAAAGAGCAAGGAAAGCACAGTTACTGCACGTGGACAGGTGTGAAATACAGCTCTCAGTCTCAGCAAATGAAGAGAAGAGCAAAGCATCCCACATGTCCCATTTCAGCAAACAGTTCACAAGGAACTCTTTTTATTGGTCAAAACAGAGAAATCCTTCTGTTTTAAGAGCCAAGCAGGAGAACAGAGAAGATTGGTGATTTGGGAGGCCCTGCCAAACACAGCAGCCATTCCCAACACAGCAGCAGGTCCATCAGATGTGCCACCAGCACAGAGAAATGCCTTCCTTGCCTGGGGAAAAGGACATTTCCCTGCTGCTGCAGAGGCAGCACCTCTCCCATGCCAAACACAAGTCAACCTCACCCCCTGACACCTCTGCCAGCAGCACCCAAATCCACAGGAACCTCCTTACCGCTTTGTCCTCCAGCTTCTCCAAGAAGTCCTCTCCTGGATGCCCTGTTACTTTCAGGATCTGGGTCAGTTGATCCAGGTCTGGCAAGCTGTGTTAAAGATCACCTTTGAGGAGCAAACCCCCACCCCAGCTCAGCCTGCAGGAGTATGATTAGCTCATGATACAAACCCACCACAGTCACACAAGTAGAGATTCATTAGACGGGCAAAAAGAGCTCCAAGCCTTTCTTCCTGGAATGACATTTCCATCAAGATCATTTTTCTGGCACAACCACGCCAGGACACACATCCATGGGCTTGGAAGGATGTGCAGAGCTTTGGGAATGGAGCTACGGCCACACAAGCTTGAACAGCGGATGAAGAACCATGCCACCACAGAGGTGCATTTCTGAGGTCCCCTTCTGTTTTCCTCCCCAAACAGATTGGTCCTTGTGATTACCTCCTGATAAACCAGTCTGACACCTGTTTTTCTCAGTAACCTCATTCATAAAAACCCTTCCAGACACACTAAGAATTATTTCTCTGCTGAGGCAAAAGGTTTAGCTTGAAAGGATACAGTCTTTTCCTTTAAAGAGTGTTTTCCCAGTCAGCATTTCTGCCATGATACAGCCAATAGACCAGATATCCACTGTTCAGAGAGAAAAAGGGGGAAGGGGGGAAAGGAAGAAAAGAAAAATTAAAAACAAAAATTAGAAATGGAGCAGTGGTTTCTGGGGCTGTCACTTTTGCTGTTGCTTGCAGCAAACACTGATTCAATTTTCACTCCCACCCTCCTCTGTTCTTTCTCTGCTGCTAAAATCTCAGCTTTCATAATTTCCTGCAAGCAGCAGCTCTGGGAGTTGTGCAACACCTCTGAGACCTGCTCTGCTCCAGGGAACACTGATGATGAAAAGGAGGAAAAACAACTGGACTATTCAGTGAGATTTGAGCCAGCAGGATCCCCCAGCTCATCACCAGGGAGTCACAGGCTGGGCAGGGCTGCTCACCTGTCTGGTTGTAATGCATCCAGTTCAGGATGACCTCTGGGGCTCTGTACCACCGTGTCACCACGTAGCCAGTCATCTCAGCATCAGCCTGCCTGGCCAAGCCAAAATCCAGGATCTGCAGTGCCAAAGGAAGAATAAGGAGAAGGGAGGGCAGGAGAGAAAAGAGAAATCCTATGGGCAAGTGAGACTCGGCTTCCAAGAGAAAATGGAGTAGCTCCAATCAGGTAATAACAAAGCTCCAACTACACCACAGATACCCATGGAACGGTTCAAAGAATTTACATATCTTAATTCCACTGTAAATTAAAAGCCAGCTGCAAACCATGTTGTCACAAAAAGACCCTTCTGAAAGGATCAGTGCTTTGTGCTCCCTGGAAGGTCACTGCCTTTCTTGAAGCTTAAGTTTTACTCAATGTGCTTTATTGGAGTTGGTCTGTGACCTGGTGGAGAAGGCGTGCTCCCAGGTCACCACAACTCACCCTTTCCTATAAGGACACCTTGCAGGTGACACAGCTTGGCCTCTCCCTCAATGCTGAAGATGAACAAGCTTGACCCAACCTTTATGGGCAGCAGAGCCACTCCCTGAAATATACATTACAGAAATGCATGCTAGAGCACCACAGCAGCCAGCAGCAAGCAAACCTTCAGAGCAACCCTGAAATGACTTTGTCTGGAATGACAACCACAGTGTCCATGAGAACCAAAGGGCAACTGCAGCTGAATGCAGCTACCCTTCGGGGACCATTCACCTGCTGCAGGTATTGCTCAGCAGTGCTGAATTTCTCCAGGAAGTCATTACACACTGCCATCCACGAGGATTACAGTGACAGAAGGCTCATTTGAGGTCTTGTGTCCTGATTCAGCAAGTGACATCAGCAGGGGAGCATTTCCCACTGCTGCATCTGCCAAGGAACACAACGCCTGGAATGGAGGCTCAGGAGGAAAGGGGAAACGTGACAGTGCCAATTTCCTGCTGGCAGAGCAGTTCCTCCAGGAGCTCATGTGCTGCAAAGTGCTGCTTTGCCACCTACCTTCAGCTGGCAGTCCTCATTCACAGCCAGGTTACTTGGCTTCAGGTCCTGCAACAGACAGGAGCAGAAAAATTGGATGTTTCAACTGCAATACATCAACACAACTTCCTCTTGATGGGGTCCCATAACACCCCAGGTTCAATATCAAATCAGTAAATGACTGAATAAACACCATGCCTGCTATATTAGATTACTATTTTATTCTTTTCTGAAACAGTTTTAATTCAAAAAGCATCATAAAATGCTTCTCAGCTCATCAGAAAATACAGCATTTTCTCAAAATGCTGCAGGAATTAGTAATCCAAATATATATGGGGTTTTGGTAGGATGGAAAAGAGAGCAGACAGGATGGAAATTAGAGCAGACAGTGCTATTAATGAAAGGATGGTTAGGAATTTGTTAACTTTATGACTATGTTGTGTTTCTCAGACAAAAATCAGAATAAGAGCACACATGAACTTACCCTGTGGACGATGCCAGCTGAATGAATGTACTGCAATAAAAAGAGGAGCCACAATGTGATCACCAGCAAAATTTTCTGTTCTCCAGCAAACAAACAAGAGCTACAAACAAGAACTTGCTGAGAACAAACTCTGCAGCCTTCTACAGGTCCTTGGTCCCTAGGACAGCAGTTTGAAAAGACATTTCTGCCCCAAATTACTGACAGTATTTACAGTACTATTGCCAGTCTGAAGAAGATGCACAGAGCAGAAGAGGAGGGATGAAGCAATAGCTCCTCAGAGCAAGTACAACAGCTTCAAACTATCGAAGTTATCAAGGTTACAGCAGATGACATGACAACATGGTTATTCTGGGTGTTAAAAAAATAATCTCAGCCCAAAACCATAAAATTGCAAAACTGACTTCAGAGTTTTTAGCATACCAGCATAACCCTTTATTTAAACTCGAGGTAGCAGACCTGGGGAGAGGTGTGATTGAGGTGATCCCATTGATGCCTGTAAGCCACTGATGTGACTCCAGGTGAAGGGTGTGAGAGGACAGCTGGAAAACTCTGTCTCTACATCCCAGAGTTTGCAAGGATTGCTGTCAGCTCCCTCAAAGCCAGTTACAGAAACATATTCCTCCCTTATGCTCCTGAATAGGAAATCATCCCCTCTGTCCTCTCCCCTGGGAGCCTCTGTGACAGGTTCAAGGAGCTCCTGCTGCTGCCAGTCTCTCCCTCTCTATGCAGAGTTGTGCTGAGGGTTTGGGCAAGGCAAAGAGAGAAGCAAGTGCTGCCCTGGAGAAACCATCCCAAGGCCTGTGGCTGCTGATTACTTTGATACCTGATGTAAGCAAACACTCATTTTATTGATGTGTGCTAGACCAGGAATGGTTCAACAGCCAATTCCTGTTCTGAGGGGACGCCATAAACTCCCCACATCCTCCTGTACAGTACTGGAGGGGAGTTTAGTTAGGGTCAACCCAGAGGTGACACGCAGAGGAGACACAGGGAGTCACTAAACTCCTCCAGACCCACCTACCTTCAGCCCTTTCAGCATTTGGTAGACCAGGTACTGGATCTTTTCATCACTGAATTCATGTCCCATGATCTTTTGTAAATCTGTCCGCATGTATGGCATCACCAGGTAGCTAAAAGGCAGTAAGACAAGGCCCTGAGTCTGGAAGAAAAATGCAGGGGACCAGGCTAGCCTTGTTCTCACTTGGTTTGGTTTTTATGGCTGTGTAAGGAAGATGAGTTGTTGTGACTGTTCCTGGCTAACTAGCACATCCTGCAGAGGAGTTGGAATTTCAACCTGTTCTGAAAATTGCTCTTTCTCCTCCTTGGAAATCAAATAGCTGATATCAAGTAAGAACAAGGATCTTCAGGATCCTGAATTAGTTTAGACCTCAAGTGAAGTTCAATTTTGGACAGGCTTTCACCACCCAAGAGCTGAAACATCTCACACAGCACAGCAGCTGCATTGGCTCCCAAATTTGTCATTGTAGAGTTCTCCAGCCCTGCCTCATAAGACAAGATCCAGCTTCCTTCAGTAGCTGCCTGCTGAGGCTGCTAATGAATTGGTGGTCTTCCTGCAGGAACTGCTCTGAGAACCTTCACATGCTCTTCCTGCAGGCTGCTAACCTCAGCCATCAGCCAAACCCCAAAGCCAGGCACACTGCTCATCTGCAGTGATGGGGAAGGAAAAAGGACTTGTCCAATGTGATCATGAACACGGAGGGAAAATGCCAAAAAATCAATTGAGAAGAGCCAGAATCAAGAGAAGAAGGACAGATCTTCCAAATTCTAAGTTTAATTGCCCTGAGGCTTCATGAACAATACTATTCCCATTCTGAGTGCAGCCCCTTAGCTCAGCATGGGTCACCCTCTGTGTGATGCACCATGGAATGTAACACATCCTCATTGCACAGCTTGGTCTGTGCTGCTGTGGTGTCCCAGCTGGGAGCAGGGTGGGATCTGTTTACGTGTTCTGGGTGTGTCAGCCATGGCAGCTGAGGTGTGCTCTTGGTTCTCTGCATTATTTGGGGATGCTTGGATTCTAGTCTGGTCCCTTTGCACCCCAACCCTCTCTGTTATGCTGCTGCTAAGACACAGTTGTCTTGGAAAATAATTAAGTCTACACAGAGCAAACAAGTCCAGACTTACAAGTCCTGGAACCCCTGGTAGGAGGCAGTGGAGGTGAAGACATCAAGCAGCCCAATGACCTGAGGAAGGAGAGCCCACATTTAAATCTGGAAAACAATTGCTGTGCACATGGCACTCATCAACTCTCCACTGGCACATGCAAGTGGGTGAACACAGAAAATTCCACCTGAGGAACCCAGGGCCTCCTCACTGGTGCTGCATAAATGTTTTCCCTCTTACTAACACCCGGGCTCACCCATTACACGCCTGCTCCATCCTGGGCACAGCAAACAGGTCACAGGTAAACCCTGAGACAGCCTGCCCATACCAAATGTCAATTAAAACACAGGTGATGCACCAAAAGGATTTGCTCCCAGGAGCAAGGAAACACCTCTTGTGTCAGCAGGAAGAGGAGAAATGAGCACTCACGTTGTCATGCTGCATGTGCTTCAGCAGCATCAGCTCTCTGTAGGCTCTCTTGGCAAAGATCTCTGACTGGAATGGGCGGCACAGCTTCTTGATGGCCACTTTCTCCCCCGTCTTCTTGTCTATGGCTGAACTGCAGCAGGCAAAGAAAAAACCATTCTGGTGTCAGTAGAATGTTTGAACAAATTCTGCAACCCCACAGGTCACCTCCTAGAGAAGAGTTGGTTCCTGTGCTTGCAGAAGGACAGCAGAGAAAGGTCCTTTGAGGAGCTCAGTGGAGCTCTGCACACAGAGCCCTGTGTGGCTTTGGGCAGCCTGTGCTCTTTGGGGGATGAGGTGGGACACCAAGAAAAGCACAAGTGGCTCATCTTTATTCCCTTCAACCTGCAGAAATGAGCTGGAGGTAACAGAGCTGAGAGAAGAGGGAAACACAGATGGTTAAAGGTCAGAATTAGTTCTAACTCTGCCTTCTCCTTCCTTAATGCATGGAGATAAGGGAATAAAGATATGGCAATTTCTGCTTTGCCATCTGCTTGGAGGGTGTTGTATTTTAGGGCAGGCCAGCTGCCTTCACTGTATTCTGGAGCAAAGACTGTGGATGTCACATGTTGAAAATGCTGCTGCAATTAATCCTGATGTGTTCAGAATCCTTGATTACATATTTGCTTCTGTGTAAGAGCAGGTCTGGCTGACATGAGACTCTTCTCTGGAGCTGATGAAAACCTGGTACAGCAGCCATTGCTGCAGGCATTATTTTGCTGTGTTGTTCCTGCTGGTCACATTGGCTGCTTGCAACTGGACACAGCAATCCTGTGACAGCTCCTCTCCCTCTGGAGGCTCCTTGCTCAGATTGCCAAGGAGGGAAGGGAGGTCCTCAGAGAGCTGAAATTCAGGGTTCTCAGTGGTGTTTTCCAGAGATATCTCAGCCCTTCCCTGACCCCTCTCAAGAGGCAAACATGAAAAAAAAGATTTCTCAGCTGCTCAAGAAGGTGTAAAAGCTGCTGCTGCAGAACGCTGCAATAGGAAAATTTCCCAGCAAATCCCAGCAGAGGACAGCAAATCCTAACTCCACATTTCTGCCTCAGCTTTGTACAGCAATCAGCATCGAGCCCTCCCTGCTGAGCTCTGTCCATTCAAAACCACCATCCACACCCGGGCTGCTTCAACCTCCCTTCTTGAGAGCTCCAGAGTTTTACAGGGACCAGGAAAGATTTCTTTTGATGTTTGGTTTTTTTCGGCTGGGCAAGGAAACTTGAAAGGATTTCTCTCTTTTTTTTTTTTTTTTATTTTTTGTCCTGTCTTTATTTTTCTTCCTGATTTTCTCTGTGATAAAAATCAGAGAACACTGTACAAATATAAATTAAAAGTCAAGTCTAATCCTGCCTGATTTTGCAGGACTTACTTAAGAATCTAAGAGGTATAAACACATGTAGGCAGCCAAGTGAGTGCCCCTCTGTAAATTGGAAGCTGGAGGAAAAGGACAAAACCTGGACACCAGGGTTTCAGGATTAGTGCCAGTGGCAGGCCAGACTTTGCCCAACACCTATGAAAACAGACACACCTTTTTCTTTTTTTTTTTTTTTTTCATTTATTTTTAGCTCAGCATGTTATGAAATAAGGGCTCTGTTCAGATACTATCAATGGACTGTTTCATATTTAACCTTTCAGGGTTGCCCATCTCTGGCTCATCAGTGCAAACCCAGCAATTTCTGCCTTGTGCTTGCTCTTGCTTCAGGCATCTTTGCCTGGTTGAATAATTAACAGCAGCTCCTGCTGCTCTCTTGTAGGCTGGGGTTTATCATCAGCCATGAAGGAAGTCCTGTCTGTTAGTGATCCTGGTTTGCGATAATTTCTATCCACTTTATGATTTCAAACTGGAAACTGTGTCAGGGTGGGGGTTGCATTGTCCATCTGCTTCAGCTGCCTGGGACTGAGCAGCAAGGACACCCTGTTCCAGCTCCCACCTCTGGAAATCACAAATCACAGACAAATCTCTTCCAGACATTCAGGTATTCCCCCGCCTCCTGCCTGTGCTACCAGAGCAAGCAAGAGTCCACAGCAGCTCAAAACCTGCCCGACCCCAGTGCCGGGGTGCTCGGCAGCCCCGGCACCCCTGCCCTGTCCCCTCTCTGCCCACCCTGGGGCATTCTCTTCAGGCGAGCGAGCGTCCAGCTGGACAGGACACAACCTGTCCCCATCCCACATGCAAATGGCCTTCCTTAATGGAGGGGTTCTGCCAAGCGCCTCCTCATTCCCCCCGGCCCGGAACTCCCAGCGCCCCCAGCCCCGGGGCGCTGCGAGCGGGACCCCACTCACCAGACGGAGCCGTAGGCCCCGGAGCCCAGCGGGTGCAGGTTTGTGTATCTCCTGGGCAGCTCCCAGAGCGTGTTGTTCACCTCCTGTCTGTAAAAGCCTCTTCTCCTTGCGATGTTCATCGCCCGGCGGGTGTGGGACAGCCACCCCCCCAGAGTAGTGGAGTGCGGGAGGGCTGCTGAGGTGAGAGCGGGGCAGGGAGGCTTCCTGCGCTGCTGGGAAAGGCTCTAGCGAGTTTCCTTCTCTGTTTTCAGCTGTTGCGAGCGTGAAGGGACATGTCTTTGGGCCCTCCTCCCTCCGCCTCCACATTGGCAGAGGTGAGGCATCAGGTTTCCTGACACGCCTCGGTGCTGTACAGGTGCCTCTGGGCTCTGCTGCAGGAGGGGAGCAGCCGGCCCCGCTCGGGCACGCCTCTGGCAGCCCCTGTCATGCACAGCTCCCGCTCTGCTGCTCCATCAGCCCGGAAATATCCTCACGGGGCTCGGCAGGGGCTGTGAAATCCCTCCTCCAAACAAGGGGATGAGTAAGGACTGGCCGAGCCGGGGAATCCGAGGGACAAGCCGCAGACACACCGCGTCAGGCACGCAGGGGATGCTCTCGAAGCCGACGGACAGCTCGTGACAAAGGACACCACGGGATCACAGCGATGGCGATTTTCTCCCGAGCCCGGCTTCCCAGCAGCGTGGGGAGGTGCTGGAAGTGGGCTGAGGCTCTCCAAGTGACTGCTGCGAGCGGTTCCAGGAGCAGCTGAGGGATGGGAACAGCCCCGGCACGGTTTGTACCCCAGGCTTTGCTGGGCGCGGTTTCAGCTCTCAGCCCTTCCTGGCTCCTCTCGGACAAAGCAAAGCCCGTGCTCTCCGCCGTGTCTGTGACCCACCAGCCCACCAGGACCATTCCTGGTGAGCAGAGAGCACCTCAGCATTTCTCCCCAGCACCAGGAAGCTCAGGTGGGGCTCCCACACAGGAGGTGCATCCTCCCCGCTCCCAAAGGAAGTGACTAAGCCGAGCCTTACCAAGCCAGCCTAGCTGCTTGCAAGTGTTCTACCCCAGCAGCCCTCCACCCGGCCCAGAGCCTTGGCTCCTTCCATACAGGGCACCTGCAAAGGTGTCCCTACAGGAAAAGTACAACTGGGGGCAGGGAAAATTCACTGTGCCTGCTTTATGTGCAACTACTGCATTGGCCCTTATGCTCTGCAGGCAGCCCAGCAGAGCCTGCTGTTCACAAACACGGACAAGGCACCATGGCAGTATCTGTGTAATCAGCCCTGGCTGCAGCAGCACAGCCTGGAAATAATCCACAGCTTGGCTGGGTCTATAAAAAAACTCTTGCTCACACCTGTGAGCAAAGAGGTGTCACAGCAAAGGCTCCTGGTCCTTAAGCAAACATGTAACTCCTGGGTTATTTGATGAACACAGCCCTTGCTCAGCTGCTGCTGTGCACACAATCAGCAGCCAATTAGGGAGCCCTGAATAGCTGGGGCAGGTCTGGGTGTACTGAGATGAGTTAACTCCAGTGACCAAGTCAAACAGGAAACTTCAGATTGGTGGAAAAAGGGACAAGAAGCCCCATGGCAGCAGAGTCAGCCTCCAGTCACCTTGTCCCCTCCCAGCCATCACACCCAGGATCCCCCACAGCACAGCAGAGAAATTCACACCATGCTAAAAACTCAACACTTCAGTGCAAGAGGTTTCCAAGTACCAGCAGTGCAGTAAATCTGAAAAATAGATTTTATTTTTAACCAGTGGTATTGTGACATCTTATCTGGCATAACCAATTACAGCAAAATCCATGGATAGAAACAAAATAGCAGATCTCTGCTTTTGGGTGCAGCGTGGTGCCCAGGCAGCTGAGCACAGCACGGCACTGGCAGCAGGGAGTTTGTGCCCCAGGGGCTCCCTCAGGACAGACTCCAATGAACCATTCCCACTCACGCACACAGACACACCCACACGCACAACACCGAGAGGTTTTAAAAATCTTTAGCAATATTTCTGCATGAAATCACACTGTAGCATCTACACAGAAAATGGCTGATAAAAATAATCTTGCTGTAGGTTTACACAGTATATCTACATTTGTATTTGAATACCCAGCCTGCTGGCCCAGCAGAAAAGGGAGGCTTTTTGTCTTGATTTTGTTGGGCTGTGGAGAGTTTTATCCTAGAGCACAACAGAGCTGCTCTCTTCATCTCAGCCCAGACCTTTATTGAACTTTTGGCCTGAAGAGATCGCTGGGAAGTAGCCTAGGAAGAATCAATGGCTTTGTCATCCACGTCCCATCCCTTTGTGCTGCCTCTTCAAACATGGGGCAAAAACACTACAAAAACACTCTCTGCCCCACAGGTAACAAGAATACAAAATACTGCAAAAGCCTTTCTCCTCACATACACGGGTACACTGCCCACACAGGATGCCTGCAACAAATTAAATTCTAAAAATGTTTCATCCAGAAGCCCTAAAATTGGGCTCCTGAGTTCTCCAGCTACAGATGGAGCACACAAACATGCTGAGAAACCTCCCTCCTGCCAGTCTCTAACTCTGGGCACTTCACTCATGCAGAGTCCTGGAAAATACAAAATATTTGAACCATGTTTGTATTCAAACATACTCCCTTCTCATGTTTCCTCGGGCAGAGATCAACCTGCTAAGAAATAGCCAAGAAGCTCTTACGTGAGAGGATAAAAAAACTTCTAGTAAATGTTAGTTTTATGTATATAAATATTTGTATTTATAGATATAGACAGTGAAAGGGTGATTGTGTGTTTATGCATGCTTATTTCTTTGCTTTGGGTTCCAATACTTCTAAAAAAAATCTTTTCAGGAAATAACTTAAGTTCTGGCACAAGATACTATAGTCATTTCTTTAAAGAATGCTTTTTACATTTGATCTCACAAGAAACCTTTCCACCCAAGCTCTTCTCCTCTGCAGAGAGAAGGTCAGAACAAAGAAAAAGGTGCATGTTGCTCTGGTGTTGGACATGACATCCTTCCCTCATTGAAGCCTCTAGGATGACAGCTATTTCACAAGGAGCTGCAGCACAGCAGGAAGGGTGCTGTGATTTTATGGCACTGCCTGAGGTACTCAGCAAACATTTCACTGATGCCTGAACTGCCCCCAGTGCCATCCCCAAAAAGTAAGGACAAAAATCAAGCAGCTCTACATGCACATACAGCTACAACATGCAAAAACACACCACCTTGTAGGGAACAGAATACACAAACGTGTGGCTAGCAAGGATCTTCCCCAACCTCTGGCTCCTGGAGATAATGCTGAAAAGCCTCAGAACAAGAGGAGGAGGAAAGTGAAAAACACAGGAATACCCAATCCAGGGGTTGAAGCTGTTGCCTCAAAATTACTTCCCAATTACATTGAGTTCATGCCTCGCTACCTGGGAGCCTTCACCCTCAAGAACAGTGGGTCAGATTTCCACCCCAGCCTTCCTTTCCCCCTCTCTCCCCCTTTATTTAAGGCACAAACATATTTACAGTTTCAAACAACATCTTTTCATGTTCCAAGAATCAGACACCAGAAGGCCTCTACACTCTGCTGCACCAGGAAGATCTGGATGTAAATCACACACCTGGCATTGAACAAGGACATCCCTCAACCCCACCTTCAGTCCTGAAGAAAACAGAGGACTCTCTAAGACTATAAACCAACTTTCATTCTTTTTGAGGTTACTCAGTTGTAGGAGAATTGATAAATGGCAATGATTGCAACCAAACTGTCACTGTCACCTTGCTCACCTCGGCCCAGCAGTGCAGGCTGGTGGTGCACTGTTACTCCGGAAGAACTAAGTGCAGTCAGAACAGGTCTCCAGAGGCTTGCCCCAGGCTGTACACAGAATACAAGAGCATGCAGCATGTTTACATAGACTCAGCTTCCTTCCCTCCCCCCTCCCTCCCCAGTTCAACACACACAAAACCCCTCCACTAAGGAGAATATTGTTGTGATGAGGCACTTGAACGATAATTGGAGAGTCCCTATGAAAAGGCCTTCCCTTCACAGTGAGTGGGACAAACAGAAGAGAGCAGTTTCTCAGGACTCCATCTCCTCTTGGTCGAGCGGGGGTGGCACAAAGCTGATTACTTCATCATAAGTCAGGCCTGGGGGGAGAAGTGGGACAGAAACTCAGCAGCAGGACTGTGATAGCGCTACCAGTCACACCTTCATGCAAGAAAACCTGCAACAATCTCCAATGTTCTAACAGCATTTTACACAAAAAGTGTTGTTTAATTAAGACAAAGAATTAAAGAATGGTTACACCACTCTCAGAGACCAACACACACAATAAAAGATACTTCCAGAGCATTGAGGAGATGCAAGTTTGAAAACAAGGATATGTTTGTGTGCTCCTAGCAGTAACTAATTACCAGGGACTGTGCTAAACCTGCACACAGCATGTAGCAGATTCACTTAGTGTAAGGACAGAATCAACAGCCTGCCTACATTTTTATCACTTTCTGCTGTGCCTCTGACCATGGCTTAGCTGAACCTTACCTCATGGGATGGAGAGGAGACTGAGGGGAGACTCATCAAGGTGTGAGAGGGGCAGGTCCAATCTGTGCTCTCTGTGAGCAGTGACAGCACCCAAGGGAGCAGCTGGAGCTGGGTCAGGAGGGCTGGGTTGGATCTCAGGGAAAGGTTCTTCTGCTGGGCACTGCCCAGGCTCCCCAGGGAATGGGCACAGCCCTGAGGCTGCCAGAGCTCCAGGACTGTTTGGACAATGCTCTCAGGGATGCACACGATGGGATTCTGGACTTGTACAGGATCCCTGTGTAGGGTCAGGAGTTGGACTCCATGATCCTGTGGGTCCCTTCCAACTCAGGATATTCCATAATTCTACAACCACAACAGAAGCTGTCCCTCCCCTGCCCCAGACTCACTTTTCCATTCTTCAATCTCAAGCTCTCTGCTTTCAAAGGACTGGTCATAGGGGTCTGCCACGGGCTCGTCGTCGGGGTCGTGGTACTGGGCGAAGTAGGCGTGGGCCAGCGCCTCGGCGGCCGTGATGCGCTTGTCCGTGTCCAGGACCAGCATCTTCTCCAGCAAGTCCACGGCTGCAAGAGCACCAGACACAGAGCATCTCTCACATCAGCTGTGGGACTCTGCTCTGAAATGTAAAGCTTCTAAAGGCCCAACATGGATGAGGAATCTGTACTTTCTCAGGACCCACCATCATCCAGCATTTTGTTCCTCTTACACCCTTGGCCCACATGTCCTTCATAAACACAACCCTGCTCTGCACTACTCCTGCAGCCAGAACAAAGCTCTGGGAAGCTCCAAAGGACAGGACATGCTAGCTTCAGTTTCAGGAAAATTCAATAAACAGATCTTACCCAGGGGATTGGCACCAATAAAGACATTTTCAAAGTTCATTTTCGGCATGTAAGACAAAGACTGGATGTAGTTTCTTGCCTGTGGAAAGAAATGCTCCGTTGAAGTATCAGACAATATCCAGCCAGCAAAATCAAGTACTTTTCAACTATCCTGAAGCACAGGTTATTATGGTCTGTCTCCTTGCTTACTCTGACACCTATAAGCACATCAGCATTACCTGTCCCAACTAAGGCACTCAAGACAGTAGAGGAAGAGCTGACATTACTTGTGGCAAAGATTGGAAAGCAGAGAGGTGCAGGAAGAGCTGAGCCCCTGTGTCCCAGCAAGGCTGGGTGCAGCCTGCTGAGCTCTGCGGAGCTGCACAGCACAGCACACAATGCAAAACCAGCTCACAGCCAGGCTCTCCCAGTCTCACACGTCTGTGGCTGAGCACACACTGCCCAGATCTCACATCTTCCTTTAGTACCAAAGTCTTGCAGAAGAGCAGTAGTTAATTGCCCACCCCATGCCACATGCAAGCCTTTCATTCACGTAAGTGGAGAACACTGAGTGCAGCCCTGCCCTGCACTCCCCCTTCCTCTCTCAGATCTCACCTCGTGGCTGGGCATCCTGTTAATGAGATAGGCAGGGGGCGTTCCCGTCAGACGCATGATCTGCTGAAGCTGGTTAATATCTTAAGTGCCTCGTCAAGGGCTTTGTTAAAAACAGTGCAAAAACCATTTCAAACAGAAAACAGTCGCATACAAAAGCATCTCTTCTGCAAACCACAAGGCAAAAGCCACACAGGCAGGGACTACTGATTTTTTTCAGCTACCTGTGAGATGTTCAGCAATTTCACAAGTGAACACTTAAAGCAATGGAGAATCACTGCTCAGCTGGTAACTGCCAGTACAGAAAGTATTTCTGTCCAAGGGAAGGAGCATCACACTCCAACAAGGTTGCGTTCACATTTCCAGAAATTTTAAGCCATCAGAGTAGACGCTTCCTTTGGCTGAGGCTGCTTCACAAAATTTTTCCTGAGTTGTGCAGCTATACACAGCTTCAGGAAAATGAACAAAAATGAAAACAGAAACAAAAACTCTACCCTCTGCACTGGTTACCAGCTCTTTTTTCCTCTTGCTGCATAGAAAGTGCTTAAGTTTCTTGTGGTGCAAAGTGAAACTGGCTCACAACTGACACCTTCTGAACAGCTGAGTGCCCTTTGATGTGGGCTGGGTGACAGAAGGCATTAAATGCAAAATTAGCAAAACATTAGCATTGAACAGAGTTAGCCGGTATCAGTGAACAGGGAAAGTGAGAGTCAGTAAAGTAACACAGCAGAAAACCAGAATTTGTTATAGTGACACACACAAAACCATCAAACACTAGAGTTTTGCTTTCCCCATACAATGGATAAAGAGTAGAAACAGTATTTACTGCCCTTTTTTTTTTAAACAGACTTGCTTCAAACCAGGATAAGAACAATTATTATTTTTATTGTGCAATAATGTTTAAAAAAAGACCCACTTCAACTTACACATGCAAATTAATCTTCTGCTTAATTTAGTCAACCTTCCATCTTATGTCTCTTGCTAATCCCTGTACTTCAAACACCAGAGTAGTCCTAAGGTCAATTCACAGGGCAACCAAATCAATCTGGGTTATTCAGCTCTAATCTCTCCAAAGTTGGAACATCCCAGGTGTTTTACTTTGGTTTTTACTTTTTACTTTGGTGGGATGTTCAGCAAGTTGCCCAATTGATCCCAATTTGCAGTGCACATCCCTCCAGCAGGTGTTATTCAAGGCTAATCTCACATTTGTATTTACAGTCACTGTTACAGGAACATTAAGCTGCAGCACTACATAATCTTCTCACCACTTTCCACAGCTCTGATCCCCTGCTGCAGCTCACAAACTGCAGTGGCCTCAGTGCTCACTGTGCATTCACCTGCTCCTCCCTGGCTCTGATTTATTCACTCCTCCTTCAGGAACAGGTACAATTAAAGGCCATTTCACACTGGGTTTGCACGATTCACAATTTGAGATTCCTACAGCACAGCAAGTGCTGCAAATGGAGGTGACCCTCCCAGAGTGACTGCAGGAAGCCTTTCTGGTGCTCCCTTGGTCAAAGGGCCCCATACAGCAAAACCCACATAGCACAAGAGCAGGCTCTGCCGTGGGCCCTGCAACAGCTGCTACAGAAAGGCACCTAAAAGGCATTTTCTGCTACAAAAATAAAGAAATGGCAGCAGTGTTTCAGAAATTATTCACACTACAGAAGGGACTGTGTGTATTTAGAGGATAACACACCTGCTCCTATTTAGAAAGATCCCTGGGTATGCAATCTGGAGAAATAATAACTGAGACAAGCCTCAAGATCTTAGCTGTGAAAAATACTTCCCCAGTAACACCTGATGGTACAACAGATCACAAAGCATAAACCCACAAACTGAGAGAAAAGTCACGAAGCAGTAAAATGAGAATATGGAAGGATGAAATCATACCACGGGCAGAGGTAAAGAGGAATAAAGATCAGATACACAAAGCAAAAGAACTTAAAGCCATCCAAGAGCAAAGGATTACAAATGAAGAAAAATAACAGAAAATAAATCCCAACACATTCTACAGATAAGACTACAGGAGAACAACACACAAACTCGGGACTTCTGAAAGGGCAGATATTACAATCAAAGTGTAAACTCACAGACTCTGAGGAGATTTTCTTCAAAAGCTCAGGCCCTGGGGTTCCAACGAGTCTCAAAATGAGCTTCAACTGATCAATATCTAATGATGGACCATAAAGGAAAATGCTGGGAGAAATCAAAATGAAAAGCGCAACACATCACCCTATTAATGCTGCAAATTAATTCTTGCCAAGGCCTTGACTGAAAAGCTATTTTAGACAAACCATATTCACTCCTCTTGTTACAACTGAATATAACTGAGCTCTCTGGTATCAGACTGATTGAACATCTTGTCTGCAATACCCCACATGCATGGAATGGGGCACTGCATCCTGAACTATTTTGGAGCAGAAATCTTTAGCCCCAGTGGCAAAGGCTGAACTTCCATGCTCCCTTCACCCCCTCAGGCCCCACACCAAGCTGCAGTTCACAGGATTAGCTTGCATTAGTAACAGCTGAAGTAAAGCAGAAGGCTGCAAAGGGTAGGCACTCATATTAAGAGGAAAGTCAAGGCTTTTTGTGAACACCTTCCAAGCTCACTCAGCCACTTCTTAAGCTCAGGAGGTCAGGAAATGATTGGGCCCTGCAGCATCACCTCACCATGGGCACCCCCTGCCCACAGCCAGGGCAGCCGAGCTGCTGCAGCTGGCACAGGGTCCTGCCTGGCACCTCCTGGCACCACCAGGGCAGATCAAGCACCTGAACATCCCTCCTGCCCGCCAGACCTGCTGCAGCAGCAGAGCAGGGCTCGGGTTTAACACAGGTCTGTGGAGAGCTCTCAGGAGGGAGCACTGCAGGTGGAAAGAATGTTTTACCAGGAGCAGAGCTCCCAGCCTGAGCTGTCCCCTTTAACAAGGCCAAGGTGACAAAACAAAATTGAGGGGGGGAATTCCATCAAAGACACTGTTCCATGTCTAAATCTCAAGACACTAAGAAGACACAAAGG
Organism: Ammospiza nelsoni; assembly: GCF_027579445.1. Taxonomy (NCBI): domain Eukaryota; kingdom Metazoa; phylum Chordata; class Aves; order Passeriformes; family Passerellidae; genus Ammospiza; species Ammospiza nelsoni. The sequence continues at coordinate 1,469,864 of NC_080655.1, forward strand.
ATCCTTTTTAAAACCATCAATGCATAATCTCCCTTCTCCCCTGAATTATCCTCCACAGGGATTTCAGACTGTCCATAATGTTCATATTTGCCTTTAAAATTATACCAAAGTAGTTACACCAATTTTTTTTAGACAATCTTGTGTTCTGGGATCAATGCCTTCCTGATGGCTGGAGATACAGCTGCAGTTCCTTCTTAGAGTATTTTTTAATTTGAGTACTGCAAGAACTTCAAAAACTGTCACCTGTTCAAAAAACCCTAGAAAACAACACAGTTCCTGTAATATTGACAAACTCTGTATGAAGGGAATCACCAATGCTTTGCTAAAACCACCATCTTTTGAGGTAAACTTTAGTCTAAAGTTTTATCTATCAAATTAATTAAGAGCTCTGGAATCATCACTTTGTCAGAAGAGCTGAATTAATTTTCCATTTGTAAAGTTACTTGGCAAACTTCTAGCTACTCAAAACACTCAAAATGTAAGAGTAAACCCAATATCTAGTTGGATTTAGCACAGCTGAATTGCAAACTCTGAAGAGTCAATGCTTAAAATGAGATCAGAATATGCTGTAGGAGAATCAGCAAAGGGCACTCTACTAACCACAACTGGCTCATTTAAATGAGATTTTCTTCAGAGCTATTTAAAACAGTCCTTACTTCTTGCACTTATTGTGCAAGCAGCAGTTGAAGTGCAAATTTCAGAGTGCTAACATGCCACAGCTCATTTTAAATATTTAATTTATTTAAAGGCATTTAAAAGCCTGTGCACTGGTGTGCCAACACTATTGCTGCCCTGTTTGCTAGTGGAAGATACTTCTGAGATAAATAAGGAAAAACAGACTGTGGAACTGGCCCGGCCAAAACCCAACCCTGCTTCTGGTTTTAGGCCTGCCATCTCTAACCTGCTCAACTGCAGCATTCCTTAACTACAGGGCCCAGCACCTCCCAGAGAAATGAGCCACAAGCAATAAAGACAGGAAAGAGATTTAATAAATACAAAGCAGGAGAAAAACACCAGCACATGTGCATGGGGAAGGAAAGCACAGCATGCAAACCCCAAGGGCCATCTTCAAGGTACTCCGAAGGACTGAGGAGGGATTCTAAAATTCAGAAAATAACCTGCTATCACCACCAGCAGCAAATCTCACAAGATTGTAATGGTTTATCCAGGCAAAGCAAAGTTCCAAGTTGTTTTAGCTGCCATCACAAGCAAGAACAAGGTGTATCAGAAGAATATGTAATTTCAGACTGGTTAGTTATCATGGAAGTTTCAGAATACTGAATAAAAACAGTAAAAAAAAAAAACAAACAACACTCTCCAGAGTTCAAGGGAACACAAAACATACAAAAATGCTAAACTAGTACAAGAAAAGCTAGATATTCTTATTTTTACTTTATATTATTTTGTGCGAGTCAAATATTCAAACAAAGTTAACTTTCCTGCTTATTTGTATGAATAATTCACATTCAGAGCTGTAAAACTTTAATATTTGTGTTTAACAGAAACTGATCTTGGCATCAGACAAATAAAACAATACCAACAAGAAAGCCTCAGCTAAGCCTCCCATGCACAGAAAATGCTGAGCTGGAAGGCACCCACAAGGATCAGAGTCCAATGCCTGAGGACTCTGATTTTCATCACCTCACTTTTTGGTCTCTGAATCCTTTCCCACAATCCTGATCCCCTTCTCCAGCTCCTGGCAGAGATTTCACCGGTATTAGAAATCCATCTTTCATCCAATGCTTCCACCCATAGATTACAATAGGAATAATTCAATTACCTTCCATTCAGTTGTAAATTAGAAGTAGTTCAGCAATCCTGCAGAGCTAAGCCCAAATTAACCACAGGGTTTTCCCTAAGAGTATCTCAATTCTTGCTTTAAGTCAATGACAGCTGTGGTTAGAATCTCTACAGATTCAGAGGTTTAAACTCAACATTCATTTTTCAGAGGCACAATCATCACAGACAGCACTGAAGATCCTCATTTCAGAGTCCCAGTTTTTTACTTACCTGACTAAATGAACTCACAGCTTACCTGCACTGAAGGGGTGCATCCCAGGCTGTACACAGAAATAAGTGAGGGACTGTAAATAACATCCCAGCACTTCTGCCAAATCCTTGCTGAAAGGGACCAACAATACAACAAGAGAACCATCTGAACAGGGGATGATCATCCTGAGGAGCCATTACATATTCTGTCATTCTAATTTTGGAAGTGTAAGGCTCACACTTGAGAAAATTTACATCTTGAGACTAAAAACCAAGAACTACTTCAAATGTTCAGTTGTCAAACAGGAGCAATTTCCAGCAACACAAAGTCCCATTGCTTCCAACTGCACAGGGAATTTTCTAGAGCTGGATATGGATATCACATCCTTGGCTACTGGACACAAGGCAAACATACCTTGAATTATTCATGTTAATATTAACTCCAAAGTCAGGAAGTCAGCAATTGTACAGTGACACCACAGGAGGAACAAGAGTCTCTGCAAATCTGTGGGTACACTAAAATTAAGGGCCCAGAACTACCCAACAGGATCTAAACCTGGAAAACCCCTTCAACTCTCTCCTAAAGTAATGCACATATAAAGATTTCAAAGAGCCTTCCAAGACAGGAAGAAACCAGAACTGACTTATCTTAATTGTGCTTGCTGTCTTTAGATGCCAGCAAACCTGGAGTGGGAGCTGCCAGCCAGGGTCCTTTCCAATCCTTGGGTAAGAGTTCCATGCACAAACAGGATTCAGAACCAACCCTGCTCCTCTTTTAGTTTTAAACAGAAGCACTGGAAGAATTACACTACTACAAAGTCTAAGATAGGAAAGCATTGGGTCTGTTTCTTAAATCTAAGCAACTCAAAACAGAAAGAGCATTTAATTAAAAAGCATTACTGCCATTTGCAAACGAAATTGAGCATTTAAAGTAAATCATCACAAGCATCTGCTGGGAGACATAAATGAATGAAGTACCTTATTATGATAAAGCAAATAAATTAGCTCCTAGAAGTAAACTTCATTTTGCATTGCAGATATCAGTGGCTCTAATTTACAGCTAAGAACAGAGTTGGATAAAAAACTTCTCAGACTTGGAAGAATCACCATTTTGTTCAATTCATAAAAACCACAAAATAAATCAAAACCATGAAGCATTTCTTACACATTGCAAATCCTATTACAAATATTTTAGTTGCAAGCATCAAGTTCTTTAAAATCTGAAGTGTCACTGTTGCTAGGGTTAAATAGCAACAGCTTAAAGGCTTTTGCTTTGTTTGAATGAACAATTCTTGGTATCTCAGTTTTTCTTAAAAGAAATTAAAAAAAATCTGTCCAAACCAACCTACACATGCTGAATCAACAGATAAAAATACACCAGCTTTGTTTAATTCAGTTTCTGCATTTGACAAGAGAAAAATACAGCAGAGATGACTACACAGCACAGTACAACAAATTCAGAGAGAAATTATGAGATGGAGTCAAGCAGAAAAATAGGAGAGGATAAAGTTAAAGCACATTGAAAAGAGGTGACACTGTGAAAGCTGGAATGAAAGCTTCTCCTCAGGAGGGAGTTTTGGAACCCAGATGTTTTCTGAAGGTAAATAAACAGCAGGCAGCAATTCCAACACCAGCTTCCTTTTCATCAAGTGCTAACATACTTAAATTCACTGACACAAATACTAACAAATTAACAGAAGTTATTAAAATGAACAGACTGTGGTTGAAATAACAAACTTTGGTAAAAGGTGGGCAATGTTATTTTCTCTGGCAAATGAAAGCTCAATCTCTAGGCAATGAAAAATCTTGCCAGTAGTAAATCTCACCCCAATCTTGTGTGGCTGAGCAAAAATTTTAAGTGCAACAATTTGCATTAAGTCTCACTTCCAATTTCCTGGGGAAAATATGAGCAAATCTCATAAAGTTGTCTTAAATTTGCCAAAGTGTCCTACCCAGTCCAGTCTGATGAGGCAAAAAAAATATTTTGGAAAGATCTTATTCAAGGTTGAATTCTCACATCAGTACAAGCACACTGTGAAAGGAGGTTCACAGTCAGGCATGGAAATGGAACTTAAACATTGCAGAGCAATTTTAATGAGAACCTTGGCACTAAAGAATTTGCATCCACTGCTTTCACAGCCAGGATACCTCCAGGAGAAAAGAAGAGAGGCCAGAAGGGAATCACATTTGCAAGAAAACTGAAGCATGACAGGATTCTTGGCAGACATCCATGCAAGTATTAGCTAGAAACTCAACTAATCAATTTAAATAAACTTAAAGGAAAGTAACAGAAACAAAGAGTATATAAATCTAATGATGACAATAGACAATAAAGAGGAACAGATGTGCAGCAAAATCAAGAACTCACCTCTTTGTACTGTGAGTAAAAGAAGCCATTAATTTAAAAACAAACAAACAGAAGTCCATAATTAAACCCAGAACTTATTTTCTTGTCAACTATGTGAAAATGAAGATCTAATTTCAATTTCAAAAAAGAAATTACTTCTAAAGGATACGGTCTGTGCCAGGGAACAACGTTCTTCCAGTCAACAGCTCAGCCATAATGCATCCCACTGACCAAATATCAACTGAACAAAATAAAACAGAAAACAAAACGTGATGCATAAAAATACAGCCTGAGCAGAACCATCCCATCCAACCAGAGCAAACAACTCTGTCCTGAAACAGTCCCATGGCAGTTTTGTCATTTCTTCACACTACAGCTCCAGACACTCTCCTCAACCAGACGCATCCCAGTCACTTATTTTAAAAACCACTTTGGTAGGAAAAGCAAGGATAAGTGCTGACAATATTTTGCTGATTGCAGTTTCAAAAGTTCAGATTCCTGGTGAATGCTACCACAATGATTCTTCACTTCCATTTGACAGAAAGTGGTTCCAATACCAACTCCAAAACATAATTACCAGGAGTGGCAACTTATGCAATCAAAGGGAGATGCACGTGGCAAGGACAACCTCTTTTATTTCCCCCTCACAATTCATAAACTTGACAAATCAGAGGATTCCTGTGCTGCTGAAGGCATTACCTGTCTGGTTGTAGTGCATCCAGTTGAGCATGATCTCAGGGGCCCTGTACCACCGGGTGGCCACGTACCCGGTCATCTCATCGTCCGTGTGCCGCGCCAGCCCGAAATCCAGGATCTGCAAACACAAAGCAACACTGCAGGGCAACAAACACCCAGCACAAACACCAAGCAAGCACTGGCTGGGGACAGGCAGGTGGGAGAGCTGCAAAAACACGTTATGAAACCAAATTTCACAACCTGGGACAAGACACTAGGCTAGAACAGCGTAGGATCGACAATCAGAATTACAGTTGGGTATCTTGTCTCCAAAACAAGGAAACACAAACTAAAGCTGTTAACTCTGCACTTGCATGATGATTCACTAAAAACACAGGAGCAGATACAAAAACCACATCCTTACAACTCTACAGCTGGGAAGCACATTATTACTTTCCTATCAAAGTACTTTCAAAAGGAATTGTTTTGACACTTAAGTTGTAAGGGACATTCACATGACACTCAAATCAGATTTTTAAATTACATTACCTTTAGCTCACAGTCTTCATTAACAGCTAGGTTACTGGGTTTTAAATCCTAAAAAATTAAACATCAGCATTAACAGTGGAGTATGTGTTGTTTCACGAGTCTGAAGTAGGTAAAATTGTAAACAGAGATAAAAATACAGATTCTAACTGAGGGCAAATACTTTGGATAAATTATTTTATCAGAGTGAGAAATCTCTTCTGTGGTTCTCAGAGGCATCACATATAACCAAATATTCATAAACGCAAAACTGGTGCTGCATATCTGTATCTAAGAGAAAAGCTAATTCACAAAGGAAAATTATGGATCTTGACAACCACTTCCCCTGTTCAAACTTTTTACTACTTAACCAAAAAAAAATTTCAGAGAATTTTCTCTGGTTTCTCTTGGTGCTATATTGTAAAATTCACGCTTCATTTTTTAAAGACATCATTTCACTACAGGAAACAATCTTAGAATGAATACTCACCCTGTGTATTATGTCAGCTGAATGGATGTACTGTAAAATAAGATGAGACAAAATTTATGTAACAGTCCAAGCAGCCACCTCCTCATCTCTTCCCTGGAAAATACTGCCCTAGCCCAGCCCACACAATTCAGATACTCCAGTCTGTCAGTCTGTCTGTGTGTCTGTGGGTTTCACCAGGTGGCTGTTCCAGTTTGCCTCTCCTTAGGAACACCCAGGAGTGCTGCCACACGAGTGCAACAACACAGTAAACAAAACTGAAGAAATGGAAAATTCATTGCCAGAGAGAGGGCATCACAGTTCATAATTTTCTAGATTCTGCCCATAGGAACACATAAAAATGACAGTAAACCTTACTGATGCAGAGCTCCAGAGAGGCAGAAGTGAAACAACAATAATAAAACGTTATTCTGCAATATTTTAGGGAAGTTATAGAAGCCCTATGCACACATCTGAATTGCTGAGGGTGTAACATTCACCAGGAACTTCCACCCCCATGGTGAGCTGTCCCCATGCAGGGAACACAGGGACACTCACCTTCAGGCCCCGAAGGATCTGGTAAATGAGGAACTGCACGTGGTCATCAGTGAGCTTCTGGCATTTCACAATGTTGTTCAGGTCTGCTCCCATGAGATGTGTCACCAAGTACCTGTGAACAAAAGCAAACACGTGGACTGTGAAGCAATCTCTTGAATAGGATTAGGATAAAAATTCCCCATAAATCTCCAGTAGCAGAGCTGACTGTCCCAAAGCACGTTGCTCAATGGAACATAGATCGTGACACTTTAAATAATGTAGCAAATTAGTTCAGTGATTCCAACTGCACTGGGCAGTAAACCACAGCAGGTGAACAATTCTGACAAGTCCAACAGCTTAGGATATACTGTGACTTTGTGCTGGAATTCAGGATTATTTGTGAGTGATGGCAGACAAATTAAAGAGACAAATATTTCTGTTATAACCTGGGAAAGGAGATAGAAAAGACATTTTATTGCAATTTTCAGAGAAGTTACCTACACATCATTGAATTCTTCTAGTGATTTGGCAGGGGTGAACACATCCAACAAGCCAATCACCTGAAAAGAAAACAGTGAAGAGAAAAGCTGTGAGATATATTTATAGCAGTTACTAAGATCCTTTGTGGCACTGAAGTATTTATTCCGGCAGATGTTTCATTTCCATCTGTTCAGTGTTGTGCTTCATGCAAGCTGACAAAGCCTCCTGGAACTGGCAAACCTGATGCAGACACACGTGAGAGCTCTGCAGCTCCATTTACTCCTTCACATCATCATGAACCAGATACTCCAATACCTTGGACTGCATGAGGAAAAAACCACATGCAGCAAGGAAAGAGCAATGCTGCAGGCTGCTCGGTGCAGCTGGGGCTGTGCCTGCACTCACATTTTCGTGTTTCATGTGCTTGAGCAGCCGCAGCTCCCGGTAGGTTCTCTTGGCGTGGATGATGGACTGGAAGGGCCGCGAGAGCTTCTTCACCGCCACCCGCAACCCCGTCTTGGTGTCAAAGGCAGAGCTGCAACACAGAGCAGAGCAGGAAAGTCATCAAATGAACTCTGTGGGAACGCCTTCAAATCCACACTTCTTCTAGACACTGAGTTACAGGCAACACCATTTCTCCAATGAAAGTGATTCCTAGGTATCCTGGTCCATAACCTGCACACCACCCAAAATCTGCACAATTTCGCACAACTGTTGGTTTCTGCAGAAAATGTTTAAAAGATGAGTCTTGTCCACACAGTAAAGGGAAATCTTGTAGAAAGAAAGAGAAATGTTTATGACTGCTGCCTGAAGTGCTCTTAAACATAATCATGCACTAAAACTCTGGAGAGAAGAGCACTTGTAAATACTACCACTATTCCTAAACATACTTTCAAACATGACACTTGATCACAAAATGCTATGCTCAAAATACTATTTTCATGGATTAAATTCACACAAAAAATCCAGGACTTTGCCTAATAAAATCAGTTATAATTAAATTTCTTTGGTAAATCTCATCCAATCACCAAGTTCTGTTATACAGAAGTGCCTGGGAATGAATGATAAGTAGCTGTACATGACCAAAACTTGTCCCTTTAGCAGAAATCTTGCACATACAAGTAGTATTTTTTCTTAAGAGCCCATGAGGACTTATTTAATCCTAGTCAGTAACTATATACATATATATACATACATATATAGAGAGGGTACAGTAAAATTATATTTTAAGTAATTTCTTATCCAATTATAAATCTCTGGTCTGTTAAAAAGGAAGGAGGAAGAGAAAGAGAGGATATGAAATCAACACTTCACTCAAGGCAATGAATGTGGGGAAAGTATGGAATGGAAAGAGTCATACAAGGACAATACTGGTTGATTTTCCTGTTGTATTTATGCTTCAGGTGAACTCCTGGTTCCATTTAAAAGTGAGTATGCACTAGTTCTTGGTAAACATCAAGCAGAAAGGAATGCTACATATTTATAAAGTGTTAAATATAAAGCTTAACTAACAAAGCTCAAAACCAATCACAAGAGCAGGCCTAGAATAAACCCACAATTGCATATGCAAACCACAACGCCCACCCCACCAAAGGAGCTATGTGAAATAAAGGCAGCTGTCATTTGCTTTTAAAGAATTAACCTGCAAAAAGACTCCTCATCTCAGATTTGCCCAGGTTGCAAGGAATTTGGTAAGTGAAATAGAAAACAGAACAGCAGCAGTGACCCTTCCCCCAGGCCCTGGCAGCAATGGAAAATCCCTCAGTGCACAGTGGAAGAAGAGCATCTCCCTTTCTATAAAGGGCATGCACAGAGTGGAAAGACCTCTCTGGAAAACACAGGGAGGACACCAGGTCACAGCAGCAGCAACCTGCCAGAGCTGAGTTACTCAAGCTTCTCACACTGCCTCAAAAAACACCCCTGAGCAACTACTTCCAATGCAAGTTATCCTCTACACCTCAGCCAGGCACACAAAAGAAGCCATCCAGCATTCATTTTTAATGTTGATTTCAAATTCTCAAGTTTTCACACATCACTATGGAAAAAAAAAAAAAAAATCAATGTTTAAGCAGCAACACTTCATGAAATTGAGAATTCAATTTTTTTCAGCCTCGGGTAAAAATCACCATCTTGCAATACACAAACATCTCTAGATTGGCCTGAAAATATATGCCAGAATTTTACTGATACATAAGGTGTTTTCTAGGACTTAGAGCAAAAATAAGAGTAACCATCATCATTCAGCACATGCTGTTGTAAATTAGTCATGGATCTTCACCAGTTTCCAAACATTTCAGGTACAAAATGCAGCAAATACCAGCAACTCTTTCATCTGCAAAGAAGGTGATCCTCTGCATCTCAAACCTCCACAGACAAATTTCTCTTTTGGTTTCCAAGATTTTGAGATTTCAGAGCCACCAGACACAAAATAAGCTATATCAGGATTCAGATGAAATTGAATTTCACTTTTTGTTATTAAATGACATTTTTTGGAGTCATATCAAGTCACTGTGCTGCTGTAGCAGCTGTACAACCAGCAGTACTGGTTAAACAGCACAATGCACAAGCTCAGGAAAGAAAATTCTGTGTAATTGAACGTTCACAATCTAGACTTGAAGTCAGAACACAAAGTCTGGACATATTTGAGGCCTAAAATCATGCTGAGTAATTTTCTGCCAGTACAGATAACTGGCCCATGGTGCCTGCAGAGTACAGAACAGCTGTCAGCTGGAGAACACGGTAAAGAACACTGAGCTGCCTTTCATCACAGACTTTAAACAGCTGCATTACATCGATCACATTGCAGCTAAAGAAGCCCAATTAGGAAAAAATGACATGATCCACAGTTTTAAATCCCTTTTAAAACAAGATCAGCACAAATTTAGAATTTACCACACTTTTTTTTTAACCTCTTACATAGCACTGAGCTATGGCAAACGAACTGCATCCACCTCACCCCAAGTGAGCTAAAATTACAATTCTGATCTAACCTGAATTGAATCCAGAACACAGGAGGTAGAAGAAAACAATTACTTTAGAGAACGAAGCAACAAGGTTAGTTATGAGCACAATTTATTTAAATATTAAATAACCAGAATGTTAATTTCTGTGCAAAGGCTATTTTGCTAAATAGAAGCTGCTCATTGCTAGTGCCTCTGCAAATACCCAGGCTAACTGAATCTCCTTAGAGCTGGAGTTAATTTATTCACTCCTAATCAGACAGAAAAACACAGTTAGCACCTGACAGTTTATTATTGACTGCAGTCACTTCAGTCACCACCCTCCCAACACACTATAAAAGCTGCAAATATCAATAAAGGTTGCAAATACCATTCTCCTGCGCTAGAATTGCTTCTGCTTCTAAGAAAGCTGCAACAAAAATCTCCCTGTAGGACACATGCTCTCAATAATTTCCCTTCATATCCCAAGTTGCCCTACAGTCCAAGCTCCTTGCCAGCCCTGTCAGAGCTCTGCTCACAGCTTTTCTGTGCCTGCCCTTCTCCCACTCAGCTCCCCTCTCCCCACACATCTTCTGCCAACCCTTCCTGTGTGGCTGCTTCATCCCACTCACTTTTACAGCTCTGTTCCTGCCACTCCTCACACATCTACCACACCTTGCAGGAGGAGCAGGCACCTGTCCCTCCAAGCACACACAGGATTTGGAGGCTTGCATGCTTTGATAAAGGATTAGAAAAAAAATCCACAGAGGAACTGTGGATTAATAACACAAATGTGCTATTTAGGGTTATTTCATTTCCTCTAGACCCTAATGTCCTAAAATTTCTTAGATCTATAATGTTTCTCTAAATTCTCAGTAGCCAAGAAATTCAGACTCAGTGTCAGTACAACTGTGGGTTGAAATGGGAAGAAATCACAGGTTTTGGAGGGCTGTATCACTTGACAATCTATTTTTAAAAAGCTAAAAAAAAATTCTTATGCAAGATTTTGAGGAAGAGTAAGTCTTGGCCATTCAATCCTTTCCAAATTAAGGCAATACAGATAGCTTGCAAAGCAACTAAACCAAGCCCTTTATTTTACAAAAGCATCAATACAACAAAGAACAGCTGCAACAATATAACAATTAGTAAACTAAGATTTACCGAATGTGCTTCACAGCCTTTTAGAAATTGATGGGAAATTGGTGAAAACACCATTCTGCTTAGCTCAGAGCTGCCTGAACTGATGCCAGGAGTCGAGACTTCCCTCCAGCACAGGCAAGAAATGAAGCAATCCTCCAAGTGAAGTGAGTCACCAATCAATCCCATCCCTGCTCAGCAGCTTCCCGCTGCAACGTGTTGGATTGTCTGGGCCCCTCTCCTTACATGAAATATTACAAAATGGATATGTCAGGAGCCCTTTTTCAATGCACGCCTGGTTACAAAAGCAAGCAAGAGACTGTGTTGTATAAATACACTAAATGTTGCAAGAATGAATGAAAGAGCATTTCATACAGCAGATGCCACGGCAATTGTTATGTGACTTAGGAAGAATCAATCTGAGGATGTGTGTAGATTTTTCTCAAAGTTTTGGAACTGAATCTCTATTTGTATCCCCAACATTTGCAGTTTTTAAAAAATGGATCCTGAAAAACACCTGAGCTGGCCATTTGAACCTCATTCTTCCAGCACTGCACCCTTCAGAAAACCCTGCAATATTTGCTCTCATTTCAGGCAGGGGCTCGGGCTGCCTGCAGAAATGCCTCTCCCTCCATCCCTGACTCCCAAAGTCAAGTTTGTGCATTAGGGAGCTCCAAACCAGGCTCACAGCACGTTCAGAGCAGCCTCCAACAGCTCCCCAGTCTGAGTGACTCATTGGCACCTTAATGCTTTCTTTTCTATTCATTTTCCTCTCCACCTTCTGGAGATTCCTCATTTTCAAATGCCTCATTTTGACAACTTAACAGAGCATTTGATTACATTTGAATGCAATAATGCAGTGAACAAACTATATTTACCATTTTAAGGATTGTTCAAACACCACTATGTACTATCCCAACAGGTATGCACCAAATTCCAAATGAAACTTTTTATTGGAGAGAAAAAAAAATCTCCAAAGGGACAGAGCAGAACAAGTCCTTGCAGGAATACCATAAATAATATGCATCACCACTTGCAGCTTAATAAATGTCCATAAATATGCAAACATTTTTGTTGTTTTCTTGAATTTTTCAATTCTGACATACTTTCCATATCACAACATCTTTTCTGAAAACTATTTTTAGAAGAACATACAGGAAGCCATTAACATGAACTGTAAAAAGACTCTGCCACATGTCTGAAATTGCTTCCAATACAAAACTGTTTCACTTGGTCTGAACAAAGTTGCACAATCTTTGAAAGCTTTGACACAGCAAAACAGGAAATTCATGATGCAAACTCTTTAGTTACTGGCTGAAAACAAACTTTGCAATATTACATGTACAGAGGAGATTGTAGGGAGGGGAAGAGAAAATGGGAGTGGGGTGTATGATGTAGGATCAACCTTAAAATACAAAGGGCACAGCACGAAGCAAATTAATTTCCCATTACATTTCAGGAGTTGCATAACTCTGTGACACTTACAGGGGTATTTATCAGCTGTGTTAACAAGGTCCTTCTTTCACCAAAAGAAACCTGTCTATTCCCTTCCAATCAAAATCATTCTATAATTATGCTTTAAAAAAAAAAAAACAACAACCAATCCAAAAACACACCTCGGCAAGCATACTGGTTATTCTTGCTACAAAATTGACCAGCCTAGTTTGCTTTTATGAAATGCAAGCCTCTGCACACTGCAATCACAGCATTTAAAAAAAATGCAAGTTATTTAAGCTCAGCTTACCAACAATCTTATAACAGGTTAAGAACAGCTGAGCATTTCATTAAAACTGTAGCACGTGCAAAGGAACTTATTTTCTTTACTAGCAAAATGCAGCATGTGTCCCTCCTTATAATAAAATTGATACCCATAGTGTAAATTTGCACACTACATTAATAAAAACATATGCATGCCTGCTCGAACACAACAGCAAAGCAGCTTTGTAATTATGCACCCATAGTTCAAAATTCTGCTCACACTTTGACAGAACCAAAGAACACAGAACAAAACCCAGAATGCTCATGTGGAAGATGTTTCTTAATCAAAGGAGGCAGTAATCTGTGAACATTTAACTAAATTACTGCTAAAGTCTAGAGTCAAACCGATTGAAATACCACCTTGTCTTTAAGCTTAAGCAAAGTATGCAGCTCCATTTATGTTTAATGATCCACCGCAGCTCAGCAGAGAAGCTACAAATTAAGGACGTATTGTATCTCACACATGCAGCCTGGTTTGTTCCTATTGGGTAAGCATTAAAAAATAAACTCTTCCAGCTCCCTGTATTTCTGCAGGTCTCACAGCAGGACTTTACTCTCCCAGGGAGCACATTCTGCAGTATGTGTATTGCAGTAATTCCATAGCAATAAAACGAGTCCTCCTGTGTTCTTCTATTATTGCCAAGAAAATATTGGTGCTTGTAAATGCACTATAACAAACCAGGAATACAAAACCAGCCCTCCCAGCCTTCTCTCTATTTCTTGCCTATCAATAAATTCCGGATGCAAATACAATTGCCTCAAATATAATCTATCCTTCAGGTGCAGAAAGAAACTGGGACAAGAGCTGCCAAGCCCTCAGCTCTTCAAAGCCAGCTATGGGGGGGCTCCATCCCTCTGCACTCCCCACCTCCTAACTGCAAGAAACCTCGCTGAAATTTGTCCATATGAGCTCATTCGGGGCGGGACGGGGGGGCCCGGCAACGACACATTATTATCTTCCCCTGCAAAAATGTTTCAGAGCCACCTGCCATGTGGTGCAATGCCCGACGCATTCCAAAGACCAGACTGCGGCTTCCCGGCAGCACGGCGCGTAAAGCCGGGCAGGAAAAATGTCTCTTGCAGGAGGCTGGTGGCGAGCTGGGGGACAGGAATCCATAGGGAACAGGAATCCACAGGGGACAGGAGCTCCCGGGGGACAGTGGAGCGCCGCTCGCCGCGGTGCCCACCCTGGGTCCCTGCAGGGCACCGGGGGCCGCGGGGCGGGGCAGCGACCTAAGGCGACCTCCCCCGCACTGCCCCGTCCCCTCCCTGCACTCACCAGACGGAGCCGTAGGCCCCGGAGCCGACCGGGGAGAGGTTCTGGTAGCGCTCGGGCACCTCCCACACCGTCTTGTTCAGCTCCTGCCGGTAGAACTTGGGCCGCTCCTGAGACATCTCGGTTGCGGAGCCCGCCCCGCCCGGCCCGGCGGGAGGGGGAGGCTCTGCCTGCGGCTGCAACAGCACCGCCGCCGCCACTACCTCCTTCTCCTCCCGCAGCGGCAGCAGCGACTTCTTCCTTCCTTCCTTCTTTCGCTCCCTCCCCCGAGCGCTCCCGGGCGGGGGCAGCCCCGCAGCAGCGACGCCCCCGCAGCCGCCGCCGGCCCTTCACGCCCCGCCCCGCGCCGCCGCTGCCCCCCTCCCACAGGCACGGGGGGCGAGGCCGAGCGCGGCCGTGTCACCGCCTTCCCCCGCCGCTCTCCCTCCCCGGGCTGTGCCACGAGGGGCGGGATGGCTCCGTGCGGCGCGGCCGGCGGTCGTGCGGCCAGCGGCGAGCGAGGCGGGGGCGCCGGCGTGCGGGGCGGAGACGCGCTCCCGCCGCAGGTGGGACGGCGCAGGCGACACCGCAGCCGCCGCCTCCGCCGCTCACGCCCCGCCCCGAGCGGCACAGCCCGGGCGGCGCAGCCGGGCTCCGACCCCGGACACCCTGCACAGCCCAGGCAGCCGCGGGCACCGGCCCCGCCGTCCCTGCACAGCCCGGGCTCCTCGGGGCCGCGCTCGCGAGAGCTCCGGGCCCTGGGCACAGATGCCCCAATATGGAGCCCGCGCGGCCGCGTCTCGCGAGAGCGGCGCTGAGGGCGGCGGGGCCGGGCCGCGTCCCGCCTTCCCCTCAGCGAGCGCTTCGCTTCTCCTTGAGCCGTTCTGAAAGTAAAAAGGAAAGGAAAATAGATAAGAAATCTTAGCTAGGGCAGCACAGGGTGAGTAGCGGCGTGCCAGGGTGTATCTCAGCCCTAGTGCGCCTGAAGCCTTGCAAGCTGTGTGATTGTTCCTGTGAAGTTCCCGAAGATGTTTTGACACACCTCACTCTCTGTGGTTTGGAGTGGCTGGGGCATGTGTACAAGGCAGTAAATATAATGCTGAAGTCCCTGATATGGTATTAGAAGAAACAGGTCTCAGTGATTGTGGGTTTGTTTCTCTGTTTTCGTTTTGTTTGACTGTGAATATCGCAGTTTTCTTTCTGAATCTCTCTTTGGATCTAGTCTGGACTCTCAATGGTTATGGCTTTTCCTGCTCTGCTAAGTCCTCCTGTGAAAGTAAACACAGAATCTCTTATTCATCATTTATCTGGGCTTCGTTTCAGTGTATACTGAAACTTAAACTATTGTTTTGAGACCGTGACAGGGCTTGAGACTCAGGACTGAGCCACTGGGTGAGGTTATGCAAGGTGTGGTGAGCTAATCTATCAGCCTGCTGCTGCCAGAAGGGACAGGACCACACAGGGAAAGGGAGGCAGGGGAGCCAGCCTTCTCCTTCTGGATAGCCTGCTCTTTCATCACCTGAAGCCTAAAACTGTGGGTCTTGTCCAACTTGCACTGCTGTAAAGGAATTTTCTGGTGATAAATGCAGACAAACAGCTTTGAGTTGCTGGTGTGTTTTCTAGTTCTCAGTAACCATGAAGACTTGTCAACAAGGTTACTTTCTGTAATAGTGAGGTTCTTTATGTTGTGCAAAACCCATCTGTTCCACCACTGTCTTATTATATCTTAAAAAATATAAGCAGCAAATTGGATGAAATTCTGGAGTCAGAGAAACGAAACCACTTGATGCTAAGAATTGAATTGTGTATATTTATGACATGTGATGTAGAGTTAAGAGTCTGTCCACCCAAAATTAACTGATGCAATAAAATAAGTTTTGCCCAGAATTCAAAGGGAGAATTTTGCTAATATTATTGGAAACTTTATCATTGCATGTTTAATAAGAAAATCTCTTTTATTTCTTCCTCCAGCTCTTTAAGAAAAATGTCTGCCTTGCTTCCTCATGATTTTTTTCCCTGTTCATTTGCACTTCCCTGTTTCATGTGTTTTCTCTGTTCTCCATTTTATATCTGCTTGGCAGCAGAGCCACCCTTGACAGTGAAATTATGGACAGGGACACAGCTCTGTAATGTTAATGTGAGTCCCCACAGTCACTGCTCACAGTTCAGGGATGCCAGAAGCCTCACTTACATTTGGTTTGTAAATTATAAAAAAAAATAAAATAAAAAATCACCAACATTGCCAGGGAATTAGAAGGGGGGAGAAGGAGCACTGGGTGGTGAGGTTAGTCAGAGTTTAGCTACTGGAAATTCTGATTCAAACACATACATGGGAAATAAATCATGTAGGTCAAGTCCTGGTTTAACCCACTCACTAAATAACTTAATACAGGAAACACTTCTCTGGTTTTGGACAGGTGGGGTAGCTTTGTTTATTTTTGCTTCTCAGATGCAGTGTTTATATGGTTTTCTTCTAGGTCAGAAGGAATCAAAATACCATCCCCTCTTTTTGTGCAGTGTTAATTAGGTCAAGTAATTGATGTGCCCAGTGCTCTGGGCTTCTCCAGCACAGGCTATCATGTGAACAGCACACAGAGTTTTTGTGATTCATCTGGGAGGAATGCAAGGGCACAGAGGTGCCTGCCTGGGACTGATGCTGTGTGCCAGCTCTGGGATCACACCTGTGCAGGTGCCTGCAGGGAGCAAGCAGGGCAAACCCTGGCAATGCAAACCCTGGCAATGCAGCAGGGACCCACAGCAGCACAGGGGTCTCACCTCCAGCAGTCCCTGTGAGCCCAGCTCCTCGAGAGCTGGAATTTGGGGTGTCCTTTGCTCCCTTTGCCACCACGCTCAGGTGGTGTCACCTCGTTATGGGAACTGCATTTGACCACCTTGACAGTCTGGCCACCTTTGGCTAAGAGTTATATCCAGGTATGAACTTGGCTTTTCAAGAAGACTGTGCAGAGTCTCTCACTGCAGAGGAAACTGAATCCTGGAACTTCTTGGACTGAAAGACAGGAAAAACTGAAGGCCCAAATGGTATTGAGCAATTCTCCAACCACGTGTGCTTCCCTACATTGTTCTGGACAGTGGCCTCATGCCAAGCTTCTCTCAGCTCTGTTCAAAACGAGTAATGTAAAACCCATGAAAAGCACAGCCCTCATTTCCAGATTCTGTTGGCTCTCCTATGGAAGCCTTGATTTTAGATTAAATGGATTCCTAGCTATTGGCACTGTGAAAGGTCTCCACTGAAAACTTAAGGGATTTTTTTTTTCATCTTGTTCAGCAAAGCTCCAAATCTTCCCTTCCTCCCACAATGACTGCAGAGTTTAGCACCAGGGGACAAGTCAGACATCAGAATGTCAGCAGGAAAGTCAAGGGTGTTCATGCTGCAAAACAAATATCTGCTGAGAGGAATTCCAGTCAACCCTGACCTTTTTCCCCATACAGGTGTGTGGTGCCATACCATTGTTCCCACATATGGACACAAGGCTTCTGTGTTCAGTCAAGCACAAATCCCTGGACATGGGCTGTGAAGTGACAAAGCACCTGCTTTATAGCCACATATTCCACCTATACCTCCAAAAACCCACACAAGTCAGAGTTTAAAGTGCTCTATAACTTTTGTTGGCAGCCTGAAGTTCTTACCTGACGTAGTTGCAGCAAGTCCAGTTGTTTCGCATGCAGCAATGCTCTAATGTTCTTCCCAGCTGGTGGGATGCCACGATGCTTTCCTGGCAGGGCTTGCTGCAGAAACCCAGGCTGCAAATTATTGTGGTTTAATTTCATATCCTTTACGCATTCATCTTAGTCCTTTCAGATTAAAGAGTATTGAGAAAAACTGTGGATAGTAGAACCTGCAAGAGTTCCAAGGTGAATACATAACCACTTTATATATGTTTTAAGGTGAATACATAACCACCTTAACAAATACACAAGTGTTTGTTTAACGCATGCAACACAACGCCTGAACGCCCCAGTAACTGCAAAGGTTTTTTTCCGTGATCGTTATTAAATAAATGATTTAATATTAAGAATCTCCGAGTCTGATGGGCGTTGCACTCTGCTCGGGGCACCTGATTTCACAGACGGATTCAGCGGAAGGCTCAGCGGGCTGAGCGAGGCCGGCGGGGCGGGTACAGGTGCGGGAGCTCAGCGGGCGCGGGAGGCCGGTGCGCGCCCCGAGCGACCAAACGGAGCCCGCACCGCGTCCCGCGCACTACCGGCACCGCCACCCGCCGCCGTTCGGCTCGGGGCGGCTCCCGCACGGCCCCGCGCCTGCGCCCCGCCCGCGCCGCTGCCGGAGCCGGAGCCGCCGCCGCCGCAGCCGGAGCCGGAGCCGCGCAGGGCGGGCGGGGCAGGGCAGGGCAGGGCTGGGCCGGGCCGGGGCGGCTCCGGGCCGGGAGGCGGTGGCTCCGCGCGGCTGAGGCGGCCGAGCCGCGCGTGCCCAGCCCGGCGGGCGCGGCGCAGGCGCCCGGGGCCGCCGGCGGTGGCGGCCATGGAGCGGAAAGGTGAGCGCGGCGCGGCCTCCATCGCCCCGCGGGGCCCCCGCAGGGCCCGCCGCCCTTCACGCCTCTCTCTCCTTCTCTCCCTCAGTGCTGGCGCTGCAGGCCCGGAAGAAGCGGACCAAAGCCAAGAAGGACAAGGCCCAGAGGAAGTGAGTGCGGCCGCGGCTCCCTTCGGGCGGCATCTCCCGCCGGCACCGGCGCCTCTTTGTTCCCCCGGCCCTCCCCGCGGGGCAGGGACCGCCGGGCCCGGAGGGCGCTGGGGGCAGAGGAACGTGCGGGCCCCCGGGGCCGGGCGGGTTTGTAACCGGAGTTAACCGAGCGCACGTTTCGGGAGCGGAGCCGGCGCGGCGCGTGGCCCGGGGCGGCCGTTTTGCCGCCCGGCTCTGGCCGGCTCCGCTCCTTGGGCTGCCCGGGGAACGGCAGGCTCTGCCTTCCCTGCTTCTCCCCGAAAGCCGGCCGGGGAGCTGCCCTGGTGCTCAGGGATGATGATGGGCTGCCCTTGCCGGCTCCCCTTGGCCGCGGGCTGTAGCTCGGACGGAGTTGTCACCGTCCCCGCTCCCAGTCCCCAGGGCATTCAGCAACTGCTGCCTTTAGGAACCACCTTCTCTCCACTCTCTCCTCTCTTGACTCGCTTTCCCCCCGAGATTCCTTTTTTTTTCTTGCCGAAAGAATGCCGTGGTGTGTTGTTTGCTTGGTTCTCTAACTTTGATGCTCTCGTGTGGCTTCTTTCTCACCGCAGGAATGTCATGAGTCTTTATGTGTGGGGAACTTTTGGAGGCAGATGTAGAAATTAGAAGAACTCGAGTAAATACCAAACAATGGCTTTCAGCAGGCTGCACTGAGTGCTGTGTTCAGTGCTGCTCATGGGTTCCTTTCTGCTGAAAGGTGATGTCAGTCCTAGAGCTGGTTCTGTATACTCCATAAAATGCTGCTTATTCTGTAAAATCTCTGGTGACTCAGGATGATTTTACTTGAAGATGCCTAGGACCAAAGATAGTAAGGCTAAGGCTTTGGGGGTGGCAGTTGGAGGGTTTTTTCTTTAGGCCTAGAGTAATGCTTTCTCAGACACATCACAGGGATTTAAAATATTTTTTTCTTGTTGCCTTCAGCTAAGAGTCAGTGGTTTTGAGATGGGGCTTTTGAAGAGTGAGGATACTTAACCAAAGTATTTGGGAGCCATGCATTATGGTTCCATGCTATTCCATACGTATTCCTTGTATACTTGAAGGCAGCATTAGGACAATTTTTGAAATGCTCTCCTCCTTCTCTACTTTCTGTATGAATAATCCATTGTCTCATTCTATACATGTAACTTTTTTCTTTCTCTAGCTGCAGACCAGCAGTACTGACTCAGCCAGCAGAGTTCACAGTGCAGCTGGGAAGGTTAATTTCTGTGTAGGTTTTGAGGTTGCTGAATGATAACTTTCAGAGCTGGCACGTTAGGGGTTTTTAATGAATCTTTTTTTAACCACATATTCAGGACAGGTTAAATGCACTGCTGGTTAGCTCTTGATTTTGCCACTAACCTTGATTTGAGTGCAGAGCTGTGTTATTTGTTAAATGCTGTGTTTATATTCTTACACATTATGCTTCAACTCTTTTCTCTGCTACCATAAGTTTATTAGATTGTATCTCAAAAATTAAAGACACTTGCATGTGCTTTATGCTGTGCAATTAAATGAACTCAGTGTCAGCCTCTAACTTTAGGTACAGTTCCACAACATTTATTCTATTTAAATACAAAGCTGCTCTAGTTAAATCTTCTAAAATAGGCTTAACTGGGTTGTTTCATGACTTTCCATAAAATCTATACTTGAAACCACATGCAATGTGCTTTTAATATCTAATGTTCCATGATAGTTTAGATCACACATTCATTTTTTCTGTAATACATTTTTTCTTTACATTTGCAGTAAATAGCATGAAACAATGATTTTGAAAGGTTGAGTTTAGTATTTTGAATTATTATATAAAATTGTAGAGAATGTTCTGAAGGGAGTAAAAACAATTCAAAATATCTTTCATTTTTAAAATAAATTACAGCTGCTTTAAGTTTACCTACAAACCTAATATCATTAAAAACAGAACAAAAAAACCTTTTGCAAAGCTTAAAAGAAACTGGAAAGTTACTTTTTCATCATCTAGTAGTTAATATTGCTGTTTGCTTGGTTTAGATGAGACCAGTCTAAACTGATGATTTACAGAATCACCTTGTAAATATTAATTATGATTCTGTGTATAAGCTTTTTTGAATATATATTTTTATAGGAACCTCAGCCATTTTCTTAATCTTCTGTAAGTTCAGGATGATCCTATTTCTTTCACTCCTTCCTGTCTCAAAAGTTTCATTTTCTGTCAGTGAAGTAGAGCATGCGTTTATCCTAACACTCCTTTAGAAAGAGAGCAAGCAGAGTTTCTTGGAACTCTGAAGGTGAGAGCCTGTAATTTCCATTGCCCTCATATTTTTTCATTCAAATACAGAAGGGATTATCAAACCATGACAGGACACAACTGAAATTTGCTGGTTTCCATAGAAATCCCTTGGTTTGTGATAGCTGGGCTAGCAGACAGCTCCACAAACAGCTTGCAAAGTGCTCGTGTGGGGGAGTGGGGATGGGAAGGAAGAAGTTTGATTGCCTGTTATTTGTGTTTTAATACCTTTCTTATGTGAAAGCCAGTAGTTATCTTCAAACTGAGCTCCCACAGATCTGCTAATCAAAAGTATGTCTTGGTGCCTCTGAGTACTGGTATTTAAAAGCTAAATGTTTGACCATCTCCAATTTTCAATTTTCTGAGTTCTTGACAGTGGTGTTCCTGTAGCTCTGGGATAGCAGCAAGTATCGTGGATCTGCCCTACTGGCAGAAAATACCAGTTATTTACTCAGAAAAATAGGGATGCAACTGTTAATGAGTTGCAATAATCACAAAATAACATGGATTGTGCAGTCATAAGTCCCCCACCGTCAATGATTTATAATTCAGTTGGAATTTCTTGAGGAGAAAGGCTGCAAAACACTTTTGATCATTTCATACCTGAATCATGCTGGAAGTTGTGTGAAGTTTCCATATTCATTGAGCACGAGGTTTGCCAGCAGATCTGCGTGTGAGCTCTCATTCTCCCTCTAGATGTGCCTTAACATGAAATTACAGGCACACTAAGAAATAGTAATGAGTGCAGCCTGCCAGCATTCCTCCTTAGAGAGACATTGTCTCCATGCACAGATGTGGGAATGGAAGAGGGGTTTTAAATCCTGGCTTTTCACCATGCCACATGGAGCTTCTTCTCAAGTGAAAACACGGAATCCTTCAGTGAGATCTTGCTGGGTTGGGTGTGGAGCCCAGCAAAGCTCTGGCTGCGTGGTTGAGGTGGAAAGAGGAGTCCTGGGGTGTGTTTGCAGTGCCTTTATCTGGTGCCTGCAGTGGGTTTGTCACTCCTCCTGCACTCACTGAACTGAGTTTTGCTCGGGGGCGTTTCATGGGTGCAGTTTGAGCTCACCAATAAGGGGTGACACTGCTTACAAAGCCTGTGTTGTAGGCTACTTAAAATTAGGAAAGCATTTCCCTTCAGTTTCCTGCAGATGGGCGTCATCTTTGCAAATTTCAAGGGAGAGGCAGACAGAGAGAGGAGTAAGGAGAGTATCTTTTTTTGTTAGTGTGTATTTAAGGATGATGGGTGTGACAAAAGTGATTCGGTCTAAATGTACCTTGACTTCCTCGCTTGAGGGTGGAAGGAGTCTGCTTTTGTATCTATTCAAGGCAAGCAATGAGGTAGCATGGACAGTATTTCTGCTGTTTTAGGGACAAGGAAGAATCTTTTCTGTCCAAAACCGAGTTTTGAAGTCACTCTTGAATAGGAAAACCAAACACCTCCTTTCAAATTTTTTTTTTAATGTAAGTTATTGGAGCAGAGAGAACACATTCATGTTTGATGGTGAAGCTGAGTGTGGAGACTTGGCTCTGTGTGTGTCTGGTAATTTATAGAGGGCACCCTTCCTTCTCTGCAAGTCTGTAAGCCACACTTTGTGTGGCTGAGATTTCTTAATCATTTTTTGCCTTCCTTTTTGTGTGTGGACCAGATAAGTGATTCCACTGAAAATGGCAAGAGAATTCCACAGTGTTTTTCCAAATTGCTTTGACACCTTCTGTAAGGAGCAAGTGAGTGACTCAGATCTTAGCTCCTGCAAATAACTTCACCATCCCTGCTGTGCATTGCAGGGGTTGGGTGATATCTTCAGTGAACATGGAGCAAAGTCTTGTCTACAGTGGAAAATTTTGGATGTTTTTAGTTCCTTTTCTAAGATGCACAGGTTTGGCTAAACTATTAAAAGCATTCAAACTTCTGTGAGGTTTTAAGAGGAAAGTATCTTAGACATACAGGTGGATGAAGATGATTTTTTAAACCTCTTGCTTTAAAAGTGCAGGGGCAGCATCATTGTGTCTTTCACTAATAAAGTCCTCCCTAGGAGAGAAATCTCTAAATTGTTACTGCTCTGTCACATTGTTGGTGACTTGTTTCCCCTATCACTTACATAAACCAGCAGGATAAACAGGCACAGGAAATGACTGGGAATTGTGCATTGTTGGAAGATGATGTTAAGTACCCACTGCTGTGAAAAATACTCAGTCCAACTTTTTCAAGAAGATTTGACTCCTTCTGCTTGTTTTGTCATTTTAAGCATAAAGGATAAGTTTTTCTTGTAACTCTGGAAGGGGAGGTGTGGAATTACATCAGAAAATTTATTTTTCCTTTGAACACTCTTTGCCTGCTGAGTGATTGTGCTGGAATTCCTCTATCAAAAGGGTTTCTCTGTCGACAATTACCATGATCCCTGTCTTCATCCCAGCTTTGAATCCACCGGGCTATTGAATAGGCAAATAAAACCGGCTGGTTGAGGAAGATGAAACAAAGTATCTGCCTGAATTTCTAATTTCATTAGAGGGAAGAAGAGACGCGTAGACATCAAGAGGAGGGGATGAATGTTTATGCTCACCCCCCTGCCATGAGTGAATTTGCAGGAGGATCAGCTGAGAGCGAGCCCCAGCCTTGCTGCACGGTCCTTCACCTGCAATGCAGTGCTGGGCAGCTGCAGCTGGGTGCTGGAGGCAAATCCCTCTTCTCCTTCACTCTTGCACAAAGCTTTGCTGCATTTGAGGAGAGCCAGCCCCTGTGCCTGCTGCTGATGTCCCCCTCCTTCCCCAGCACTGTGGTGCCTGACTTTTGATGGCTTTTTCGAAAACTATTGGGCTGTCTTCAGGAATATCTTTATCCATGGGAGGCCGTGCTTCTTGCAGGTAGGTTCCCCTCTCTGATTTTGTCTGGAGAATTTGCAACTCTTCAGGGAATAAGGACCTTTGGGAGGGTCTCTCTAGATGTGGATTCACTCGAATTCCATAGAAGACTTAGCATTTTGCCTTAGCTTTTCTGTTCCACTTTGTTTTGCTTAAGTATAATGTTGCTGTGTAGTTGTAGAGAGACCCTGCAGATGCTGTTCATTCTGATGAATAATTAGCACAATGAGAGAGCAAAAGGAGAAGGTGATCACGGTGTTCTTCTGTAGATCAGAGGTGGCTAGAAAAGAAAAAACTACCGTAGAACACTTGGATTTTAATGTGTAAACAAAAATTTAGTATAAAATTTTTATATACTTTATCTGCATTTTGCAATTTTGACAACAGCTGTTTCAGCTGTCATCTCTAGATGCTGGGCATGGATTTTTCTGCTGTCTTTAACAGCCTTTTGTGCCTTTTAGAGTACTGTCTTTGTGAGCAAAGCAGACAGATGAGGCTTGTGCTTTTGTATATCATTTTTTCTTGGGTATTAATACATGTTCTGCACTGATTGATTCTCTCTTAATCCCTATCTTGGGCTGACATGGTCATTTCAGGGGAAGAGCAGGGTGGTGTGTAACAACATCAAACGAATTTTCACAGGAAGGCAAAAGAATGAGGTGTATTTTGGAGGTGATTTCATAAAGGAAATAGCACTGTAGAGATGTGTGTGACCTGAATTGAGCTTTTTTACATTAGCTGGTATCATAGACTCTAGTGTAGAAGTGAAACGCTTTTGGATCCCCATGAAAGACTGAGCTGCAGGCTCCAGGGTGTGTCGTGTGTGAGCCTGCCAGCAGCAGGATTAGTCAGCCCCTTAGGAGGGGCACAGAAAGCTTCCAGGAGAATGGGCTTTAGTGCTTCCAGTAACTTCTTCCTCCATGCATGGAATTGCTGTTACTGAGAGGCACTGGGACTGCAGAATGGTGTGATGTGTGTGTCTGCAGCACTGCTACTTCAGGGCAATTTTCTTTAGAGTCCTTTTTAATCCCTTACATCCTGTGCAGTTAAAGCAGTGAAAATCCTGAAACAGCACTGGGGAGAATTAC
The DNA here is from genome assembly GCF_027579445.1 of Ammospiza nelsoni. Taxonomy (NCBI): domain Eukaryota; kingdom Metazoa; phylum Chordata; class Aves; order Passeriformes; family Passerellidae; genus Ammospiza; species Ammospiza nelsoni. Next base: position 1,494,857 of record NC_080655.1, read on the forward strand.
ACTTTACTACTCAGGCTGTATGTGAGGTTCCTGGCTTAAAATCTTTCTGTCCAGCTCTTGTTCTTTTTACCCTGTCTATAGGATTTGTTGTCTGTGAGCATCTAATCTCCCCTTCAACCATTCTGTCTGTGCTCATTTCTTGCCTTTGCTGCCTGCTCTTAATTTGGGGATAATGTGTGACTTTATTTGTATCTCAATTGTCCCAAAAAATGCAGCAATTTTAAAGAAGCTTTTTGACCTCTAAGACTTTCTGCACCCCCTACTGCAGTTTCCTTCCTCCTACCCCTGACTTATAATTCAGTGACTAAAAAGTTTAAATACTAAATGTCTCAGGGCTGGATCAAGCTGCAGGGTTCTTAATAGAAGTCTCATTAGCTTGGCAGTCTTTGGTTTATGGTTTGAGATCACTAGGCTGTTCCTGAATTTAAAAAAAACAGCAGGACTTACTGACAGCAGAATGAAAGTAAATGTCTGGTGGTGGGTTGTGTCTGGTAATGATCTTTGTAGCTCTTCCTTGTTTTAATGAACTTGAGTTGTGGATTTTAAGTGACTGCAAATTTACTTACCAGGTTGGAACACAAGATTTCTCCCCTTTTCTGATGTTTAAGGTGGCTGTAGTTTGAGTGTTTAATGTGTGAAGTCTCAGCACAGTGCATGTGTAGTAGGTCAGTGCTGAACATTCATTCTGCTGTATAACTGTTCCAAATGAAAATATTACATTTTTCCAAAGGACTGAGATGAGTTAGTACAGCCCTGATAGGATGTGCAGGAGTCCAGCTCAGGACTGAGTTGTGAAAAATGCATCTGAGGGCCTGCCTGTGTTGCTGGCATAGCCACTGGGTGGGCAGTTCTTCCTTCTTGCAGCAAAATGAGCTGAATTTGAAGGAGGGTGCCGAAGGCACCACTGTTATCTGCTGCTCCCCTGCAACAATAGTTTCAATAGAAGAAACTTCCGTGAATTCACTGCTGGGAACTCTCTGTGAGGAATGTTATCTGAGCTTGTGTCACTGCTCTAATGAAGTTTGCTGCCCACTTCTTTGGACAACTCCAGCTTTTTTTAATATCTTCTGAGGAAAGGAAACTTAATGTTGATATCTTGCAGTACTTTGCCCTTAAATCCTGCCAAAGCAAGGGGTCTGTAGGCATTGTTTTCATCACAAATGTTTGCTTTGTACAGGGGTATCTTGAATCTTTGTAGGCATTTCATTGTTCCCTGTAATGCTTTGAAAAGTAAATAAATTACCTGATTTTGGTATTAGCCTTTCATGAGCTGTTTGGCTGTGATCAGTGTGATGCCATGACAGAGCTGAGGTGTGGGAGATGTTTTATTTGGGGGGCACAGGCTGTGTGTGAGGGCATGGAGGTGGCCTTTGCTGATGTGGCCTTCATGAGCAAGAACTCAGAGTGGCACATTTGATGGAAAAATAAACACATAAAATGAACACTTATTATGATTGTGGGAGTGAAAAACCTCCACCACCTTGGTGCCTGATTCCAATCCCTCTGCAATCACAAGCTCTCGGGAGGGTTTACTGAACATCTGCTCTGTGTCCTCCCACTCTCCCTAGTTCAGACAACTGTAATAAACTTTGCATCTTGAGTCAAGAGATGAGCTAAAAATGCAGCCTGCCCCTTGAGAACAGGAGAAATAAATGTCAAGATTAGGGGCTCTAGGGTTCTAAAGTGTTAGAAGCAGAAGGACTGTTAAATATTCATTTGACCTTGAATGTCAAAGGAACAAAGGCCCACAAGTTCTAAAACACTGGTTAACTTTTTCTTTTCCAAAAGAAAGTAAAGACTAATTGATATTTGTATTTAAAATAAAATCAATCAATATTTAAATTTTCAAGTTTTACCTAGGATAACAGAATATAAATCTGCTTTAGAGAAAGGCAGAGAAGGGTTTCAGAGGCTAATATTTCAGTGGGATCACTAAGCTTTTAAATCTATTTTATCTGTGTCAGACATGCAGTGTGATCTCTTTCAGACCTGACACCCAGCACCGCAGCCTTGCTGCTCAGTCCGAGAGTGATCTTCCAGAGCAAGAGGAGGAAATCCTGGGATCAGATGATGATGAGCAAGAGGATCCAAATGATTACTGTAAAGGTGAGCATTTGCCTGTTTAAGATGCATGATTTTCAATGCAATCAAGGAATCCCCTCCATTTCCCATTTGCTGTAGAGAATGAACATAAACTCCCTCTTACATTAAGAGTACTTTGAAACTGCGTATGAAAATAACATTTTTCAAGCCAACATGAAATGGAGAAGGTGGTCTCCAAGTTTCCTTCTGTTATCAGTCAGGATTTGAGTTGCAGAACTGTTTTTAATGCATAAGTTTAAAGCTGTTATCTTTTCCTCTGTGCCAGAAGGCTTTCAATATTGATAAAAGCAAGTAGGCATCTAATTCTTTCTTTTATTTCAATGTAAAAGGGACCAAAAAATCCTTTTCATATTCTTTGGGTTTCCTTTTGAAGATCAGATCATTATCTTGATATCCATTCTTCAGAAGAATTTCTTTCTGCAAATAGCCTTCCCCTGTTTCTCTGAGCAGAAACGAAATACAGAGCAAATGAAAACACCAAATCACAATTTCTTCTCTTTGTTCTGTTTTCTGCCAGTTCCATCTTTGGCTTTTCATGCTTTTGCCTCTGTGATGGAATCCCCCTGTATAGTCAGTAGCTTGAGAGATATGAAGGGTGCAGAGGAGACTTTCCTGTTTTCAGTGGCAGAGTGCCTTCCAGTCAGCAGAATTGCAAGGAGAGCTGTTTGGATCTTGGTTGCAGTTCCAAGTTCCAGATCTTGGTTACCTCTTTCACATTCTAGGCTCAGAGCACACAAAAGCAATGCTGATATTTAGCTGGAAGGTTCTGTTACCATCACAGCCTGTTTTCCAAAGCAGGTGTTTTTCACTGGGGAGATATTTAGCGGTGCTGCAGTGATTGTGATGCTCGTTCCCCACACCTGCTCTCTGGCTGCTGTGTTTTTCCAGGGGGTTACCACCTTGTGAAAATAGGAGATCTCTTCAATGGACGCTACCACGTGATTCGGAAGCTTGGATGGGGTCACTTCTCCACCGTGTGGCTGGCCTGGGACATCCAGTGAGTGCTCCTGTTCCAGCTGCTGTTCCTGCCAGGCATGCACAAACCTGAGCAGAAAACATCCTTTTATTTTTGGATAAAAACACAAAGCATTAGCTGTCCACATCCTAGAACAGGAGTTTCGTCTGATATTGTGCATGCAAGTGTGTGGGAGGGACTTAACAGGACAAACCATATCTGTGGGAAGAGTTGTGTTCAGTCTCTGACCTATTTTTCCATATTTTGAGAAATGAGTAACATGAATCTTTTGTTAAAAAAAGACTCAAAGGCAGTCTTTTGAGTGTTTAAACCTTATTTTTCCATGATGCATGAAATATAAACTCTCTTGCATGCAAAAGAATCGGGATAATCCTGGAGAATAGGTTCTTTGTATGAGCATTAACAGCTCCCAATTTACTTGCCATGTGTGCACAGAGGGAGGAGATTCGTGGCAATGAAGGTGGTGAAGAGTGCAGAGCACTACACAGAAACAGCACTGGATGAAATCAAATTGCTGAAATCGGTGAGTGCCTGAGTTGGGCTCAATTTTATTTTATTCTTTTTTTCTGTTTTGGGGAGTTTTCATTTGTCACATGCTTGATATTTCCAGATGATCAGGAATTTGTGTAGGACCCAGACAGTGCAGTGGATCTGACATCACAAAAACCTCTTTCTCTGCAGGTCCGCAGCAGTGACCCAAATGATCCAAGCAAGGAGAGAGTTGTTCAGTTATTAGATGACTTCAAGATTTCAGGAGTGAATGGTTCCCGTATCCTTTTGTGGAATAAAAGCCAAGAATTGAGGAGATGGGAGTTTCTTGGGCAGCTGCCCTGCTTTGGCAAGCAATGCCCAGGCATCCCTTTTCCTGCCCAAGGAAAGCTGTAGGAGGATCTGCCTCCAAACTGCCTGCTGAGCTCACATCCAGGGTGATGATTCAGTCTGGGGTCATTTGTGTCAGCACTGCCTGCTTGTGCTTTTCATGTTCTGCCTCCAATTTGTGAATCAGGACTGAGTGGCTGTGTCAGAGCTACCTCTGAGGCTGGAGAGCCCATCTACCTCAACCCCTCAATTTTGCAAGCAGCCTGTTAAGAACCTGTTATTTCAGTGCAGCATGTTAAAATCAGTAGCTGAAAATAGCACATGAGCCATCTATAAGTTGAAAATAAGCTTGGTTATCAGGTTATGGAAACATCTTACTTTGTAATTTATCAGCATTGTTAGGATGTTTGCAGTGTATTTCTCTGACAGCGGGAACAGCCTTCTCACAGGCAGTGATTGGTAAAAAATGCTAATAATGGATCCTTAAAGTTTGAAAGTTGGACTTTTATGCATTGTTTTCACTTTGAGATAAGTTAAATTTTATTTCAATGAGAATTGCTGGGCTGCTTGAGAGAATTGAGCTGCAATGTAGACCCATAATGCATTTTCTCTAATTTTTTTTCTGAGTAAATGTTGATTTGAGTTTATATTTCTTCCACTCTTGTGAAATGTATGCTTTCTGCCAGAGTAGATGAAAAGGAGCCTAATAAACTCATAGAAGTTTGGCTTCATTGCACTGAATATGTCACTGGAGTGACTGTAGCTGTTGAGATCTTAGAGCTCCAAAGCAGATCATATAAATATAGTTGAAATCCAGCCTTGTCAAAAGTTTGTTTTGCTGGTAAAGAGGCAAAGGAGGGCAAAGAAAGTGACTTCATTGGTCTGAAGATTACTTATGAAATGGAAATTTTATTATCTTTTCAGGTAATGCTGGTACAGAGAGATCTGGCATCAAGTTTTGCCTGGGGCAGAAGCGTAGGCTGTTCCAAAACATACAGTAAATAATGATGTACATTTGTGCAACTGGCTCCCACTCAAAGCAGGAGGTGGCTACTGCTGCAGTGACACCTCTGTGCAGCTCCATCCCTCTGTATTTTATGTTATTTTAGGTAATGGCACTGTTGTGTAGGATAGAATGGTGCTGTTGAGGAAGGCAAGCTGTGTCAGAAGGATGAGGGTTCTTTAACATGAAGTGCCCAACTGGTTTGGATTTCTTTTCATCCTCAGTCCTGGGAATTTGGGGTCCTTGGGTCTGGATGTCCAGGTTTTTCCTTTATTCAGTTCCAGATATCTGTATGGTGTTTGAAGTTCTAGGGCATCATCTCCTGAAGTGGATCATCAAGTCAAATTACCAGGGTCTTCCACTCCCTTGTGTCAAAAAAATCATCAAACAGGTGAGTTCCAGTTCTGACTGCACTCTTCCTCTTGACCCAGTTAAAAATCTTTCACTGATCTTTCTCAGATCCAAGCAAACAAAAGTTAAAAATATGTGATATCTCCTTGATGCAACAAAATATGATTGGGTTAGTACTTCTTTACTGCAAGCTCCTTCTGCTGCAGGTAGTTGTTTTCTGACACTTAAACCGTGATGGTTTTTGCTTTTAACCTCTTCTTACCTCAGCCATTCCTCATAAGTGAAGTATTTTTTTAAGCTGTGACAGTAAGCACAGTGCCTAATGATGGGAAGAGCAGGAGAAACTGGTTCTCCCTACTGGGTGGTAGCTGATAAAGAAACACCTTTCCACATGGGAGGTTCAGGGGTGGAGGAAAGTATGATTTTATTGTAGAGTATTAAAATTAGATTTTTCAGCTGTGGTAAGTTAAGCTATGAGGGTAAATAAGAGTATTTTAAAATGGTAGCTAAAATCTGTATGCAAATCTGTTATTGTGGAACTGGGCTGTAACCACTGATCACAGCAGCTCTAACCTGGAGCACTCTCAGACACACAAACCCTTTCATTGGCCATCCCAGGCACTTTTGCGTTTTCACTTTGCTCCCAATTACATTGTCTAATGGCTGACTTCCTTCTCCCTTGCCTGCAGGTTCTTCAGGGTCTGGATTACCTGCATACCAAGTGTAGAATCATCCACACAGATATAAAGCCTGAGAACATCCTGCTGTGTGTGAATGACCAGTACATTCGCAGGCTGGCTGCAGAGGCAACAGAGTGGCAGAGATCTGGGGCTCCCCCACCATCTGGCTCTGCAGGTGATTTTTATTTTCTTTTTTTTCCCCTGAAAATTGATGCTATTTCTCCCACATACCCCCTAATCATCACTAAGGAAAACTTCCTGAGTATGGTAGAACAATAATGCAAGTAACCTTTGAAAACCTGAGTGCAAATTGGGAAATTAGTCATAAATTGTAGTTCAGATGATGGGGAAGGCAGTTTGTGTCAGAAAACAAGAGGGAGGATAAATGCTCACTGGAGGCTGCTTTTAACAGCAGCTATTAGAGAATTCTGTGAATTCTGTAAGCTGACACTGGTAAATCAGTCTTATGTAGCACAGTGTTGGTGCACTCAATATGGAACTGGTGTAAAAATGTGGCAAAATTCTCACATTTCCTTCAAAAGTTTATTACCTTTCATTGCATGATGCTGGAAATGCATTTGATGACAGTTTCAACGAGATGAGTTACCTGTTGTCAGTTTGGAAAACTGTAACAAAACCAGCTGCCTTGACTTGCAAACATCCTTAAAGGTCTGAGGGCAAATTCTCTTGTGTTCCTCCTCAGAATATCCATCTGTAGTTGTGTGTACTTTTCAAAAACCACTGCAGTGTGTATGGGAAGGCTCTGTCAATCATAATCTTACAGCACCAACATTGAGCTGAACTGATCACAGCATATCTTAGCTTAAGGAAGCTCCCTTAAGTTTGGTATTTTAATGCTTTGATTTGCATTTTCATTTGGGTAGTATGCATAATGCATGCAGTAAATGAAGCTACGTGGCAGGAACTCTTTGATATCAGTCAAGCAAGTCTCCTGTCTGAAACTTGAATTATGCATTTGCTCATTTGATGTTTTTTATAATTTTTTTTATTGTTGTGTTATTGTAGAGAAATGAGCCTTCAAAATCACATTTGCTGATAGCATTAAAATGTTGTTATCAGATCACATAGGAGAAACGTACCTTAACATCAGAATGCAGTTGCAGTTTTTGAGTATAGCCATTCTGATTTACTGATCTTCCTTTCCCATTCTGATTTACTGATCTTCCTTTCCCTTTCAGTGAGCACTGCACCTCAGCCTAAACCAGTAAGTGTAAAAGCTTTCACCTGTAAGTATGCATCCTCTGATAGTATCGCCTTCACTGTTTCATAATCCAGTCAGCATTAAGAGAGACCAGTCTCATATCAGAAGGAAAAAATGTGATTTGTGTTTGGCATAGGTATCAGGCTCAATGCTGTCTTGGACTTGCAAATGGTGTTGGTTCATTTATCACCAGAACAAGGAGTTCTTGTGATGATCTCAAGCTCTGTTGAGAAAATGACTGTTCTGTGGAGTCTGAGATCTCCCTCACTTGGAGAATAATGTTGGTTTTTCATGTCAGGGCAAAAATGCATTGGTAAGAGCTATACACAAGTAGTTCAAAACCCAGAATAGCTGCTTTTTATCTGGGAGAGGAGCTGTCTCCAGCATTTTCATCAGAGACTGTTTCCTCAGCTCTAAGATAAATTAAACCTTGGTGCATTTTAAATTTATTGAAGTATAAAATGTTAAGTCCAATTTCTCTGCTTGCTTCTGCGTAGGCTGACAAAATGTCAAAGAATAAGAAAAAGAAGTTGAAAAAGAAGCAGAAAAGACAGGCGGAGTTGTTGGAGAAGCGAATGCAAGAGATAGAGGAAATGGAGAAGGAAGCAAACCCTGAGCAGACACAGCCTGAAGAGGAGGAGGAAGCTCAGACTCCTGTGGAAATGCTCATAAAAGTCAGTCCATCAGAGGAAAGTATCAACAAAAAGCCAGGTATGGACCTAAAGCATTGGCAGCATGGCATGGACAGTGTTGTCTCATGGATATGGGGAGGGTGTACCTTTAGCAGAGGTGGCTGTTGTCATTTCACCCGGGAAATCTCCTGTTCCAGTCTGAGAGAATGGCTGTGTCCAGTCCCATTTACAGAACTCCCATTTACAGAACTCCCTCCCTCTCAGGCTGCCCTTGAACACCTTCCAGCTATTTATTAAGACTTACTCTGCTACATTCTCATCTTCCCCTCTTGCAGCAGAAACCCTTGGACAGGAGGGATCCAATCTCATGGAAAGCAACGTGGAAAAAGACGCTGCAGAAATCAACTGCAACGGGGTGATCGCCATGACGGAGCTGACAGACTCTGGGAACGAGGGCTCCGTGCGCCTCGAGGACGACCTGCACAACGCCAATGCCCCCGCCAATGCCCCTGCCACCCAGCACCCTGACAACTTGCACAGCTCTAATTACACCCAGCACAACAATGACTCAGAGCTCGGGCCCCAGGAAGCAGTGTTGGACTTGTTTGTGCCCGTGGCTCCAGAGGATTCCATGGTGTGCCAGCCCGTCCCCAGCCAGGGGCAGGCACTGAACGAGCAGGGCATCAACAATTTCCATCAGGAAAGCATCAGGACAGAGATCCCTTCAGAGGATGAGAATGAGACTAACAGCCCCACAGACAACAAAGGTATAGGAGAAACCTTGTAAGAAAGGGCTCCTTGATATGTGGGAGATTTCAACACTTCATCGTTTGAACAAAAATGTGAATTTTGTAGCTGAAGTGATCAGAACCATCCATTTGAGAGTTTTCCTGCCAGGAATAATTAACCTGACAATCATACTCCAAATTGTTTGTTGTTTGTAGGTGCTGGTTGTAGCTGTGCCTGTTTTGACTTTGATTGCTTAAATATTCCTACTTTTTAAAAAAACACCTATGCCTTTGGTTTTCAGTGCAGGAACATTTCCTCCTTTGAATCAGGTGCTGCTTATATGATTTTCATTAAGCTTACAGATTGTCACTTGCTGTTAAATTAAGGGATAGGTATGATCAGTGTGTTCTGACAGTTTGGTTCTTAACATGGAGCAAAGGTAACTTCTCTCCATTACTCAAGATGGGTAAATGCTTTCCCATTTAAAAAAAAAAAAAGGTTATACAGTGTTGGGAAAGAAACCAAATTTCTTTAATGCTTTTATTTAAATATTATTTTCTTCAGAGTGGAAAAATTGTGTCTTGTAAGCTTAGGAGAAAATAAGGCATGAAATGGTGTACAGCAATTTAAACACAGTGCAGGTGTGTGTGTGTTTAATATGAATTGGTAAAACTGTCCATTTTTGCATCTTTGTGTTCTTGCCAGGTGATAAATATCTGCTGGGAGAAGGAGGGTAAAACTACCATTTGGACTTACTAAAAAAACATGTTCTAGCATTTTCTTGCGCACAGTACCACTAGGGGAGTTGTATGGATGAAAAGTAACAAGAAAAATTTGGATTTTGAAACTTGAGCTGCACTTTGCTGAATGCCTCTGCTAGGTTACTGACATCTTTTGCTTCTCACAGCCTTCTCCCAAATTTACAGCTTCAAACTCTCCCAAATTTTTGGTTCAGAGGTACAGCTGGATGCCATTTAGTGACTTAATACTTTTGTTCTCCATTGTGTCATTCAATTTTCCCAGTATTTCCTTTAGCTCTTGTAATTGTGTTGCAGCAGTGAGTGAAGGGTATGTCAGAATGATGCTGTAACTTGGGGACCCTTCCTTCAAAAATTTAGGAAGGCTTAAGGGAGGTTGTGAGGTTTGTTTTGTTTTTAGCAGTGCCCTTATTTCAACAAGTTTTTGTTTTTTTTAAATATAGACAGGCTGTGCTGGGAAATAGTCAGTGTTGCATATGCTCATTTATCCTTCTGCTTAATGACACCAGTTGGGCCTTAATGATGTTGTTGATAGAGCAGAGTGATGCTCATTTTTATACCCAAGCATCAGGGAGGGAACAGTTCTAATCCATCAGGAAAACTTCCTGGCTGGGGAGAGCTTGGTAGGATTTGGGTGACAGATGGTGACACTGCCTGTGAAGCTTTAATCAGCTGTTGTACACATTGCCTCTAGGAAAATCAGCTGCTGGGAATTTCCTTCTTAATCCCCTTGAGCCCAAGAATGCAGATAAGCTCAAAGTGAAGATAGCTGACCTAGGAAATGCCTGCTGGGTGGTAAGTTTGGTCTTTTCACATGGACTTTTTAAAGCTGCAGATTCAGTCACTTTGCCAAGATGGAAAATAATCTGTAAAACACATCCTTAGAGCTGGCTGTGAAAGCAGTGACAGTTTCAGGGAAAAAGAGAGGGGAAGCAGAGACACAAATAAAGAAATGATCCTCTAAACACAAGATTTCAAGCCACGCTTTGGGTGCCTCCCTGGCATTTGGTTACTTCTTACAGGGCTGTGAGCTGTGTCACACACAGAGTGTGAAATCTGCTGTGTGAAGTTGCTGAAGGAGCTTCTGAGTCTCCAGGAGAGCCTAAAAAGTTGCAAACAATTGCTCTGATGTGCTGGTTCTGGAGCTTGTCAGACCATTGCACATGAAAGAGACTCGCACAGTAAAAATCCCAAGTTTTATTCTTTGATGGTTGTGCTGTGCTGCTTTCAAACGTTTGATATTTCAAACAGAAGAAATGTCTTTTTTTACTTGGCTTCTAAAATGGCAAATCACTTCAGATCTGTTGGGAGAGACGAGTCTCAGCTCAGAAGTCTCACCTTATCTGCTTTAAGGTAGCAGCACCATGGCCTGTCTGCCAGGGCTGGGTAGGAGATGCTGCAGAATCTTCCTTTATTCTGCTTTTGTGGCTTGCTTTCCTCTGAATTGCTGGATTGTTTCACTTGGAGGAGGAATGTACAGCATTTTAACAGCACTTAAAGAATATAAGGAAATAGTTAATGAGGATGTAAAATGCAGCTGAAATGTAATAGCAATGAGCTTTGATCCACTCCAGCCTTGCAGGTTGTTGATTCTCCTCTTGTAAGCAGTCTTGAGCTGTTAATCAAACATTTCTTCTCCTTAGCACAAGCATTTCACTGAGGACATCCAGACCAGGCAGTACAGGTCCCTGGAGGTGCTGATAGGGTCAGGGTACAACACCCCTGCAGACATCTGGAGCACAGCCTGCATGGTGAGTCCTGCCAGCTGGCATCTCCTGCTCTGCCCCCTGAGCTGCTGAGGGATTGGCCAAAATCCCTTACAAGTGTTCAGCCACCTTCCAGACTTGTTGAATAATAGGTTTCCACATCACAGTTGTTTTGTAAATTTATCCTTTTTTCTCCACATGTGGCTTTCCTTTTGAAGGTTTTGTTGTCCAGCATCAGCAGATTTCAAATATGATTGTAGTTTGCCATCATGCTTTCTGGAAAAACAGGACAACCAGGCAATTCTGAACACAATGTCTTTTTATATTAAAAAAAAAGCCTTTCTGCTGCATCTAGCACTGTTTCACAGTGCTTTCAGTAGCATTTCTAATTTTAATTATCCTCTGCAGGTTTGGAATTGATGTTTAGTCTGAGTAATGCTGAGATGAGGAAGAAGCTGTTCCTTTAACAGCTGCCAAATGTAGAATATGACAATGAAAAAAATCAGTCAAGCCAGTTAATGCATGTGTCTTTTCAGTGTCCCCACTCTGTCCCTTCTACAAATCAAAGCTTGGGTTTTATAATTTAAGCTTGGAAAAATAGACTTTTTTGCTGTCTTGGAAAACAAGCTGGGGTTTTGATGAATGAGGTAAAAGAAAATGCAGAAGGGTGATGTTTTCTGTGCAGAGCATGTGGCCAGAATTACACAGTGTGCCTGATTCCATTGTTCGGCACCAGCAGCTCTTAAAGAAAATTGAGAATACAGAAGGTCAGGGGTGGTACAAGTTCAGTTGTGCTGAAGGTCAGTTCTGAGTACAGGTGAACACATGAGGGGTGAATGTGTTACAGAATTTAGGAGTGCTGAGTTGAAATGAGGGCAGATGTTTTTCTCATTTAAAATGTGTTTTCATCTCTGCAGACAGATGTCCAGAGATTAACTGTTTGAAAAACATGGGAAACCTGGGGAGAGGGAAAATCCCAACAAACCCCAAGCAAAACAAAACAAAATAACCAACCCCAGAAACTGTAGTTTGGACATGGTGTTATTTTTGCAAAACTCTGAAGAGGAAAGGCTGAGCATGTGAAATACCTTAACTTTGTGGTTAACTGGTGGCCCTGCACCCAAAATCCATCCCAGGTGTGCTTATGATGCTTTTAATGCAGTTTTAAAGCATTGCAAAGTCACTGCACAGCTCAGGCTGTGATGGAATATTTAGGATTATAGCTGTTTACTGTAGTTTTGCAGGTTATTCTTTCCCACTGCTTTGCTTCTGGCCCACAGAGATTTGCAGAGTCAACCTGCAGCACATCTTAGAGTGTTTTGAAGTGATTTAATGTGCTCATTTCTGTTTGTTTAGGCCTTTGAGTTGGCAACAGGGGACTATCTCTTTGAGCCTCACTCTGGGGAAGATTACTCACGAGATGAAGGTTTGTTTGGCTCAGTTTTTCCTTTTTAAAGTGGGACTTGAAATCCAATGGTTGCATTTTCAAAATGAGCCTTGCCTTACAAATCAGCAATGCAAAAGCTCCTTGCAAAAAGATTATTTACCCAAATCAGCAGCAGCTGTGCTCAAGTTTCTGCAGTAAAACACTGCAATGAACTCCATGCTCTTGTTCTGGTGTTTTGCATTCCTCTGGCTGCTGGATTCTCTATCTTGTGTCTCAAACTGATTGTGCCTCTAATTGCCCATATTTGTTTTCCCTTGCTCCTTGTCTTTGTTGTTTCTTAGTGTAACCTGATTTCATGTGGGTCTCCAAAGTTATTTTTAAGGGATAGTGTCTTTATATCCCAGAGCATGAAACTGGCATAGAGAGATTTTGTGTGGATGAATCTCATTGTCTTTTTTGGTTTTTTTTTATTTTTCACATGCAGATCACATTGCATTGATCATAGAACTTCTGGGGAAAATACCTCGCAAGCTCATTTTGGCAGGAAAATATTCCAAGGAGTTTTTCACCAAAAAAGGTAAAAGGAAACAAAGCAAATATCACTTTATCCCCTCATCTCTTGCCCAAATACACAGGAGTGGAAATGCCTGTTAGAAATAGATACCAGCAAAGATGGCATCTTTGAGTCTTTCCTTTGTTTTATGAAATGTTTTATCAGTAAAACTGCAGCTAAATGTAAGGCACCTTAAATAGTGCCTGGCCTCATGAGCCATGTTGCTCAGAGCACAGAACATTATCATCAAGTCCTGAGTACCCCAGAAATGTACTGAGTCAAAAAAATTAGGTTTTGACCTAGTTTAATAACTCTGTTTATAAAAACAAATCCTTTTTTATTAGCAGTGTGTTGCTTTCTCAAACAGTGCTCCATGCATTGCATGTACCCCAGAGTCAGTGGCACAGTTTATCTGTCATGTCAAGCACCATAATTGGTGATTTAATGAAATTAATATTTGCTGATAGGGGATGTGAAGTAGCAGGAGCTGAAAAAGAGCCCTTTGAGGAAGTACCTCTCTACAACAGGCTTCCAAAGCACATAGAAAAGGGGGTTTAATATAACTGACTTTCCCCTTCAGCATCCCTAGCAGTTTGTATCCCCTTAGAGCAGTCCCTGAGCTCACCCTGTCATGTTTAGCTGTTTAGCCAATTTTACTGAGCTGCTCTGTTCCTGCATCTTACACTTAAACCATTTGTCTTGGGTTTTCAGGTGATCTGAAGCACATCACCAAACTGAAGCCCTGGGGCCTTTTTGAAGTGCTGGTGGAAAAATACGAGTGGGCCCAAGATGAGGCAGCTGGATTCACAGACTTCTTACTCCCTATGCTGGAGCTGATCCCAGAGAAACGAGCTACAGCAGCAGAATGTCTCAGGCACCCCTGGCTTAACTCCTAGAAGCTTCCAAGCAATGCCACAACGTTAAACTCTGGTTTACAGCATAGCCTACACACCCAGCTGCCCTTTCCCAGATCCATTTTTCTCCTTGTTCACTTTCAGTGTGGAGTTCTTCCTTCAAGGCTTCCAAGATTTTAGATAAATCTAAACCTGTTCTGCTGAGTTTGTTTGTGTGACTTAATGGGGACTCTCCTCAGCCAGTGGGCATCATCTGTGTTTTTGCCTTGGTTGGGCTTCACCAAAGACTATTTGACTAGAATAAGATTGTTCCTCAGTCTCCTCACTGTAAAGCACCGTGTGTGACAGATGTGAGCTCACCCTGCCCGGGTATCTCCCTTAGCTAAATTCCAACTCTCCTTCCTTCCTTCCCATGAAGATCTCACTGACTCAGGAGTCAATTTTCCCACTGTTGATCAGTAGCTACTGGTGGGGTGAGAAACAACAGTTGGCATCAAGGTGCTGCCAGATCCTTGGCAGAGCAAAGACCTTGAAATCCTCCATCACTCTCTAGGTGTCTACTGTATTCTGTGTTCTTTGCTTTCCACTCAGAAACGTTTATTTAGTTCTAGCTGCTTTTGGAAGAGCTTTTTAAACCTAGGTTTTAGTATGTTTATTTCTCCCTCCAAAGTGCCCTGTCCATTTACTTTTTCTCCTCCCCCGTGCCCTTGATAGTCAGAATAGTTTCTGGATTTGGTGATGTTTTCTACTCCAACACCTGTGACTAAAAGGTGACAGCAAAATCAGCAGAAGCTGGAGCTGACTCAACGCACAACCCTCAGCAGACAGATGGGTGCACCCTCAGCCTGCAGAGAGAGCCTCATTGCAGGCACCTCTCAACTCTTAATTATAGTGAGCCATACATTTTGGGGGTCTTTTATCCCTTACTGGCACTTTTTTTGCCTTGCTTGAGGTGGTATTCATGAGAGATTGGCTTTCACTGATGCAGTCTGCTCTGACTTTTCATTTTTGACCATTCACTTTTTTTTTTTTCCCAAGGGAAGGGTTGCAGTGCCTGTATCACAGCCATGCTGCAGCCCTGCACTTTGAAAATCAACACTTGAAATTCCAGTGGAAAGATTTCTTTTAATTTGCTTCATGTGCAGGCCTTCAGAAATAACTTCCCAGGATGGGACTGCCTTTTATTTTCTGGGCCTTTAGCACAAGAAGAGAGCTAGCAGAAGTGGAAGAGAAGTGACTTTTCCACGTAGATACTGGATTTGAAGCTGTTTCTAGAGTTACCCTGAGTAAGAAATGTTCTATGGGGTTTCTATGTAAACTTCTCAGAGAGGGTTTGGATATAATGGGTTAAATGGATTAATTTTAATTAAAAGTTAAATGACTGTGGCATTTGATAGTTCTGTGATGGCTTCTTCTAGACCTGCCCATCCTGTTACAGATTCAGTGCATCCCACTCTTGTCTAAGCAAGATTTGGCAGCATTGAGACTTCAGAGTCACTTCCTCACTCTGGACCAAACAAAACAGGCTTTGGATTTGTGGTGGCCTGCAGAGGGTAGAGGTTGCTGGAGACCATGCAGATGCTATCCAAGACCATTTCCATTGCCAGAGCTGCCAGGACCACTGTTCTGTGTCACTTCTATGTGTGTGTGTGTGTGGGAGTTGTGGTTCATGAGGATCATTCACTCACAAACCAGGTCATTTAACCCACTTGAACAGAGTTTCTCCAGTTCAGAGCCTGATTTGGCTTATTTACGCAAATCATGCTGCATGTTCCTTTAGTGGTAGATCAGGTTCTCTATGCATACAATAAAAAAAAATTGTATTTTTTGTATGGTAACATACCAAAAAGTGTTTTAAACTGCTGAGTTAACCTTTTCCTTTGTTTTTTTTTTTTTTCCTTTTATCTGGCATATTCCAGTTGTGGGTCACTTCTGTGTCTGTTACAGGAGCACTGCAGGCAGTACTGGGTTCCAGCTGACTGTGAAGGTAACTTTGGCAGGGCAAACAATTCCTGAGGTCGTGAAAGCTCACCCAGCCCTGCCTGCTCGAGCCTGGCTGATGAAGGAACATTTCCCACAAGGGGTCTGCACTCTTTGACTGTTGAAAGCCCCTGGCCATCCTTCCTTCCCTTCCCTCTGCCAGCCCTGACTGGATGAGGGGTTTTTACCATGATAGCCAAGCCAGTGATTGGAAGCCCTGCAGAAGCAGCAGAAATCATGATTTCATGATTCAGTCTTGTACTCTCTGCTTGTTCACTTGGGGTCTGTTCATTTCCAAATTGCTGTGACATGCTCACACTAAAGGATTTGTACTTGTGTCAGTCAAAAACCTGAAGGAAAATACATTTTTATTCTTTCTACTTGGGTGCTTTGTCTTTTATTTTGTTTTCTCCTTTGTGAAAGCCCTGCAATAAACAGATTATTTAATAACTGAGCCCTGGTTTTCATACATTCCCCTTGTAATTCTGTTCCAAGTCACAGGCTCAGGGATGGAATTTGCTTCACTAATGAAAATTCAGCTTTGATTTCCAGAATGAGATCGATTTTGTTGGTGGTGTTGTGATCCATTTTAAAAAGGGGAGAACAGTAAAAAATAGAACTGCTGGAATTTTTCCATTCTAAAATACAGAGGGTTTCCTCTGCCCTCAGGAGAAAAGCACAAAACCCAAAACACTGATATTTTGGTGGTTTGGTGTTGTTTTTTTTCTTTAATTCATAAATAATTTCCTTGAAAGAAGGTGTAAAAACCCCCCCAAAAAGCAGCAAATTGCCATCCTTGCCCTCTTGTCCCTCTTGCTGATGGACTCAGAAAAACTCATGTCCATTTTGGGCTCTTTTCACCAAATAAGCTCCACAAGAGCTGTGAGCCAAGAGCAGCCCCATGGGTGAAGAAACAGCTGTAGAAAATCCACAGAATTTGGTAAGTTTAAGCTTCCTAGAAGAGTCACTTCAAAGAAAAGGGCTGATGGAAGAAGAGCTCTGGATGTCCCTGGGAACAGAAAGAGTAAGGCAGCTGTTGGGAAATGTAGTTTGACTTCAAATTTTGTGCTTCTTTTATTTTGCACTTGGCAAGGGTTTGTGCTTTCCCAGTTTTGGGAGGCAAAGCAAAGATAATTTCTTCTTTAGCCACAAATAAAACCAATGTGAGACTCCAGCACCAAAATCAGCTGTCAATGCTTTGGTAATCAGAATAAAACAGTGACATGGTGGATGCTGGGAATATTAAAAATCTGTGTGGGTTATCACTTACGTGGTGATCAGCTCTGTCAGTCATTTCCCTCTTCTGTAAAACAAAAAGAGAATTGCAGAGTTAGTGTGTAAAACTGAAAGGATGGGAGTGCTTTGCAGGTTTGTTTTCAAAAAGGAAGATGTTTAAAATGAGAACAAAGCCCCAGAGGCCTGGGAAATGTAATCTGGGTGGATTTGGGCTCCTGCCTTGTTCTCCATCAGTTTTCTGCCTGCTGCTGGCTCTCCCTCCCCGCAGAGCAGTGTGTGACTGTGGCAAGGATGGAGCCACCCACCACCCACCCAAGCAGCAGCAGTGACCTCAATGCCTGAGGGGTGAGCTTTCATATTTTCCATTGCTATTTAACTCTGAATTTCATATAAAGCATTAGCAGGTTCTCCTCACAGCTCAGTCACACAAAACAATCCTTTTCCAACCCCAGAACCAAGGACACTGCTGCAGCTTTGGGCCCAAAAAGTGCAAACAGCAGGGAATGGAGAAGGATGGGACTGCAGAACCTGGGGCTGGAACTGGACAATGAACCCCAGCATGGAAATGGACCAAAACTTATCAAAGTGTGAAAACTCGTGACTCTGAGTGCATCTTGGGTGGAGGCACAGCCAGGCTCTTGTACTGCCCAAGGTGCATCCTTTGAAGGGCTAGTTATATTTATTAAATTTCCTCTTATTAAAATATTATTTTAATAAACAATACTGATAATATAATAGAATTAAAGAATTATATTAAATAATAATTATATTAAATAATTACATCAAATAATAATTATATTAAATTATAATTATATTAAATTATAATTATATTAAATATTATAATTGATAATATAATTAAATATTATTTTAATAAATATTTATTTTAAATCCTACTTTATTCCTTTAACTCTGTATGATTATTATATTAAATAATAATTATATTAAGTAATTACATTAAATAATAATATTAAATAATAATTATATGAAATATTATAATTAATAATATAATTAAAATATTATTTTAATAAATATTTATTTAAAATCCTACTTTATTCCTTTAACTCTGTCTGGTCTCTGTTCTAGGCAGCCTCTGAAGTCACCGCCCCTGGGCTGAATCTCTGTTCTGAGCGATCCCAGCACACCCACCGTTATCCTCCACTTTGAAATCCGAGGGGAGGAGGTTGTCCTGCCGGTTGCCCAGCACGAAGGCCAGGAAGGAGAGGATGAGGGCGTCCAGGATGCCGATGATGCACAGGATGTACGCCCAGCGCACGGTGCACGCGCCCAGCGTGTATTTGTCCGTTTTGTCCCCGCACATTCTCCTCACCTCGGTGGAGTCCCAGCCGTCGGGGTAGATCAGGCAGCCGATCATCAGCCCTGTAGCTGCAGGGACAGGGGGACGCTGAGCTCCTCAGCTGATGATGGTGCCGAAGATTTTTACCTTTTTTTGTTTTACATAAATTTGTAGCTTTGTAGATAGCTGTATAGAGAATACTTGTAGCTGTAGCTTCAAGTATTTTTCTAATCTTTCTTCTCTGCCTTTAGCAATAGTAAGCTAACCTTATAAACACGTTCCTAACTTGTTTAGTCTTATTCCAAGAAGAGAGCTAACTTCAAGAACGTTCTCTTTTCCAGCCAGAATCTGGACCAGACACAACAAAAGTGGGGCAAAAGAAACCCCTGGACTGCTTATTACCTAACCAACTAACCTTTTGACTGGACAGTGGCTGATAAGTGCACTAACCTCCTAACCTTATAAAAATTGTAGAATTACTATTCCACATGTACTTTTCACCATGTTATTCACCTGAAAGCTTTCAACTACAGGTTTGCTTTTATACTCACCCCAATTGAAAGATGCATTCTATTTTCCAGGCACCAACACTGAAGTGGAGAGAGCAGCTGGAGGAGCAAACATCACACTGCAAACACATCAGGTGCTACACATTTGTCCCTTGAAGGCACTGGGGTTGCTCATCCCCATGGGCCGTGCTGCACAGGCAGGGAGGAGGAGGAGGAGCAGGATCTGCTGTGATGCCTTCCCATGAGCCAAGGACCAGCAGCACCAGCATCTCCTGTCCCTGCGTTGCCCAGGCAACATTTCTGCTCCCTCTGCACAGAGCCCTGCCCGTGGCGCTCCAAGGAAATATCTCCAAACAAAACTGCAATGGGTTCAGTCTGTGTGAGCGCAAACCCTGGCCTAGCACCTTGCAGCTGATTCCAGCCCAGGGTTTGCTAAGGTGGAGCTGCTGTCAGCAGCAGCTTTGTGGGCAGATTAATTCTGCTTGTTCAGCTGTGCTGGTTCCAGCAGCAGCTCCTGTGACTGCTCAGAGCTCACACAAAACCTTGGGAGCTGCTCCAGCCCGGTCACGGGTCCCCAGCACCTCAGCTCACCTTTGCCATGGCAGCTGTGCCAGCAGGGTGCTGAAGGGCAGCTCATGCCCCAGATCTCAGCACTGCCTTTTTCCCCCACTCAGAGAAATTTAATTTACTGGACAAGAACAATGACCAGACGTAGGGTGAGTTAATATGCAAGGTTTTGGGACATGATTAACAAAAGCCCTTCACATGCTCCATTCCTGTGTGGGAAGTAACTGCTGCAGATGTGGGGCAGTCCCTGACTCCTGTCACACTAGAAACAAGCCCATGATGGACAAGCAGGTGTTTGTCCCTGCCCCTCATGGACATCTGCAGCACCTTGTCCCACACCTGTGTCCCTTCTCTGCCACCAGGTGCTCAAAAACCAGAACCCCCTTCTGGGCCAGTGGCCTTGTCCTTGCCAATGTTTTCTTTTCCCTTGGCTTGGGGACAAGCCAGCTGCAAGGTGAGCAGGCAGCTTCCTTATCTGCAGAGAGGATTTCTCTTCATGGAAAAGCAGCTGGTTAACTGCATACAGAATAAATCTTCTCTGTAACTAACAGAGAAATGGGGAAAGTGGGAAAGAAATAATTTCTGTGAAATTGTCAGGAAAGGAAATTGATCCTCTCTTAGCCTGCCTACTTTGTAAAATAATTCCTGAAATGCAGCAGTACCTGTCCCTCTGGCAGAACTGCCTGTGACAACTTTCTCTTCCCCAGAAGAGAAAGACAACAGAATATTCAGAACAACAGAGTATTCAGAACCACAACAAAAAATGGAAAAACCCCAACTGCCACAGCAAAGCCTCTCTGCTGCTGCTCCCCAGGAGGCTGAGCTGCCCCAAGCTTCTTATCTAAATCTTCGCTTGAGCTCGATTCTTTATCAGGGCACTGAAGGAACCCCGTGCCCCCTCCCAAGGGTGTCAGCGGGGCTGTGGCCCCGGCTCACATCAATCATTCAGGAGCACCAAAGGCCTGGCTCGGGTTCCAGCTGAGCCAGGAGTTGGGTTACAGGTGTCTCAGGTGCCTCGGGGAGGGATGGGGAAGGCTTGAGAGCCGCGGGGATGAGCAGCAAAGGGAGAAAATGCCAGTGATGGTACCAAATCAGCCAGTCAGTCCCATCCCCGTGCTCCATCCTCCTCTGCATTATTCCCCGAGCTCAGGGAGTTACTACAATGGGCCAGCAAGCATCACCGCTGTGTGCCTGCTCCGTTCCTGCCGGATCCCAAACACCGGAGAGCGCTCTGTGCCCTTGGGGGGGATTTTTGGTGCTCTCGAACTGATCCTCTGAAGCCTCCCAGCGGCTGAGCAGGAGCAGCGGCGCTGGGAGAAGCGAGTTTTGGGGACCACAAGGTTTGGGGTCATAAGGTTTGGCAGCCACAAGGTTTGGGGCCACAAGGTTTGGAGCAACAAGGTTTGGAGCAACAAGGTTTAGAGCAACAAGGTTTAGAGCAACAAGGTTTGGGGCCACAAGGTTTGGAGCAACAAGGTTTGGCAGCATCACCAGGGGAAGCATCACCCGACAAGCGGCTGCGTCTCAGCTGCTCTGGAAGGAGTTTTTTACTAAAAACTCCCCACTGGTAACCAGTAAGGGGGAAGCACATGGCCTGGAGGTGACACTGGGGTCTCTTACCTGTCCAAACCCCCCAATCCCAGCAGAGTCGGGGGCAGAAAGGAAAAGGGGCGGCCCCGGGATCCCCCCGCTCCCCGCGCATCCCCCGGCCCCGCTCACCCGCCGCCAGCTGCATCCAGGCGCACACTTTGTACACGGTGGCCGCGTTGCAGAAGAAGAAGAGGCTGAAGCAGAGGATGGTGCCGATGATGAGGAAGGTGGAGACGCCTACGAAGAACATGGCAGTTTTGAAGGCACTGGAGGGGATGGTGCCGAAGTCCAGGGGGCTGCCCTTGCAGATGAGCTCACCGGTGAGCGCGTTGCCGATGCAGTAGGAGAAGAGGCCGAAGTAGCCGGCCTGCGGCGTGTCGATGCTGTCGCCGATCCAGTAGGGCTGGATGAAGGTCACCACCATCAGGATGGAGAAGCAGAGCGTGAAGACGGCCCAGAGCACCCCCATGGCCCGCGCATTCCGTACATAGTTGGTGTGGTAGATCCGCGCCGCCTCCTGCGCCGGCAGCAGCTTGGACATGGCGGGGCAGCGGCACCGGCACCGGGGCTCCCGCTCCGCTCCGGCCCCGCTCCGGCCCCGGGGCTCCCGGTCCCGCTCCGGTCCCGCTGCGGCCCCGCCCGGCGGCAGCGGGGGCGGCGGAGGCTCCGGCGGCGGCGGCGGCGGGACCGCCCCGGGGGGCGGCGGCGGCGAGACCTCCTCCCACCCCCGGAGAGCCGGGGGGGACCCGGGAGGAGCCGGAGCGACCCCGCAGCCGCAACCGGAGGGGGCGGGCGGCGCCTTTGGGGATGCTCCTGAACGGGGATGCGCCCTGCGCGCCGGGGATGCTCGCTCGGGATGCGCCCTTCGCCTCCTCCGGGTGCCCTGAGATGCACCTTGGAGTAACCCAAATATCCCCAATGTAACCCAAATAACCCCAGTCTGTCCTGGGGTGCAGCCTGAGCCCCTGGGCTGTGACCTGCAATGCCCTCAGGGGCGCCCTCTGTCCCATCTGTGCCCCTGGGCTGTGCCCTGCAATGCCCTCGGGGCTCCATTCTGTCCCCCCTGTGCCCCCAGTAATGCCCTGGGCTGTGCCCCTGAGCTCCCCTGTGCCCTGCAATGCCCTCAGGGGTGCCCTCTATGCCCCCAATAATGCCCTGGGCTGTGCCTTGCACACCCGGAATGTGCCTGGGCTGCCCCCCACACCCCTGGCTGTGTCCCAGGATGTGCCACAAGCCCTGGGATACATGTTGGGATGAGACCCCCAGTGTGTGCCCCACAATGTGCCAGGGAGTGATGCAGCAGCCCCTGGGCTCCCCTACCAGTGTAGGAGGACCCTGGTGAGGGCTGGAAGGGCAGGGGGTCACAGCCAAGGGGACACAGAAATCGGGACACAGAATTTGGGACACATCACGGGGCACGCAGCAGAGCCCGGTGAGATCCTGGGGTCATGGGGACAGGTGACACTGTGATGGTGACCCTGCAGCCAGTGCCAGCCTCAGCATCACCCCCGTGCCTGTCAAAGTCCAGGGCTGTGTGGCCATTAACCACATCCAAGAATAGCCAAGCCACTGTGGGCATGAGAATCTGTGTCATTCTCAGGGCTGTTTGCCCTTCATCAGCCCCACCCCCCCAAACACAGAAACACAGCAAATATTTGGCAGGGCAGGCTGAAGTGGTGGCCCTTGGGCTGGGGACAATGGTGGGCTCTGGATCCTCGCAGAAGGCTCTGCTTTCCTGCACTACATCAACTTTCTCCAGCAGGTTTCTTGGTGCCCGTGGTTCCATTTGAGAGATGGAGGATCTGGTGGCTGTCCCATGGAGCAGAACTCCTGCTGTAGCAACCAGCCCTGACTTTGCCCAGGAACCATCAGCAGCAGCCAGCAAGGAGAGCATCCCAGAGAGCCCCAGAGGAGGAAGAGGAAGCACAGAAGTGAAGCTGTCCATTAGGGCCCCCTAGGATGTATTTTCACTGGGAGCAGCAGGCAAGGAGATTCCACAGGACTCCTGAGGGTGCTGATTAGGTGAGGGTGTTAATTATTGGGGGTCCCACCCCCGGGAGCAGCATGGTTCTTGAGGGAAAAGGGAGGAAGGGGAAGGGAGGGAGAGAGGGAGAGCCCAGGGGGAAAAGGGCCAAGAGAGAACCTGGTCTGCCTCCCACAGCTTAACAGGGAGATTAAAAGTGGGTGTGGAATAAAACTGGGGTCAATGGGGTTACAGATACCCGATACTGCAGGGGAGGGTCACAGGTTTAGAATAAATCTTACATTTTGGGGGGGGGTGAGACAGAGCAAGCCACTGAACTAAAATGTAACTCCAGACACAAGTGCCGTTATTTTGTGTTCCCTTTGGCCAAAGGAGCTACTAAAGAGCAGGGTGTCATGGCCGGTGGGGACAGCACCTGGGGACAGCACCTGGCTGCCCTGGCATGGCTGGGCCCTTGCCCTGGGCACTGCAGCAGTGTCCCAATGCCATGGGCCGGGGTGTGATAGGAGCAGCCACATCAGCTGATGGCGATTGTGGCTGGCTATAAAGCACCTGCTGGCCCCGAGGCGCAGCCACAGCGAGCCCACCATGGCCAAGGTGCTGCCTGCCTGCCTGCTGCTGGCCCTGCTGCTCCTGCCCCCAGCCCTGCTGGCACCGCAGGAGCGAGGACTCATCTTCAACCTGGTAAGGGGACGCCAGCCCTGTGCCTGGCACGAGGGTCCCACTGCTGCAGGGGGCACGCACGCAGGGGTGGAGGTGTCTGTGAGGGAATTTGGAGCCTGGGAAATCAGCTCTATAAAGGGATAGGGAACACAAAAAGTGGAGCAGACAAACTCTCTGCCCTGCTTGAACCAGGCAGGACCCCCAGCCCGGATGGTTCACAGGGCCTGGGGAGGGGAAATGCTTTTCCTGTGGTGTGACCGTGCTCACAGGGGTCCGAGGATGAGGGAAGAGATGAGGATCTGACTCCATGTTTCAGAAGGCTTGATTTATTATTTTATGATATATATTACATTAAAACTATACTAAAAGAATAGAAGAAAGGATTTCCTCAGAAGGCTTGCTAAGAATAGAATAGGAAAGAATGATAACAAAGGCTTGTGGCTCAGCTCTCTGTCCGAGCCAGCTGACTGTGATTGGCCATTAATTACAAACAACCACATGAGACTAATCCCAGATGCACCTGTTGCATTCCACAGCAGCAGATAACCATTGTTTGCATTTTGTTCCTGAGGCCTCTCGGCTTCTCAGGAGGAAAAATCCTAAGGAAAGGATTTTCCATAAAAGATGTCTGTGACACTGTGGTGTCTCAGCCCTCCTGTGAGTCCAGGAAAAAAACCACTCTGAGTTGGGTGGTATTTTGGGGCAGAGTGGGAGGTTGGGGCATGGGAACAGTGCTGCTGAGCCTCAGCCAAAAGCAGAGCTGGTGTTCAACACCCCCCAAACCCCTGGGCTCACAGCTAGGGTGAGATTAAAGGGGAGCAAAGAGGGACCCGGTGCTGTTTGTGCTGCAGGACACGGGGGAGCTGTGCCTGCAGAGTGCCCAGTGCAAGAGCGGCTGCTGCCACCGAACCGACGGCCTCAGCCTGGCCCGCTGCGCCCCGAAGGCAGCTGAGACCCAGGAGTGCTCCCCAAAGGTAGGTGCCCCCTGCTCCCAGGGCTGGGCAGGCGTGGGGCACGTCCCCCCCACGCTGCACTGAGCCCTTGTTCCCTGCAGAGCCTCTATGGGGTCTACTACAAGTGTCCCTGTGAGAGCGGCTTGACCTGCGAGACCGACAGAACCATCGTGGGCTCCATCACCAACACCGACTTTGGGATCTGCACGGACCCCCATGAGTCCAGAAGGCGGTGAAGGAAGAGCCCCCCGTGCCCCTCTGTGCTGCCCCTGCCTTTCCCCCTCTCCTGGGTTTAGCTGTGGGAGAATTTGAATAAAGACCAGCTTCTGCCGAGCTGCACGGTGGAGTTTTCACTCAAACCTGGTGTGAAGTTCACCAAACCTGGCCCAGGACAGGGACAGCAGGGCCAGGCAGTCCCTGAAGAAGCCACCAGGACATGATGGCTTCACCTGCGTGTGTGTGCCATCATCCAAGCATGTGGGCTGGGCCAGCAGCAGGCCATGGGCTGAGCTCTGCCCCAGGTGAGTTTAAAAAGGGGGTGCCGGGAAGGGGGAGATGCAGCAGCCCCAGGGTCTGAGGCTGTGCTGGTCTCGGTTTATTTCCTGCTGTGGCACGTAGCAGGGTGAGGAAGAGGAGGCAGCTGTCTGGCAGAGCTGTGGAAGCAGCAGGAGATGGGGGGATCATCAGTGAGGGTGTTCTTGGCTCCTCCAGTGCAGACTTCACCCCATGTTTTTCTGTCCCTGGGGATCACAGGAACCAGGCACCCCCAGTGCCACTGCCCACTGCCCCGAGGGCTCTGCACCAGCTGGGGAGGCCACAAAGGCTGAGGGCACCCCCTGGCAGCCGAGGAGGTGCTGCAGGAAAATTCATTTTCAGGACAAGGCTGACTGGCAGTTTGAGGATCTGCACCTGCAGAAACACCAGGGACACCTCTGGGAGGGTGGCACAGCTTGGGGGAGCCCCCAGTGTTGAAGGGGAACATGGGGGGCAATATGGGCACCAGTCTGGCTCAGAGGGGCTGCAAGAGGAGAAAATTCTGAGCTGGGTTTTAGTTTTAAACTTGTGGCGGGCGGTTAAAACCTGGGGAGTCTTGTTCTCTTGGCAGGAGACCCCATCAGAGCAATGTCCTCAGTGGGGCAAGGGGCAGCTGGGGACAGGGATGGGGACAGCAAACCTTCTCCTGCAGCACCAGCCCGCCCAGGGGACACAGGACAGGGGTCTCTCCCTGGATCCCCCTCTCTGCGGGGTCCCCACAGCACGGGGAGCCCCCGGAGGGGCTGGCACAGGCACCGGGGAGCCCCTCCTGCCCCAAAGCCCGGCCGGGCTCTGTGCTCCGGGCTGGGGCAGGATGTGAGAGAGCGACGCTGGGACCGGCAGAGGGCAGCGGCACCGCGCCCACGGCCCGGGGACCCCGGCCCAAAGGGACCCCCAGCCCCGCACAGACCCCCGGGACAGGGCATCGCAGCCCTGGGGGTCCCTGGAATGCCCCCCAAGCTCTGCCACCCCCGAGTCCTGCACCGGGAGCAAGGGGGGGCAGTGATGTTTGGGGTGGGACAGGCAGCTCTAAACTCTGCGGGTTTTGTGGTATCCCTGTTTTTGCGGTGCCCCCGTTTTCGTGGTGTCCCCACAGAAGGATGATGGTGGCACCAGAGAGGTGGGGGTCGCATAAATCCCCCTCCATCCCTCCCTCCCTCCCTTCCTCCCCACGCCCCATCTCAGCCCTGTATTTACTGGTGAAGCCGCAGCTTTGTTTTGGCAGCTCTGGGCTGGTAAATATTGGCTTGAACCGAAAACCAGACGCTGCCTGACTCACGGCGTCTTAACAAACACAGGAAGGGGCCCCTGGTGCGTGTGGGGTGCTGCTGGCAGCCCTGGGGACAGGGGGACCCCGCAGGGTGGGCACAGACCCGGGGTGAGCAGAGAGCATCCTTGGGCAGGAGGGCTCTGCTGCAGCCCGCGGGGAGATGGGGAATGGAGGGGTGCCAGCACTGGGGTGCCCCTTCCTCCTCCCCTGCCCTGCACAGGGTGTAAATCAGCCGGGAGTATGAGGCTGAGGGGCAGCCCAAGATCCCCACCCCAGCAGCAGGATTGTCCCCCCTGTCCCAGCCCGTCCCCTCCGGGTCACCCCTAAATGTTCTAAAGGGGGTGCCCCGCTCCCCAGGGCGGCGTGTGGCACATGCCCGCCCCGGTGCCCCCTCACCCGCCCTGCCCCAGGGTACAGGATGTTCTCACCCAGCCCAGCTCGGCTCCCCAACCTCTCCCCCCTTTCCGCCAGCCCTCGGCCTTCACCTCTCCTCCTCTGCGCTGCTTTAACCCTTTTGTTCACCCCAGACATCGCCTTTTCCTTTCCTTCTTTCTCTCCTTCTGGATTTCTTTATAATTTCTGCCCAGATGCACTGAAAATTCCTTCTCTACCCGTTCCAGGGTGTCCCTGCATCCCCAAATCGCTGCAGCTGCAGTGGGGTGCCCACCCTGTGCCCAGCTTTGCAGGCACCCCCAGAAAAGTCCCCCCACTCCCAACCTTGCAGAAATCTCCAAGGAAAACCTGTGTGTGAGTATCTGTGTGTGTGTTTGTGAGTGTGTTTGTGTTTGTTTGCTCCTGCAGCCTCACCCCGGGGGCACAGGGGCTGCCAGCCCCAGCCCTGGCAGGGGGAAATGTGGATTTTTGGGGATTTGAACAGCCCCTGGCCCCCATGGTGGAAGGGACAGGCAGCAGCCCTGCAGCTCCAGCTCAGGACGGTGCTTTCAGCAGGGGGAGACCCCAGGCACAGCCTGGCTAATTCCATGTCCCCACGCGCACAGTCTGGGGACAGTTTGGTGCCCCAGTTTGCTGCAGCCTGGGGTGAGGATGGGTCTGATCCTGCAGCAGGGTCAGGGGCACTGCTGGGCTGGACTGGGGGGCACAGGGGGGATTTTGGGGCTGTTTGTGCCCGAGGGGCTGCCCAGAGCCATCTGGAGTGCGCAGAGGGGTTTGGGGGTGCACAGAGGCACCTGGGGCTCCCTGCCTGCTCCTGGCTCTGGGTTTGTTCCCCCCGTAAACCTTTACCCCCAGTGGGGCTCAGGACATGCTGGGGGGCAGCAGACCCTCTCAGGGTGTCCCTTGGGCACAGCAGGCTCCAGAGGGATGAAACACATCCCTGCAGGGTGTGGGACACCCCAGCCAGCACCAGGGGTTTGGGGAATCCCAAATCCTCAGGGAGATGCCCCAGTGAGCCACCACCACCCTCTGCTGGCCTGGGGCACCTCGAGCTGTACCTGCAGCAGCAAAACCTCCCTGGTTGTGGGGCACAGTGGGGTGCAGACCCCAGGGATGTGGGGGCCTGATCCTGTCACTCAGGGTTTTCCTAAATCTGGGCCAGGTTTTTGCTGTCCCAGGGAGATGGCTTTGGGATGATGCTGGCCACAAGCCATCCTTCAAGCTCTCTCTGGAAGAAAGGCAACCTTTCTAGCAAAAATTAAAAAAAAAAAACAAATTCATGGAAAGCTCTGGTTTGCCTCTTCTTGCCAAAACCAATTGTTGATGATTTCTCACAGCTGCTTTGCCTTTGCCTTTGCCTGTGCCAGAGGGAACAATGTCAGATGTGCTCCTGTTTTCCCACTGTGACTTTTTCCCCCTGGAGCTGGAAGAGGGGAAGGATCAGACTGAAGGACAGGGACCTGTCCTAGGCAAATATCAGCCCCAGGGGCTCCCGGACCTGGCATGAGGATCTCAGCCTTTCCTCCACCCTTGGGGCTGCAGCTGGGGTCTCTTGAGGGTGTCCCCCTGAGGGCTGAGCACTGCCCAGCTCATGGCAGCAGTGGAGGTTACAAATGGGACATGGAGATGCAGAAATGGCCCTGGGAGAACATCCAGGCACCCACCCACCTCCACCCCCCCCGATGGTGTCCACCAGGGCATGAGTGGAAAAAATCCTTATTCTGAATAACTGGTGCTGCTGGAAGCAGAGCAGTACAGGGAGGTGTAAGGAGGGGATGCTGGGCTGCACAGTCTGGGCAGAGCTCGAGGCTGGGTGCTCTGCAGCAGCCAGCTTGGGGGGAAGTTCTCCCTGCAGCTGGGCTCCCCCTCAGTGGGCGTTTTAGCACTAAATTCTCTGAAATGTTGGTGAGCTGGGCTGGGGGAGCAGAATGAAGGAGGGAGGATTTTGGGGAGGGGGATACCTCCGTGACATCGATGGGGATTCCCTCTTGGGAGGGGGTGCTAAAAGGGTGTTGGGGTGATGCTGGGGGGGATATTTCAGGGATGTTTGGGGGGATGCGGGGGGAATGAGGAGGGGATACTGGGGAGGGGGATATTGAAAGGAATGATTGGAGGGGAGGAACACTGGGGGAATATTGGGGGGGATATTAGGGGCAATATTGAAAGGGATGATGGGGGGGTCCTGGGAGATGGTGGGGGGAACACTGGAGGGATATTGGGGGGGGACATGGGGGGAGCAGGGGGGAAATATTAGGGGGGATATTGAAAGGAATAATGGGGGGGGGTCCTGCAAGATGGTGGGGGAAACACTGGGGGGATATTGGGGGTAGTGTTGGGGGGGACATGGGAGGATATTGAAAGGGATGATTGAGGGAGGGTCCTGGAGATGGTGGGGGGAACATCGGGGGATGCTGGGGGGCTATTGGGGGGGATGCTGGGGTGGGTGCCGGGGGCCACACCGCACCCCCCCGGGCAGGAGCCCCGAGCGGGCCGGGCCCAGCCGCCCCGCGGGCCCCGGGTGGCCCTGGCCGGGTGCCCCCCCGCCGGCCCGGCGCTGAGTCAGGCTGTTCCCGGCGCTCCCGGTACATCGCGTCCCCACGCCGGGCGCCTGGCACGGCGCCCGCCCGGTGCAGCTCCCGGCAGGGGCACGGCCCGCTCCGGCCTCCCGGGCTGCGGCTCCCGGCACGGAGGGGCCGAGACCGGCTCCGAACCCCCCGGGAGCCGCCGGAGGGGCTGCGGGGGGCGCTGGCCCCGGTCCCGCTCCGTGCCCCCGACCCGCGGCTCTCCGGGAGCCCCGCAAGCCTTGGGGCACCTGCGGGCGATCCCCGGCGGTTCCTGGCTCTCGGATCCGTCTGGCAGCAGCATCTCCACGGCAGGGCACATCCGAGGGTCCTGGGGGGACCGATCCCCCCTCAGCCCCGTGCCCAGCCCCGAGGCTGCAGCTCGAACCCGCCCGGGCAGCCCCAGGCACCCCCAGCCCTCCCCGGCCGAGGCTGGTACAGTTCGTTACGTCCAGACCGGAATGTACTTTGTGTTAGAAGTGGCCACGAGCCAGGAAGGCGAAGCCGGACTTTATTTATCCTCCCTGCTCCGGCCCCGCTGCTGCATCCTGCCCTTGCTGCTCGTGTGGGGCTGGATCTCCGGCAGGGCTGGGGGAGCCCTGAGCTCGGTCCGCCTCTCTGCTGCTCGTTGACAGCAGGGGAAGGCAGCGATTTTCCCCTTTTCCTCAGAAGGGACATAATCTGGGGAAATATTTGTGTCTTTTCGTCTGGTAAAAGCTGTGCTGGTGTCTGGGAGGAAGCGCCGTGAGGAAGATGGGAGCTCAGGGATGGAGCTGGGATCAGGGATGGATCTGGGATCGGGGATGGATCTAGGATCAAGGAAGGATATAGGATCAGGGAAGGACCTAGGGTCAGGGAAGCCTCTGGAAGGAGGTGCCCCTGTCTGCTGGCTTGGGGGTTTTTTGCAACAAGGGCCAGGATTTGGGCCACGATCTGGTAATTTATGGATTGGAAATGCACCTGGAAAGATCCAGCAGGGTCAGGCCTGTGACAGAGCAGGGACTTCTGTGGGAGTCCCCACATGTGGGGGGATGTGTTGGCCCCGCGGCTGTTAAAAAGTCGTATTGAGAGCCTTGAATCCAACCAGAGAGGGAGAGGCTCGGGAGGGATGAGGGGATGGGTCTGGCCGATCATTCCACAGCCAGCATCCCCCCTCTGGCCTTTCCTCAGGAGCATCTGAGGGGAATGAGGGCAATGTCCCATTTCTGTATTTGAGGGGAACGTCCCATTTCATACAGAAAGCGGCTCCTCAGCTGCTCTGCATCCCCGGGCTCCACAGTCCTCATGCCAAGGAGGTGCTCTTGCCCCGCTGCCCCTTGTCCCCATGTCCGTCCGTCCCTGCCGGGAGCTGCACCTACAGCCGGTGGCAAGGACACGGTGTTCTGCCGTTCTGCTGTTGTGCTGCTCCGCTGTTCTCTGCCGCCTGTTGTGCAAGCCCTGGCTGCACCTCCCGTAAACACAGAGCTTCCCACGACCGCAGCCCCGCTCCTGCCACGCTGCCCCCCCCGTGCCAGCCCAAACGGGGCTCCCGAGGGGTGCACGCACCATGGGGTGAGGGTGGGCAAAGCCACAGCACTTCCAGGCTCCCAAAAACGCTGCCTTGATCCCCAAAATGGGCGATGGTGGGCTGCGTTCTGGGGGGAGGGATGGGTTTGATCCCCGGGAGGGATCCCTGCCCCCAGGACCGTGGGTTTGTGCTGCCACACGCGAAAGGAAACTGAGAGAAAAGAGAAAAGCCACTTCCTCCACTCTCGAGAGATTCACTGATGTGGCTCCTCACGGCTCAGCCAAGGTGCAGGGACTTCTCTCCTCCCCACGCTCTCCAGGCAGATTAACGCTGGTTATTTTTAGCAGAAGACAAGGATGAATAAAAATATCCCCCTGCTTTATTTTAATGATTTTTTTCTCTCTCTCTCTGTTTCAGGAAGGCTGCTCTCACCTCACACGAGGTGCTGGGGAGCAGGTGCCTTGGCTTTGCTCCCTGCTCCCAGGCTTCCCCCAAGGCTCCCTGTCCTTCTGGGGCTGGGGCAGGACATGTGTGGCCAGCTGGAGGGCCAGGGGGAACAGGCAGTACCTCTGGCAGGCGTCACAAAGCCAAACAGGATTATTTATGGAACAGATTTCCTCCAGGTTGTGTTACAGGGCTGGGGGTGAGCGGGGCAGACCCCAGCACTGGGTGAGTGAGGGTTTAGGGCAGCTCCCCACCCAAGAAAGCAGAGTGACCGCAGGGGTCTGGCACTGGCAGAGCAGGGATTTGGAAGATGCCTTTTATTTTCTAAAAAAACAACCCTGATCTTTATTTCCATGCATTTTTGGGGGCGCTTTCTATGCAAACAAAAAAAAATTACCATTTTTGTAGTACAAGGACAAACCAGGCTGAGCCCCCTCGCTCATTGCTGCCATTGGTCCCATGGGGTTTTTCAGGGTTTTGGTGTTATCTCAGGGGCCTGATGGAATTATGCTGTGGGTTTTCCTGGTATTGCAAACCCACAATATTTTAATTTTGTTTTGTATATGAATATTTAAAGCCCTTGGAAATTTAAAGCCGGGAGGGAAATGTTTGAAACCAGATGCAAGATTCACCAGGGTTGAAAATTAAATGCCATGAAAACAACTTTTTGTTTTCCTTTCCTAAAGCAGGCTTTAATTTTCACTCTGTATTTCTAATGAGTGACACCAGTGTCTAAATTACAGCTGGGAAATCAAACTCAGCTATAGAGCAGACCTGTGAGAGAGCACCCACCAATGCAGCGCTGCCTCCAGCTTGGCCCTGAAGGTTTTATTGGATCAACCTGTGGGAATGAGGGTGCAGGTTGGGAGCTGTGGGCACTCATTACAACACAAACCTGGTAAAAAATGACCACTTTATAAAAACAGAGATGTCCCAATTTAAATCTGCCCCCAAATTTTGTTGTCTCTATTGGCTCAGGTGCTGCAGCAATGAGGCAGACATGAGATGTTTAATCACAAAAGCTCTGATTTCTAATCTCGGGGGGGATATTCTTGACAAAAATTTCAATTCTTTTATCCCGAACTGGAACATTTCTGCGTGTTCCAGCAGCGCTGTGTCCACCAAACCCACAGCTCTGTCCCCAGCCTTGAGGCAATATTTCACTATTGAGCGCGGTGTTTGCTGTAACCCCCGGAGGGGCTGCGAGGGACTGGGCTGCCCTTGGGGAGCCGGGGGCACCTCGGGGACACCTCGGGGTTTGGGGGGTCCTTGCGGGGGTCGCACGAAGCCGCGGGGTTGGGGACAGACAGTGAGGAGCCCTGCACGGCATGGGGCTGAGCCCCGGGGCATGGCACGGGTCAAACAGCCCGGGGCGCTTCCCGGGGCAGGGCTGTCCCTGTCCCCTGTCTCTGTCCTCTGTCTGTGTCCCCCGTCCCCTGTTCCTGTCCCTGTCCCATTTCCCTGTCCCCTGTCCCTGCCCCGGTCCCCCGTATCCTGTCCTCTGTACCCCGTTCCCTGTCCCTCGTTTTCTGTTCCCGTCTCTGTCTCCGTTCCCTGCCCCTGTCCCCATCCCTGTTCCCTATCCCCCGTCCCCTTTCCCTCTCCCTGTCCCCGTCCCCTTTCCCTCTCCCTGTCCCCGTCCCCTATTCCCTGTCCCCGTCCCCTCTCCTTGTCCCCGCTCCCTCCCGGCCCCGCCGGTGCCACCCGGGCGAGCGCGCGGGCACAGCGCTCTGATTTGCATATCCCCTCCTCCGCAGCCAATAGCAAGGTGCGAACCGGAGACGGGCAGGCGGTGCGGCCAATGGGACGCTGGCGGGGCGGGGCCGAGGCGCGGGGCGGGGCGGCCGGGCCGGGCGGGCGCGCGGGGCCACTCGGAGCCGGGCGGCGGCGGCGGCGGCGGCGACAGCGGCGGCCACAGGTGGGACCGCGGGCCGGAGAGCCCCGTGAGCGGCGCTGGGCCCCCGCCACACCCGTGCGGGGCTGCGGGACCGCTGGGGGTCAGGCGGTGCGGGAGCGTGCGGCGGTGCGGGGCTGGGACGTGCCGGGGACGTGCGGGGACACCGAGCGGGGAAGGGGCGCCGGGGAAGGGGATGGCGGCGCCCGCGGGGTGAGGGTGGCGGCGGGGTCTGCGCCCCGCGGAGCCGCCGTGGGGAGTTCCCGTGGGGATGCTCCGGTGCCGGTGCTGCCCGGGCGGGTTCCGCTTCTCCGGCCCCATCCGAGGCTCCCGGAGCGCTTCTCCTGACAGCGCCGGGCACAGAGAGCCCGCAGGGTGCGCGCATCACCGCACACAGCAGGTAGAAGCGGCTGCACAAGGTAAATGTAATTTTTTAAAAAAGTTTCTGCCATTTCCCCTCCTCTCCGGGCGTAAAAACTCTTGCGGAGGTTCTGTTTTTAAAAGGCACTTTGGAGTGAGCCTGCTCTTCCCAGGAAACTCTGTTTGACACAATGGGATGTAGAAGCTTGTGGGAGATGGGTCTGACATCGGGGTGTCCCCAGAATGCAGCTCCAAATCGGCACTGAATTTCTGCCCCCACCGGTGCAAATAATAAAAAAATAAAATATAATGGAAAGGCTCCAAAGCTGTCCCGAGTTTCTGCCCCCACCGGTGCAAATAATAATAAAAAAAATAAAATATAATGGAAAGGCTCCAAAGCTGCACTGAATTCCTGCAAATAATAAAAGTACCCTTAAAAACAAAAGTACCCTTAAAAAAGAAGCCAGGAGCTGATACTTTATGGCTTTAAATATAGAGTTTAAATAGTGTCTCACCCTAATGAGCTATTAAACTTCAGGTGGGTTTGAGGGCGTCACTGGGATATCAAAGCCAACCTGGGAATTGGCATTGAAAGTTTAAAAAAGTTGAAAGCATAAATTGCTGCTTCCTTTAAAACATAAGCAAGCTGCCTCCCTCCTGCCTCCTCCCCTGTCCTGTTGAAGGGCTGGGGAGAAGAAAATCATTAAATACGTCTGGCAGAGCCTGTATCTGGATTTTTTTAATTTTTTTTTTAATAAATGCAAATAACCTCATCTTCCCAAGGCTGTGTTTGCGCAGCACACGCTTCAGTCATGCTGGGGTCCTTTCCCAGCGCTGTTAGAGCATCTTCCTGCTGGGATGAACCAAAAAATAAGGACAATTCCTGAGCAAAAAGCAAACTGCATCCCTCAGGAACATCACTGCCGCGTGGTTACGCGTGTTTTAATTAATTACCTGCTTGCAGAAGGAGAAAGTTTGCTGGAAGGTTTGAGATGCTTGGCACCAAGACCTCCTCGGGCTGGCTGCAGCTCCCAGGCTGGCTCAGGGGGAAAATATTTTGTAAATGGCTTGAAAAATGCTTTGTCCTCAGATAGTTCTCATTTTGTACTATTTTATATCAATTTTATTTTACAGTCACTCTCAGTTACATGAATTCATATAAAGTTGTTGCAGCCCCTTGAGGGAGCTGTGAAACTCCTCCTGATCCTGTGCACATTACAGGGAGATAGATATTACTTAGCAAGGATTTTTTTTATTATTATTATTTTAGTGCTCTGTGCTTGTGGGTGTAAAGCAGTGGCCACGAGTGCTCTAACGTACAAGTTGTTCATGTAACTTGTTTTTCATGGAGCTGACAGGCTTTTTCCATAACTAGTAATTGTGATTAGTAAGGATTTCTGATTTTGCAAGCGAGCGCGTTGGAAAATGAGGAAAATAATCGTAAAGTGAGGAGTCAGGAGCTGTGAGGGACTGCAGTTAAATCTTCCTCTACCTGCAGTGCCCCATCTTTGTAAATAGCAGTATTCCTCTTAGATGGAAAAATAATTGTCCTTAGATGGAAAAATATTATTATTGCAAGTACTTTTTTATTTACATTAAATAAAATGAGCCTGACAAGGAGCATCATTCCTGGGAGGTGCCACCATCCCAAAAAGGAGCTCAGGTGTGATGCAGCCTCACTCCCCAGCCCAGGTGCTGCCCACCAGGTGTGTGTCAGAGCCGTCCTCACCCTCTGGTGGCAGGGGGTGCAGCATTGTCCCCAAATCTGTGCTGTCCCCTGCCCCTCACAGCCATGGCACTGCCACCCCAGTTTGTCCCCTTGTGATGCTTCTCCAAGAATTCCTCCCTTGGCCCCAGAGCAGGCTGGTTTCACTGGGAATTGCCCGAAATAATTTGGCATTTATGGTGCAGCTGGTGCTGGGTTATTTCTGGGTGCTGAGCTGGGGATTCCCCCCTGGGGATGCTCCTGGTGCTGCTCAGCCCTCGTTCGTGGGGATAAATCATCAAACCCAGCATTTGCCCCTGCCAGGGCTCACAAATTGCTTGGAGAAACCCCCAAATCTGAGCAGTGAGATGCTTCTACAAACAAACAAACAAACAAAATTAAATAAATCCAAGTTTAATTGCCCCATTTATCCCGGAGAAAAGGCTAAATTAAAACGGAATTGGCAAACAAGGAGTTTCTTGTTTATTTCTGTTTAGTGTTTATTTTAGTCCCCCCCCAAACTGTCACTTGAAATTCAGTTTGCTCAGCACTGCTGTAGCTGCTGCCAGTGGAGGGCTTGGGCTTCCCTTGCTGTGCTCTGTGGGGAGGGAAACTTCACATTTACCAGCCAGAGGTGCAATATTTAGCTCCCAAAAGCCTGGCTGGTCTGTTGTCCCTGCTTGTTTTGACACAACTGGAAGGACCTCGCTCGTTTTTGGTGGCAGAAAACCCAGGAAGAGGGTGCCAAGGAGTGGGTAGTGGGATGTCAAGTGCTTTCTCACATTTTACAGATGGTTTATATAACCTGCTTGGCTATATTATTATTTTTTTTCCCCTGTCCAGTTACATAATCCCAATTTATGAAAGCTTTGGGAGGTTGCATTCCCCACTGCTTCATGTCTATATGTTACTGCCTCTGAGCTTGTTAGGGTGCCAGACATCTCCCAGGAAGCTCAGGCTGGTGTGGAACAGCTCTTTACACCCTCATTATTCCCATATTTCCTGGATTATTTTGTTTTATCATCTGTTTTGTCATTTGTTTTTGCCATCACCAGAAGCTGTGCCAGCCCCTCAGGAGCAGGGTGGGTGCAGGCTGCTGCCTCTCCCCGCTGATGCAGAGCAGAGACTTTGGGCATTCCTGGTTTTTCCAGTGTTTTGAGGATCTGTTCTGTGATTTTTGTGGTGGAAGCAGCTGAAATCCTTGCTGGGGACAGGTAGGAAAGGAGCAGCAGAGCATCCCTGTGTAAAATCCTCAGCCTCATCCTGCCCCTGGCGCCTTAACCCCTGGGGACAGCAGCTACCCATCAATGTCTGTGGATTTTGTGGGATTTTCCCTGGTGTAAGCTTATCCTTCAAAATAAGGGAGGAGAAAAGAAAATGCTGCTTTTTTTGAATTCCCTTTGACATGAAAGTGGAGGGTGTTGTGCCTGTGGGTTCCCGCTCTGGAGGAGATGCACCACAGGCTGCTCACCAGAGACCTCAGAGCAGCTTTATCCCTCTGATTTTATTTTTTTATTTTGAAGTGACCTGGGAAAACCAAGCAAGCATTTCCTTGCTAGAAAACCAGCAGAAGACCCAGATAATTTTTAATGGGTTTATATTGTGAACTGGGGGGGATAAAACCACTTCTCTCTGAAAGTCTTTTGTGTGCTGCTGGCACGGGCCCGCTCACTTCACCCCAGGGGATGCAGAGACACTGAACCCATCCTGCTTTTGCCTGGGATATTTATTCTGGCAGGGTTACTGACCCATCCTGCTCACTTGCTCCTCTCTCTGCAGCTGAGGAACAGCCTCTTACCCCACATATGTTTAAAAAAAAATCAATTAGTTATGACTTGAACCTTAAATAAAACCATTTCAGAAGCTTAAAAATATCCGCCAGGCAGAATGGTGCAGCCAGAGTGATGGGAACATAAGTGAGCTGCACTCAGTAGTTTTCTATCCTCTTAATTGTTTTAAAACCTTCCCCTGATGGTGCCTTTGTGCTCATGGGCAGATACCTCACGGTCCTTGGGGGCTGCATCCCTCTCTGAGGTGTCCCCAAGGTGTGGTGCCAATGTTTGGTGCCAGGGTCTCCACATTGTTCACCCTGGATGCAGGAAAACAGGGATTGTGCTGTGGTGTCTGGTGAATCAGGGCTCACCCCGGGTGCCATGGGGGCAATCCCAGCAGCTCTGTTTGCATTTTGGATTTTTGTTGGAGCAGGAGCCGCCGTGCCTGGCCCGCCGGGGTGTTGGCCGCTTGCACAACGTGCAGGGTGGGAAGTAAATTGATCCGTGGGAGCTCTGGGTTGGTGAACAATGGGTTCAATTTTATGGCTTCCCTGTTTGTTTTGAAGGAGGTGGAGAAAGTGGCCAGGATTAAAAAAAAAAAAAAAAAAAAAATTAACTGTAATGTATGAGTGTGAGAAATGGCACTGAATGTCCAGGTGTGTCCTTCTGTGTTGGGATGCAGCTGAAGCTTATGTGGAGCTGCTTGTCCATCTTAGGAACGTCATGTTCTGTTAGAAATCCCAAATTTAACTCATGACCATCACCTTCCTTGGCCTCTGCTCAGCAGGCTGGCCTTGAGGTGTCTTAAAACACCCTCATCCAGGAAAAATCACTGCTCTGGTGTGTCCTCTCCTCTGCACAGGCACAGCTTGCTCAGCAAGAAGGGATTTTATTAGGAAAAAAGCAGTTTGTGATGGAAGGGGAAGCAATCCACTGTGGGACAGTGGAGAGAGAGACAGCAGCTGCACTAATTGGGTTATTCTTCATTATCAGTCTGTGCTGGGGGATGCCTGTGCAGCTTGAGGGGCTGGGATTTGGGGTGATGATCACCAGGATCCAGGGCCCCACATCTCCCTGCTGTTCTTTCAGATTTGTTTTTTTTAAAGCCTGACCTTTGCGTTTTCAAGAAACTCCCTCCTGTGTTGCAATCTGAGCTTTTAGGGCTGCTGTGGTGCTGTGGAAGTGAAAGTGCTTTGTGCTACGTGGGTCTTAAAAAACAAACCCTGGAGCAGCCAACTCTTCTTATTTTTTCATCCTGTTAATTTTCATCCCAGTGCAGCAGTTGGGCAGGATATAGCCTTGATTTATTTTTTGTAAAGCTGATGGTGAGATGCTGTTTTGTGGAAACAGGGAGTCAAAACAGGTTTTGGCCATAGTCTTCATCACCCATTTCTGACCATGATGGTCTCCAAACTGCTCTGTTCTCCCTTCTTCTTCTGAAATCCTGTTTTAGAATAAAAAAGCATATGTGGTTTTTTAATATTTTTTCCTTTTTGTCCCCTCCCTGTTCTCACCAGGTATTTCCCCGCTGTGTCTGTGCGCCTGGACTCTCCCTGCACCTCCAAACCTTCCCCAAGGGTTGCATGGTGGCAAGGTGAGACCCCTCAGAGCCCTGCCCAGCCCTGCTGCTGTTCCCCATCCCCTTCCCCTCCTGGGAGCCTCTGGGAGGGATCTGCAGCATGAAGTTTCCATTTGGAGCTGGCAGATTCCCGGTGCGCCGATTTCTAGGAATCGGGGCTGGGGATGGATGGTGAAACCCTATCATGTGTGATACCTGTCTGTCCTCAGCCCAGGGTCAGACATCTGCATCCCATTCTCCCCTCTGCACTTCCAGCTGTTCCTCAGTGTTGGGAGGCAGCAGCACCTGTGTCGAGAGGGAGTTGTTAAATTTAAAGGATCGTTTTTATTTATTTCTGTGCTTTTCTGACCCATCCGTGTTTATATCCCAGGGAAATGAGCAGTGTGGATGTTCAGAGGAGGGAGGATGGTTTGTCCTGGCTTCATTTACAGATTTACAACATTAATCTTGTGGGTAGTAGCAGCAACGGGAAAGCAGGACCTGCTTGGGGTGTCAGAATCTCCCAGGGGCTTTTGCACAGAGTAATTAATTAATTAATGCCCTCCCTTATCCAGAGTACACAAACAAGAAGATTCAGGCTCTGACACCACCAGCAAGCTGGCTGTGCTCGATGACATCCCTGCCTGCTCTCTATTTAAACCTCAGGGAGTAGCAGATATTTTTCCTTTTTTTTTGCCCTACAACTGTTTGTTTCAAATTAATTGTGATTTTGGCCCCTGGCCAGCCTCCTCCTGTCGCTCCAAATGGGAGATAAGTGGGAGCAGTGCACTCTTTGCTCTAACCTACTTGGAGCCGTTGTTGCTGCACGGGGGAGCCGGGAGCTCTTTCCTAACTTGGGCCACATCTCCAGGGCTGGCTCCTGGGGGCTCTTTCCTAACGAGGGCCACATCTCCACATCTCCAGAGCTGGCTCCTGTGGGCTCCTTCCCTCCCAGGGCTGCTGACGCAGAGCTCTCCCCTCCCGCCCGCCTTGGCCAGCTTCCCTGGATGACTCCTCTAATTGCTTACGTAGAAAAATAATGAGAAGGATGCGTAGGGTGTATTTTTAGATGTCTCTTGGTGGGATTTAGCAACTGGCAAGCCGGAGCCAGCGCCTCCCTGTCCGTCTCCTGCATCCCAGCCGTGGCTGCTTGGTGGAGCTGGGGAGGTTCTGTCCCCACAAGGGGGTGATGCTTGGGCAAGCTTTGCTGCCTTTTGGGCTCCTCCTGGTCCTGGTGGGTGGGTTATGGATGATGTGGCCCTGGTGCTGCAGGGGATCTGTGCTGGGAACTGGTGCCATGCCCGTGCTGGGATGGGCACCACCTCCTCCTCCTCCTCACTCCTCTCCAAGAGGAAGGCTGTGGTGGCTTGGAGAGCATCCCAGCACCCCAATCATTGAATCATGGGATGGTTTGCATTGGGAGGAAGCTTTAAAGGCCATCTAGTCCAGTCCCCCACCATGAGTAGGGGCACCTTCCACTAGACCAGGCTGCTCACCCAAATGTTCCTGGGAATGGGGCACCCATCACCCTTTTGGGTGACCACTGCTTCACCACCACATCATCAAACATTTCTCCCAAAGCAACCCATGGCATATTTTCCAGTAAACACCTGTGAGATAATGGGTCTCACCACATGTTGCTTTGCTTTTTAAATGCTTTTTTAAAAAAAGATGTCCCCATCTGAAACCCCAGCAGCGCAGAGCAAAGGGAGCAGAATCCCATAAAATACCACCCAAAGTCTGTGATAATTGAGCCTTGCAACAAGTAGTTCCCTTATTTTTCTCTTTGCTTCTTCCATTTCAGGGCTCTTTGTGTCTCAGTGGCTTCCTGTGCTGGGGGGGCCGGGCTCCAGTCCTTCCCTTTCCACCCGGGTGCGAGGAAAGCAATTCTTCTCGCAGCGCGACTTATCTCTCCTTGGAGCTGAAAACATCCTTTCTTTGCTCTTTTTGAGTCCCCCAAATGAATGGTTTCTCCTGCTGGTTAACATCAGCTTCCACCAGCTGAAGACTGTGGGAAAGTTTCACAATTACAGTGGCTTTAATAGATCTGGTTTATGTCTTAAAAATCCCATCGCTTTCTAATTCTCCGTCACATGTTTCCTTGATGATGTGTCGCCCAGCAGTGCAGCTACCAAAATAGCCCCATGGTCTGAAGGAAATCATCAGGAAATATGTTTCTGAAACTGTAGGCAATTCTTTTTTTCACCAGGAACCATTGGAAAAAGTCTGTGTTCAATGGAAAACGTGGCTTTTCTGGCACCTTGGCTGCTTATGTGGTGACATTTGGGAGCACAGTGCTCCAGCAGTTTGCCCAAAAATCCCCCATTTTGCTATGAATTTTCTCTTCATCCACCCAAATAGCTGGGATTCTTTTGGTGTTGGGCTTGCTTTAATTTTTGGGGAAAATCCTTTATTTGTGCGTTGTGTTTCCATGCAGGGTGACAAACCCTGCCAGGCTGACGGGGTTTGTGCTGTGTTCCCCCAGGTCCAAGGAGACCATGACCACTGATGAGGCCACCAAGAGTGAAGGGGAGGTGCAGGCAGCAGCTCTGGCTGAGCGTGGGGAGGACATCACCCCATCCAAGGACCGAGGGGTTCTGAAGGTGAGGGGGATCTGCATTGTCCTGCCCTCCTACCCTTTGGGGTGCAGGTCACCCCAGCCCTCAGGGTCACAGCTCCAGGGCTCTAGAGTCGAGTTCTTTCATTTCCAAGGCAAAGAGGATGAGCAAAGGAGAATGGAGTGGTGGTTGAGGCTGGTGGGCCCGGGCTGCTCCGTGAATTTCACTGCTATTGTGTTCCTAATCAGATTATTAGCTGTAAATCCACAAAGCATTTCTGTGTGTGACTCACAAACATTAGAAAGAGCACATTACTGAGGTCATCCAGTCTGCTCCACAGCCCCTTTTTCATATTCAGGGCCGTTTCTGGATAGTTCTGCTCCTCAGCACTTACACTTCTCCACTTGAATAGGACCTTTCCTCCAAGAATAGCATCCTCCCCTGCTCCATCCTCAGCTCGAGAACTGCTTGTTCCCGGCTGCAGCCTGCAGAAAAAAGTGTTGACAAGGAGTGAGTAGTGAGCTGACACACCCCTGTGAGTAAAATGTGTATGGACAGAGTGAGTGGAGCTGTGCTCACTGCAGGTTTGGAGCCATGGTGTTTATCCAGTCCCAGTGTGGACTGGTCTCTGCTCCCAGCCCAGTCCAGCTCCACTGCTGTTGGCTCCACTTTGAGATTTGTTTTCAGGAGTTGATGATGGGCAAATTTAGGGGTAAATTGAGTAGCTCCCTGCTGTTACTCAGGGCAGCACTGGGGTCTATATGTGTATATATATATTTTTTTATGTAAATGCCTGTGTGTGTATCTCCCTCCCTTTCCATATGCATCCACGGCCCCAGCTCACGGGTGGTTTCTCTCTCTCAGATCATTAAGAGACCTGGGAGTGAGGATGAGTGTCCCATGATTGGGGACAAGGTCTATGTGCACTACAAAGGGAAATTGGCCAACGGGAAGAAGTTCGACTCCAGCCGTGATCGGAACGAGCCCTTCATCTTCAGCCTGGGCAAGGGTGAGCTGCTCCAGGGGATGCTGGAGGGTGGGATCAGCCCGGGATCACCCCTGAACCTGCTGCAGGACAGCTGGACAGCATCAGCCCCGCCTTAGGTCACTGCTGAATGTGGGGTTGTTTTGTTTTGGGTTTGTTGCTGAGTTGCTGCTTGCTCCCTCCTGCCTGACACCTGCCTTCCTCCTAGGTCAGGTCATCAAGGCATGGGACATTGGGGTGGCCACCATGAAGAAGGGAGAGATCTGCTACCTGCTCTGCAAACCTGAGTACGCCTACGGCTCTGCTGGCAGTGCCCCCAAAATCCCCTCCAATGCCACCCTCTTCTTTGAGGCAAGTAATGCTGGTGAGCCTGCCAGCTCCCTCCCTTTCTGCCTTGCCAGCCAGCTCAGAAATAAAAAAAAAAATATTATTAATAATAATGATAAAAAAACAAACCCCAAACAACAAAAAAAAAAAAGAAAGCAACAAGCCAACTTGGATTCCTGAAACGTGTCCCTCTGCTCCAGGAACTGCTGCCAGGGCTTTCTCAGAAATGTGTGTCTGAGCTGGAAGGCTGGGACTGAAACTCCAGTTTAGCAGAATCCTGGTGCTGGGGCAGGGAGTGGGCATATTCCTGGTTTCAACATGCACAAGGGAAGGAGAAAGCAGCTGGGAAATGCCTGCAGGTGCTAGAAAACCATTAGTGCTGAGGGGTGGTAGGAAAGGTAAGGGTTTGGCACTGAGGACTCCCTGGGCAGGGCTCTTTGGGACATGGAAGGAGGAGAGAGTCTGTCCTAAATTAAGGTTTAGGCCTTCCAAGTGTGGACTAAGCTGAGGTTCAGAGCTGATCCCATCACAGGATGAAGGGGAAGCTCCTGCTCACTCTGG
Source organism: Ammospiza nelsoni (assembly GCF_027579445.1). Taxonomy (NCBI): domain Eukaryota; kingdom Metazoa; phylum Chordata; class Aves; order Passeriformes; family Passerellidae; genus Ammospiza; species Ammospiza nelsoni. Next base: position 1,537,835 of record NC_080655.1, read on the forward strand.
GGGATTTTCACAGCATCAGCTGTGTTGTACCCTTACAGGTTCAATAAACTTATTTTTGCTGTTACTTTGTGCTATGCTTCAGGTACTGGATGTGTCCCAGATTCTAATAAATCCTGTGTATTATGCTGTGGTTTTTGGATCTGGGTTTTTATGGGCAACTTCTGCTCGTCAGCTGAAAGGAGAATTAGCTGGCTTGCTTCTCCAGCCAGGGGATGAACTGCTGCTTTGTGGCTCTCTGTTGTTTTTCTCTTCTCCTTTCCCCTTCCCTGCTCTCTGCCCACTTTTCCCCTTTATTATTTTTTAGGTCGAGCTGCTTGACTTCAAGGGCGAGGACTTGTTTGAGGATGGAGGGATCATCCGGAGGATCAAGAGGAAGGGGGAAGGTTACTCCAACCCCAATGAAGGAGCTACAGTGGAGAGTGAGTGCTGGTCCCTGTGGGACAGGCAGGGCTCAGTCCTGAGCTGATCCCTGCCCTGAGCAGTGACACGGATGCAGTGACATCCATCCAGGGCCAGGTGGGCTGGAGAGCAGCTGGGGATGCTCCTCTGAGATCTTGCTCAGTGTTTTGGACACTCAGCAGTTTCTTTGGCCTCCTCGTTCCACTGTTGATGGTGTTTTTGGGGGTTCCCATCACATTTCTTACAGAATGGGGCTTTTGCCTTCCCTTACGGCCACAGGGCTGCTGATGGTGGGGGGAAGGAAATTATTACAAGGGGTTTGCTGAGGCTGGGGTGGTCTCAGCTGATGTGGGAGGATGAGGAGCTCACATCCCATTGGACTGTCCCTCTTCTGGTCCCATCTCTGGAGCAGACATTTCGTGGGGCTGGACAGGGGAGGGCAGACTGAGATTTAGGTTTTTTTCCTTTCTAAGAACTGCTCAGACACACACACAGGGCTTGCTTCATATGGGACACATTTACTTTCATTTCTTAATTCCAGAGCTCCTGTACACAAAGATCCTAAAGTCCCTTTATCAACTGAGAAATTGAATCTGAGCTGTGAGAGCTTACCAAGCTCGCAGCTTTAAGTGGATGGTTCTTCTAACCTGACTCTCTTTTAGGGAAAATGAGATTTGAACTGAAATTCCACTGTCTGAGCAGTGGTCACTGTTCTGGGGGTGGCACAGCAGTCCATGGTTTACCTCAGCTGTGTAGTTTGGGAGGTGCTGGAATAAAGCTGGGATAAATCACTCTTCCAGGAGCAAGCACCTCCGGGTTTTTATAGGCTTTAAGTTTTACAGACCCTAAATCCCAGCTCTGCTCCCTAAAACCTGTGCTGCAGTTGAAATCTGGCATTCCAGCTTTTGTTACATCCTTTCCCCCCACACCCCTCCTCCTTCTCCGTTTTTAATCTGAGTACAAATTGCTGTCAGCACATCAAGTTCGTGTGCCAGCCGCACTCAGTACACTCTGTTCTCAGCTCTTCAAAAACAAAATCGCTGCAGGCACTGAGAGAACAATAAGTCAGAGCTGCAACCGGAGTGATGTTCCTTCAGTGACTTTTTTTTCTCTGTAATCCAAGAGCGGCTGAACCAGCTGACCCACTCCTGGAAACCCGAGCTGAGATTTTCCCCTCTGTGCTCGCTGTGTTTTCTGTGCAATTAAAACAGGGCAGCGCTATCCTTGGAAGGAAGGATCACAACATCCCCTCGTGCATCCTGTTTTAAAGCGGATCCTCCCATCACCACCACATTCCACAGGGGATGTGGGACCTGGGGGAGCTGCAGTTCTGCTTTTGGGGTCAGGGATTATGGATCTGTGCTGGCCAGGAGCGAGCAGGGAAATACACAGGGCTGTGGGGTGGCTTACCTGTATTTTAGGCAGGATTTTCCACATTTCCTGTGTCTAAAGAACCAGCCAGCTTGGTTTTTGAGTAGTGCAAGAGCAGAGGTTGTCCCTGGTGGAGGTGGATTTGCTTTTTGTCCTTATGCCAAGCTGGGTGAGCTCACAGCAGCCTGACTGATGTGGTCACTGAGCACCAGTGATGGATGCAGGATGTGTCCCAGGGACTTCTGAGGGTCTCCCAGGGCAGGAGTTAGGCTCAGATTTCCTTCAGCCCAGGCTGCAGCTCTCCTGTGCAGAGCCCAGACCCTCATGGCTGTTTCTGGTGCCCAGCTTGTCCTGCCCCTCACCTGCCACCACAGCAGGATGCTCAGTGCCCTGCAGCATCTCAGGCTGCATTCTGTTCCCCTCAAACAAAGGTAATCTCATGTCTTTGCAGGCTGCAAAACCTTTAAGAACAGCTGTGAATTTCTTCCTCTTACAAAGCTTTTTTGTTGTTGTTGTTTGTTTTAGCTTTTTTTTCCCCCCCAACAATATGTGGGAGTTCCTTGTGAAATTGCTTTTCCTTGATGCCTGCACGTGTGTGTATGCCTTTTACCCTGCAAGCAGAATGCAAAGGTTGTAAAAGCGTCCCCAAAGCCTGGAACGTCTTCAGGTTTGCATAAATAAAAGAATAATCTTGCTGTGGAGAGGCAGGCAGGAGTGCCAGGTGCAGAATGTGCCAGGTACCCGGTGTCCGCTCTGCCTGCGCCTCTGCCAGCCGCTGGGGCTGGAACAGCACGGCTCCTGGTTGAAGATTAAAAATAAAAAAGTTTATCTTGTACTTTGAGTTCTCAGAGTCGGGAGAACGTGGCCTTGCTGTGGAGGCAGGAGTCAAGGCAGTATAGCACAGTATAGGGGATTTGTAATCACCGTGATAAACTCTGCGTGGCGCCGTGCCAGGAGCAATATCTAGTTCCAGTAAGGCTTGACTCGTGCACTTGAGTGCGAGGGGAACATATTAGTCACGATGTTTATCTGTTGTTTGGTCCCTGCTTAGACAAGATATGCCTGCCTTGCTTTTCAGCAACGTTCCCAAGGCCTCCCCATCCCTCTCCTCCAGCCCTGGGTCTTCCCTCCTGCAGGCTCTGCTGAGTTTTGGGAGAGATGCTTTATAAAATGCTTTCTAAGACACTTTGGAGCCCAGTTTTCTCCATGGTGATTCTGAGTGCCACCCTGCCCCTCTTTCCCCTCCGCAGTTCACCTGGAGGGATTCTGTGGTGGCCACAGGTTCGACTGCAAGGACGTGAAGTTCGTGGTGGGCGAAGGAGAGGACCACGACATCCCCATCGGCATTGACAAGGCCCTGGAGAAGATGCAGAGGGGAGAGCACTGCATCCTCTACCTCAGCCCACGGTGAGGAGCATCCCCACAGCGATTCTGAGTGGGTCTCAGCCTCCAGCCCTTGTGGGACATGGTGATCCTGAAAATAGAACTCTCAGGGAGAGCCTCAGAGGACACCAGCAGGGGTGACCAGTGGCATGTAAACAGGAATATTGAGATGATTTAAAAAAAAAAAAACAGGTGAAAGGGCTTTAGCCCAGCCCAGTGTCTGAGATGAAAATGTCTCTCTGGAAATGATCAGGGCTGGAGAGAAGCCTGTGTAAAAATATGGCTTTGATGCAGCCAGAAGGGACAATTCCCAATGTATGCACTGTACGTCCACAGGCTCATGGAGAGTAACATCACCTGTCCCCAAAATGCTAGAAAGCCGTGGGTGGCAGCCTGGGTGTGCATTTATGGGCGAGCTCTGCTGAAAATCAGATTTTCCCCTCTCTGAGTGCCTCCCCTGCCCTGCAGGTACGGCTTTGGCGAGGCCGGGAAGCCAAAATTCGGCATCCAGGGCAACGCAGAGCTGGTGTACGAGGTGACCCTGAAGAGCTTTGAGAAGGTGAGGGCAGAGGTGCTGCTGTCCCTGCCTGGGCTGCAGGAATGTCAGGGCCTGTGCAGCCTCCAGCCTTTGTCCCTGGCGTGGCTGCAGCCCAACCCCTGCTGGAGTGGACACGTCACCGAGGAGCTTCGTGTTCTCAATTTGTTCTTCTCTGTTGGTTTGTTTTATTCTTGTGGCTCAGCTCCAAGGCTGGGTCTCTTATTTGTTCCTAACCTTGTCCTTTTGTACTTTCTTTTTATTTTAATATTATTGTTTCTTCTTCCTTTTTTTTCCCCCTCTTCTTTTTCTTTTTTTTTTCTCCTCCTTTTTCTCCTTTTTTCCTTGCTTTTTCTCTTCTTTTCTCCTCTTTTTTCCTATTTTCTCATAATTTTTCCTTTTTTCTACTTTTTTCCATTTTCTCCTTTTTTCTTTTTATTTTCTTTCCCTTTTTTCTCCTTTTTTCCTCTCTTTTTTTTTTTTTTTTCCCCTGGACTGCACAGATAAACGCTGCTCCATCCAGCCAGCCCTTGGCTGTGCCCATGGGGATGGGATGCAGGAGAAGCCCATGGGATTTGCACATCCCTGGATGGGTCCCCTGCCTGTGCCATCCCTCTGGCCAAAGCAGGGGCAGGACCTGTGTGCAGGCTCTGTGGCACAGCCCTGCTGAGCCCTGGGTGTCACCACGCTGTCCCAGAGGGTGGCACGGTGCTGCTGGGGCAGGGGAGGCTGCTCTGCTCCCCTGGGAGTGCTCCAAGTGTTCCTTTGCAGGCCAAGGAGTCGTGGGAGATGGACACCAAGGAGAAGCTGGAGCAGGCGGCCGTGGTCAAGGAGAAGGGCACCATGTACTTCAAGGTTTGTGAACTCGGGGGTGGCAGAGGCAGAGCAGGGGAGCTGGGGCTGAGTTTGGCAGCCATCAGCGTCACAGAAGCCATGTGCCCCCAGATAGGGCTGGGGAGGGTGAGTCCTGCCCTCCCTCTGCCTTTTTCTCACTCCTTGATGCTCCCTGAGATATCTCATCCCTTGCCAGCACTGCCTTGGCTCTGTGTGCTCCCTGCAGAGCAGGACAGCAGATCAAACCCTGCTGAGGGGCTTTGCATTCCCCCTCCCAGCTGGGGCACCCCAGCTCCCCACTGTTCTGGCTCAGAATTTCCCAAACCTGCTGGTTCTGTAGGAGCTGGGATCCTCCTCCTTGCCTGTGTTTACTGAACACCCCACTTGTCACCTGCTCACAGGACACCCCAGGGGCAGCCTGAGCCTCATTTTTTTGCTCCTTTCAGGAAGGCAAGTACCTGCAGGCGGTGATTCAGTATGGGAAGATTGTGTCCTGGCTGGAGATGGAGTATGGCTTGTCTGAGAAGGAGTCCAAAGCCTCGGACTCCTTCCTGCTGGCTGCCTTCCTCAACCTGGCCATGTGCTACCTGAAGCTGCGCGAGTACGCCAAGGCTGTCGAGTGCTGTGACAAGGTAGGGGGGCCCTGCTGCCATCCCTGGGCACCAGAAACTGGTGCCTTTACGGGCTACCCAAACACAGAGGCCAGACAAAATTAAGGGGATAAAAAGCATTTGTATTTATTGAACGACCTTGATGTACATTTACGGACTGCGCCCCAAAAAATGGACAATGATGGGTCACGAGTTCTCACTTGGCCATTTTCATATCGGGGGTTAATCTTGCAATTACAGCTTCAGGTAATGACGTAATTTAACCCCAGTTTTCTCCCCCCAACTCACTTTTGTTTCCATATCTTGGGGCCTGAGGCAGTTGAGGTGTCCTTGATTCCAGGCCTGGAGGGGAATTGTTGTGTCTGACCAAAATGGGAGAACAGCAGCTAGCCCTGTACATGGAGTTTAGAATTACATATATGAAAAATATAAAAGCTGAAGTCCTAAGGCATCAGCATGAGCCTGGAGGATGAAGCCTCCTCTTCTCCTGCATGTTCTCATTGGGAGTTTGGTGGAGTTTTTAAAAATTTCTTTTTGTATAAGAAGGAGTATGCCCGCCACACTCAGGGGTATTTTAAGCAAGGAGAGATAATAAAACTTCACTAATGATCTCCCAGCTGCCAATGGGGATGAGGCAATTTTTGTCGAGCAAGATGCTCTGGAGATTTGAAGCCACCTTGTCCTAAATTTGACAGATTTATTGAGGCTTCAGCTGTGGGGGATCTCTTGGGAGGGCTCAGAGATGTTAACAGAGACCTGTGTGTGTTCCCAGGCTCTGGGGTTGGACCAGGACAATGAGAAAGGCTTGTACAGGAGGGGTGAAGCCAGGTTATTGATGAACGAGTTCGAGCTGGCCAAATGTGACTTTCAAAAAGTGCTGGAAGTGAACCCACAGAACAAAGCAGCGAAATCCCAAATCTCTGTGTGCCAGAAGAAAACCAAGGAGCACAACGAGAGGGACCGCAGGATCTATGCCAACATGTTCACAAAGTTTGCAGAGAGGGATGCAAAGGTGAGTGCTGATCGTTTCTGGCCATCCAGGGTTGCGCTGAGGGATGCTCCACAGATGAGAACAGATGGGTTAAACCAAATTAAATTAGGATGGAGGATGGAGGATTGGACAGATTAAATTTTAGGTCAGGATGGGATAGAGCCTGCTGCAGTGGGAAGAAGTGTTTTACTTCTTGGTCTCTCTTATGCGGAGGGTGCCATCAGGTGCTCAATCATCAATAAAAGCATTTGCAGTGTGAGCTCACAGGGGCTGATAAAGGGCTGGAACTGGTGTTTAACTTGGCTGCTCCCAGCCAGTGACTATTGGTGGTGGCCAGTAAAATGAAGTGTCATTCCATCTCTGGCAGGAGTATTTTGAGACATGATAGTGTGGATTTCCTGAAGCTGGTAAGGCAATACCTGCTCCTGTGCTTGGGTGGAGAGATCGCTGTCTCAGAACAGGCTCTCATCCAAAATTCCACTGAACAAAACCTGCTGTACTGTAATGAGAGAGGACACAGCTTTGCAAGCCATCTGCATGGGTCATTTTTAGTGTAACCTCTTCTGAAGCAGTGTCTGGAGGTGGAGGCTGTGGATTAAGTGACTGGTGCAGCCCCTGGGGAGCAGCGTGCTGGGACAAGCAGCTTGGGCAAGGATCAGGGCCAGCTGCTGGCACTGAGCTTGGCTTGTGTGGCCAGCTGTGATGGGCACAGTCACTGCTGGGGCTGGCATAAGGCTGCCCTGAGCCCGAGTGCTGCTCTCCTGCACCTTCTTGGTGGGCTGCACCCACAGCTTGGTCCCGTATCTCCACTCTGGCACTGCTGCCTTACCTCCTCATCCCTTTTTTCCCTGTCCGTCCGTCCATCCATCCATCCATCCATCCATCCATCCATCCATCCATCCATCCATCCATCCATCCGTCCATCCACACTCTGTGTCAGGCCCTGCTTTCAGTGAGGTGCTCCACATCATTCCCAGGGCTCCCACACCCTTTCCAAAAGCTTTAACCTCCACCAGCCACTGAGCCAAGGAAGCAGAACCCACCAGTGGGAGCTGCACTGCTCGATGGGCACAGGGGAGTTGTGGGGGGCAATTTTACCTCTCCCCATCCTGTCTGAGCCTCTTCCCAGCACCCCTGCCTCCTGCCTGCCCCTTCCCTCTCCCCTTTCCAGCTCAGTGTGTTTCATTTGCTGTTTGGCAGGAAGCAGCCAGCAAAACTGGAGCGGGAAAAGCAGAGGAGAAGGCGGCGTGCGGAAAAGGACGCAAAACTGCTGGTTCTGAAGGTGAAGAGGCTGAAGGACATGTATGATGGAGGAGGAGGGGATGGCATAGCCTCCTGCCCACACTGAGAAAGGTTGCTGCCAAACCTTGGGACTCGCCAGTGTCTCCTTGTAAAGCTTGTTACAGTTTGTGTGATCGTGGAAGCCAAAAGCGCCTCGCCAAGAAAAGCAACCCCGTCCCACCGCCCCGGGTGCTCTGGGGGCAGAGCAGGAGTGGCAGGACACCGTGGGACCACTGCACGTGGAACAAATACCCTTTGGGCAGCAGGGAAAAGAAAAGAAACCATGATGATGATGATAAATTAAAGCGCTTGGCTCCTGGGAGGTTTCCGCAGACAGCTTTCTCCATCTCCCTGGGCTTTGTGTGTCCACTCTCAGCACAGCATCCCCTGAGAGGAGCTAGGATGTGGGACGTGCTCCTTGTACCCTGCAGTGCTGCCTCTGGGTGTCCCAGCACAGCCCGGGGACAGGGATTGGCTCTGTCCCCTGCTGACTCCTTGCCTGTGGCCAAAGGTTGCAGGGCAGAGCCAGGATGAGAACCCAATGGCCTCTGTGCAGCCCCTTTAGGGGGTGCAGGGACATCTTTAGCCTTTAAAGCACTGTTTGGGGCGGGGGGAACACACAGATTTTACCTTCTGGAGGAGCTGGTTCCTGTTTCTTTAGAGAGCAAAAAAGCCTGTCCAGCTTTGCAGGTGCTCAACCCACAGCCTGCACCCCATGCCTTGGCTCCCAGCTTTAAATGGGAGTTTTATTGCTTTTATTGGGATCTGGATGTGGGGAAAATAAAAGAGCAGGTGGACATGTGGTTCAGAAAGGCAGAGCTGGTGCCATGGGTTTGTCACTGAGCAGCTTTGCCATGGTGAGGGGGTCCTGGGTGCACGATGTCCCTGCACCAGAGCTGCTGCTGCCTCCTCAGCCATCAGCCCTGTCCATCCTCAAGGGACACTGTCTCTACCCCATGAGAACAGCTTTCCAGTTGTTATTTTTCCTGTCTCTACAATAATACCCCTTTTGGAGCTTGAAAATAAACAACTGAAAGAAAAAGAAAAAATAAATATTACTCTTTCTCTGGATCCTGCTCAGCAAAGGGGGTGGCTGTGGGGAGGATGGGTGGGTGCTCCTTGTGGGGAGATGCCCCAGAAATTGAGGAATTATTGGTATCTCCAATAATGTCTCCAATAATGTCTCCAAGAGCTGCTGCTGCCCCTTTTTCTCACTGCCATTGTTCTCTGGAGAGCCAGCAATGCTTCTTTGGAAGTGCCTGGCTGAGGGATGCTCCTTGGGGGTCTCAGCTGTTTTTCCAGCCTGGGAGGTTTATCCTTATGCTTTTTTCTCCCATTCCAGTGTGTTATTTTGGGAGGGGTTTTCCTGAGGGTCAGCTGAGTGGGTGGAGGGGTCATTTGTGCCTCTTGAGTGGGGAGAGAACAGAAAGCTGAGCCAGGGGGGTATAAGCACTGCCCATCCCTCTTTTATACCCCTCTCCGCAATCTTGGCAGAATAAGCCAGATTTGGTTAAAATTCCTCTTCTCTAGTCCCACTGGGTCGCACCTGAAGCATCATTTCTCAAGCTTGTGTGTTTTCCCACCTGCAGCAGTGGCACAGCAGCCGCGTGGCTGCTCCAGCTGCTCATCCATTTAAGCAGAAGGAATTTCCTACCACCGTGGGATGCCCCTCCCTGGCGGCTGCTGTGAGACCCAGAACCTCTGCAAAACCTGGGCTTTTCATCTTTTAACCAGATTTTTGCTTTATTTTGGCTTGGTGCTTTTCTGTCCCTTGGAAGAGAAATTGAACTGGTGTGGATGATGAGGTTTGGAGATGAGAGGGAGACCAGGAGGGTTTTGTAAGGAGGGTTAAGCAGCTCCCGGTGCCGGTGGGTGTGCAGTGCTCAAATGCCATCTAGTGGCACCAAGCACGGGCTGGGGGTTTGGGGGGACCGTGGTGGGCTGGGCAGGGCCGAGGGGACACTGGGGACACTGGGGACACTGGGCTTGTCTGGCTTTGCAGCCCAACACCATCTCTGGGGGCCTCTGAGGAGGAATAGCAAGAGTTCAGTGGTGTAGTGGGGAGGTGAGGCATGAGCAGATTATGAAACACATCCAAAGAGACCTCGGGACGTGGGGCAGGGCTCAGGGCACAGCAGTGCTCAGCACAGGGATCCTTACACCACCCAGAGCAGGGATGCTGCCTTCCCCTAAATGGGGTCTCCACGCTCAGCTCGCACAAAACAGCCCAAATTCAGGAGGCATTTCTGGGTGAAAACCAAAGATACCCAGGGAGGATAACCCTAAGCACAGTCAGCCACTTCTGTGCCCACTGGCTGTGCTGTGCCAGGGAGCCCAACCAGCCGGGGGCACCCCTAAAGGCTCTGGGGTCTGGCTGAGCCCCTGCATTCCTGCAGATTCCTGTGATCACTCCCTGCCAGCTGCTCTCGCTGGCTGCCAGCCCCTGAGAAAATCCTATTAACCGAGTTTCAGGAGAAATAAAGTTAATCGCCTCCCCCGGCTGCTCTTCCTCCTTTCCCTTCTCCTCCTCCCGGCGCAGGGAGTGCGGGGGCGATGCGGGGAGGCTGCTCTGGCTCCTGCGGCTGCCACTGACCCCGTGGCCCTGGGCTGGTAGGGGCTGCAGGGCAGGACCGAGCCGGGCCGTGCTGGGCCGAGCCCTGCCGGGCTGAGCCGTGCCGGGCTGAGCCGTGCCGGGCTGAGCCGTGCCGGGCTGAGCCGTGCTGGGCCGAGCCGTGCCGGGCCGGGCTGAGCCGTGCCGGGCCGAGCCGTGCCGGGCCGAGCCGTGCTGGGCCGAGCCGGGCCGTGCCGGGCTGAGCCGTGCTGGGCTGAGCCGTGCTGGGCTGAGCCGTGCCGGGCCGAGCCGTGCCGGGCCGAGCCGTGCTGGGCCGAGCCGGGCCGTGCCGGGCTGAGCCGTGCTGGGCTGAGCCGTGCTGGGCTGAGCCGGGCCGTGCCGGGAGCGATGCCGCTGCAAACGGAGATCCTGCGGGAAGTCTGGGCTGCCGACAGGTCGGTGCCGGGGCAGGGTGGGTGATGTGGGGTGGGATCTGCTGGGTGGGATCTACAGAATCCGCTGGGTGGATGATGTAGGGTGGGATACGGGGATCTATGGGGTGGGATCTATGGGGTGGGATCTGCTGGGTGGGTGATGGGTGGGATCTGCTGGGTGTGATTTGCAGGGTAGGTGATGTAGGGTGGGATATGTGGAGTGGGATCTGCTGTGTGGGATCTGCAGGGTGGGATCCACAGAGTGGATCTGCAGGGTGGGATCTGTAGGGTGTGATTTGCAGGGTGGGTGATGCGGTTTGGGATCCACAGTGTGGGATCCGTGGGGTGGGATCCATGGGGTGGGATCCACATAGTGGATCTGCAGGGTGGGATCTGTGGGGTGGGATCTGCAGGGTGGGATCTGTAGGGTGTGATTTGCAGGGTGGGTGATGCGGTTTGGGATCCACAGTGTGGGATCCGTGGGGTGGGATCCATGGGGTGGGATCCACATAGTGGATCTGCAGGGTGGGATCTGTGGGGTGGGATCTGCAGGGTGGGATCTGCGGGATGGGATCTGTGGGGTACCATTGGCAGGGTGGGTGATGCGGTTTGGGATCCACAGAGTGGGATCCATGGGATGGGATCTGCTGGGTAGGTGATGTAGGGTGGGACCCACAGTGTGGGATCCATGTGGTGGGATTCCTGGGTATCTGTTTTTCACTCAGAAATGTCTCCTTGGTGAGTGAAGAGCAGGATTTGGGGTGAATCTGCAGTGTGAGATCTGTGGGGTGCGATTTGCAGGGTGGGATCTGCTGGGTGGGATCTGTGGAATGGGATCTGCTGGGTAGGATCTGTGGGGTATGATTTGAAGGGCGGGTGATGTGGTTTGGGATGCACAGTGTGGGATCTGTGGGGTGGATCTGCACTGTGGGATCTGTGGGGTGGGATTTGCTGGGTGGATAATATGGGGTGGGATCCACTGGGTGGGTGATGTACTGGGCACCCCCAGCACACTCCCCTCTCCTCCTTTCTTTTCTCCTGTTTTCAATTTCAATGTGCTTTAGTGAGCAGTTTTATCACTGTGTTGTTTCTTTGGGGGTTGGTGGGATGATGCTCGTTGATTTACTGAGAGGAAAAGTTTCTTAGATGGGGATCCCCAAATTTAGCTCCTTGCTGTCCCCCCCGACCAAGACAGAGCCTGTCCTGTGTTCCCAGTTAGGAAGGATGATGTCAGGCAAGCTCGATCCAGTTGAGACAGGGAAATGCTGCTGGAACCAAATGAAACACTGACCTTTCCCCCTTTACCAAAAATCGGGGCAATCCCGTGCCCCCAGGGCCTGTGGAAGCCCTGACCCTTTTGGTTTCTGTGCCCCACAGCCCCAGTGAGGAGCCAGGGAGCCCCCAGCAGCACAAGCACAAGCAGGTGAGAAAAAATCCTTCCCCTCCATCCCATGTGCCACCATCCCTGCTGTGGCTGTGCCCAAGGGCTGGGGACATCAGAGAACCCCAGAGTCCACCCCAAGGCCCATTTGGGGCTGTTCCATTGGGGCGCTGCAGCCTGTGAGGGCAGGAGATTTTTGGGAACCCTCTCCAGAGTGGGTGGGTCGAGACAATTCCACAGCCCTCCCTTCTTTGTGCATCCTTCTGAACCCCCCTCCATCACTCTGAGGCACCCCATGAGGAGGGCTCCTGGTTCTTAGATAACAGTTTAATTAAGCCCCTCCGTTAAGCTGTAAACTGTGACTCACTTTCCCCAGGCCATGACCCTGAAACCAGACCCCCCTTCCCTGCATTTCAGAGCAGCCCCCAGGTGCCCCCCAGCCTTGGGAGGGTCTCAGCAGCAATTTCAGCCCCCACCCGATTTAATTTTTAATCAGCAGCTCCTCCTTGAAGGGCTTTGTTAAGTAAGGGAGTGGTTGCCCACCCTGCAGCTTCTTAAGGGATTAGGGGGTGCAAAGGAGATTTTCTGTGTGAGCTCATGACACGGAAGAAAGCAGCCAGTTCCCAGCTCCACCATGGAGCCCCCAGCTCCCCCTCCCCAAATTCACAGCCCTGGGATATAACAGGGACCCATCAGGATCCCACTTTTTGCAAAACACCTTCACACATTGCCCTGGGAGAAGCAGGGCAGGACTGATTTCCCGCAAGGGGAAGATGCTCTGTTGGGCAGTGGAAGCCTCAGGGCACCTGGATTTGCTGAGATCACTTTCTGAGAGCCCTGAGCTGACACCCACTCCCCAAACACCTCCTGCCCAGAGCCAGGTGCTGACCCACATGCTCTGTATTTGGTAAATCTGGGTTATTTATAGCCCCAGCTCACCAGGATTAGGTGTGCTGTGCCTAATCCTCCTGCCTCCCTGCTCCTGCTGACCTCCTTGTGGTCCACATGAGCCTCTGGTGGGTGTGAGAGCTGATGGAGGTGAGAGCCCAGCCTGCCTGCCCCTCCCTATGCCCCTGGCCCAGCTCAGGTGCCCACTGAGGCCACCAGTGCCAGAGTGGCTGCAGCCAGGGTCCCCATGGGCACAGTGAGATTTGTCCCTCTGTGCTGGCACAGCAGCACCATCATCACCTCCCTCACCTCCAGGGCAGATGTCTGTCTGTCTGTCTGTCTGTCTGCTAACAGACCTTTCTGTTTTCCTCCCTCTGCGTTCCTGGGGGGCTGCCCATGGTAAGTCACACTTTGGAAGGTGTCAGTGTGTCTGTCCCTGCTCCCGTGCTGGGCCAGGGGAAAGCCTGGCTGTATTTCTGAAAGGAACCCAGTGCTGACTGAGCAGGGGTTCCCTGTAAAGGGAAAAGGAGTTTAAGGCTGGCACCACCCCTGCAGCACCGTCCATGAGGGCAGAAGCTGAAGAAGAAGAGGCAGGAGCCCGGGTTGGAGCCCGAGGCAAAACCACGACGGCCGAGGCTGAAGAAGCTGAATGAGGCTGCAGAGGAGGCTCCAGCCCCGGCACAGGGTGAGCACAGATCCCCCACAGAAATGGGGGAAATTGTGGGAAATGGGGTGCCCCACCCTGCACCTGAGGCGCTCTCCATCACGGGCATCCCTTGAAATGTGCAGGGGTGAAGAAGGTGAGGAAGAAGAAGGAGGAGAAGGGGGAGGAGGAGAGCGACAAGGACCCCTCCTCCAAGTTCCCCAAGGAGCCTCGGAAGAAGAAGGAAGGCCTGGCTGCCCGCTCCCAGGTGCCCAAGGGCTCCAAGAAGCCACAAGGTGCGGGGCCAACACCCAGCTCTGCAGGCACTCGGTCGTGTCCCTTCGTGTCCCTTTGTACCACGTCCCGATAGCGCTGTCGGTGCTCCCAGTGCCCGCTGGAGCTTCTTCCAGGGCTTCTGTGGGAGCTTCTGCGGGGGTTCTGCCCATCCCCGGCAGAGATTTTTGCCTAAAACCCATCTACGACCTGGAAGAAACGGGGATGCTGCGCTCATTGCCCTGATCGGGGAGTTGGTACCGAAGGGGACAGTGGGCAAAGGGGGTGACACACTCCCTGGGTGGGTGGCACTGACGTCCCCGAACACTTCCCGGGAGCGAAAAGCGGCTCGGATCGGCTCGGCTCGGCTGCGGCCGCGAGAGAGCGCTGTGGCTGCGGCTGCGGTGCCCGGAGCTGGACACGGCCCCGGCCCCGCCGGAGCCCGGGGGGACAGCAGGACCCCCAACACCATCACCGGGGGGGCAGCAGGAGGGTCACACCCCCAACAGCATCACCGGGGGGACAGCAGGAGGGTCAGACCCCCAACACCATCACCAGAGGGACAGCAGGAGGGTCAGACCCCCAACACCATCCCTGGGGACAGCAGGACCCCCAACACCATCACCGGGGGGACAGCAGGAGGGTCAGACCCCCAACATCACCCTGAGGGACAGCAGGAGGGCAGGACCCCGGCCACCAACCCTGGGGACAGCAGGAGGGTCTGGTCACCATCCCGGGGGGACAGCAGGAGGGCCGTCCAGTGTGTTGGCTGATGCCGCCGTCACCTCTGGGCAGAGCCGGCAGAGGATGAGGATGATGAGGAAGAGGAGGAAGAGGTGGAGAATAAAAACCCGCCCAAAAAGCTCAAGAAGAAGGTTCCCAAAGAGCCCCTCTCGGGCGGGGGGGAGAAGAAGCTGAAGCCCAAGGGTGAGTGCCCAGGGATAGGGATGGCTTGAGCCCAGCTCTGGGACCTGTCCTTGCTGGGAGCAGGGAGAGGCCTTCACTGTCCCGGGAGGCTCAGGGGGCTGCAGGGCCATCGCCCCCTCCCCAAGTGATCTCAGCCCTTTCTGCTGCTCCAATCCTGTCCCCGCCTTGTCCCCATCACTGCCTGTTCCCATCCCCCTGGCTGGCTGCTCATCAGCTCCTCTGTCCCAGCAGAAGACAAGAGTGACCCTGACAGCAAAGCCAAATCCACCAAAGGCGCCAAGAAGGAGCCAATGTCCGTGTTCCAGGTGAAGAAGGAGAAGAAAGGCAAGAAGAAAGGTATAGGATGAGCAGGAGGAGGTGGCATCACCCTGAGCCCACAGCCCCCAGTGTTGCGTGACCATGTCTCCTTATGTCCCCCATGTCCCTCACAGCTGCCACCAGCAGTGATGAGGAGGATGATTCCGACTCCAGCACCAAACCCATTAGGTCAGAGAAGAAGAAAAACCCAGCATCCCTCTTTCAGACTGGTGGGGACCCCCCAAAAGAGAAAAAATCCAAAAAGAAAGGTGAGAGCCTGGCACTGGAGGGTTCTGGTGGGGCTTGTGGGGGTGCAGGGAGCTTGGCCATGGAGAGGGGGTTACAATCATTGATGTTGGCATGGGTCTATGCTGAGCTTGATTTTGGGGCTCAGCAGAGTCAGGATCTTCTCCCTTCTGTGTCCCTATGTGTTCCTGCCAGCAGTTCCTCCCAAAGGAGATGAGAGTGAGGAGGAGACCCCAGAGACCCTGCAGAAAAACTCCAACAAGAAGGGGAAAGCAAAGAAATCAAAGAAGGTACAAAAGACCCCTGAGAGCCATGGGGAACCGCTCAGGGCAGGTCGGGAGGTTTGCAGCATCCTCCAGCGAAAGCCACCAGAGTGTCCCCAAAGCCACCAGAGTGTCCCCAGAGCCACCAGCTGCAGAGCCATGGGAGGATGGACAGCAAGGAGCAATGAGCTGGGGAGTTTGGGAGGGGGCTCTGGGCTCACCATCCCTCTCACCCTGCAGCAGAAGGAGGAGAGGCCCCCGTCCCCTGTGATCGAGGTGGAGAACCTGGAGGAGTTTGTGCTGCAGCCGGCGCCGCAGGGCGTCACCGTCAAGTGCCGGGTGACACGGGACAAGAAGGGCATGGACAGGGGGCTCTACCCCACCTACTACCTGCACCTGGACAATGACAAGAAGGTGATTTGGGGTGGGGGCATGGAGACCCCTGGGGCGCTGCAGCCGTCCCAGAGAGCACCCTCAGGGTTTGGGGGGATGCTCACCTGCGTCCCCATGTGCTGGTGGGTCCTGAATGGGGCTGCTCCCCTCTCCTGCAGTTCCTGTGCCTGGGAGGATGAGCTAACAGAGCTGGAGAGCCACTAAAGCTGGGCTGGGCTCAGCCCCTCCTGCCCTGCAATGCAGGCAGTATTTTGGGGATCATCTTCATGACTTGCTCAAGGTCATGGCAGTGACTTGTTGGGGGACAGCAGTGGCGATGGCAGTGACAATGTCCCGTTCCCACATGGTCCCACTGCTGTACCAGGTGTTCCTCCTTGCTGGGAGAAAGCGTAAGAAGAGCAAAACCTCCAACTACCTCATCTCCATCGACCCCACTGACCTGTCACGGGGTGGAGAGAACTTCATCGGGAAGCTGAGGTAGGAGCGGAGCTGGCACCCCAGTTTGGTGGCACCCCATTTCTGCAGCACCCTCTCCCCACTCCATGGCTTACAGGCTGTCCCAAGCTATCGCTGGTGCAGACAGGAGGTTCATTCAGCATTTCCCCCTGCTGTGTCTGACCTGAGGAGGGGTGGGGGGCTGAGAGGGGAAAACAAGCTCGGCCGGTTCCTCCCAGCAGACAGGTCATGGCTAGAAAAGGCACCTGGCAAGTCCCAGCCCGCCCTGCCAGCAGCCACACAGCAATGCTGGGGGTCCCCGTGGTGGCAGCACCCTATGACACCCTGATTTAGGGGATCCTTGAACCCAAGAAAATCACTGGAGAGTGGGATGGTTGGCATTGGTGGGGAGCAGCACTGGGGATTTTCAGCCAAACCAAAACCAAGGCTGTGCTTGGAAAGGGGGCAGAGGGGACTCGGTGGCCTCAGCCACAGCCATGTCCCACCCTTGGCTGCAGATCCAACCTGATGGGAACGAGGTTCACCGTGTTCGACAACGGCGCCAACCCCGACAGGGCCAACGCCGACTGGTCCAACGTGCGGCAGGAGCTCTCGGCCGTGGTCTACGTAAGAGCAGCCCCACAGGAGCCCCTTCCACCTCTCCCGGGCAGGGAGAGAGGGGTTCCCACCCCACACCCCTTCACTGGGGCTTGCAGATGTGTGGGATGGGCTGGAGCCACCCCTGAGCCCTTGGTCAGCCCCCATGACAGGCTGTAACCCACAGTGGTTCCTGGTTTTAGGGACAGGGTTTCTCTTGCAGGAAACCAACGTTTTAGGGTTCAAAGGCCCCAGGAAGATGACTGTCATCATCCCTGGCATGAATGCTGACTGTGAGAGGGTGCCCATCCGGCCCCGGAATGTAAGTCAGGGCTAGACTGGGAGAAACTCCATAGGAGCTGGGTTTGCTGGGCACCACCTTGGGTTTTACCCATCTTGGGGCATGGAGAGGCTTTCAGGTGTCCCTGGGAGGTGGGAGACATGGTGTCTGGGTTTTTTAGATCCCATTTCCAGCTGGGCACTGTTACAGAGGATGCCACAGGAGGCGGCGGGGCTCTGGAGGGGTCCCCCCAACTCTGCTCCCCTCCCCAGGATAACGACGGCCTCCTGATGCGATGGCAGAACAGGAACATGGACAACGTGATCGAGCTGCACAACAAAGCCCCAGTGTGGAACGACGAGACCCAGTCCTACGTCCTCAATTTCCACGGCCGGGTCACCCACGCCTCCGTCAAAAATTTCCAGATCGTGCACAGCAGTGACCGTAAGCTGGGACAGGGGATGGGGTGGAGGAGCACTGCCTCATGAGCTGGCCTCAGCACCCACTGTTTTTGCTGAAATTCAGTTTTTTCATGCTCTGGAGTCCTGCCTGCCTTTGCAGGAGCGGGGATGAAGCCAGACAGGGCTCCCTGCAGGAGCTGCCCTTGGGCGCTGGCAGGGGCAGCGTGTGGGGCTCTGCCAGGCAGATTTAGGGCAGGGACAGATCCTGTGGGGTGCTGAGCCCGCACTACCCACCCAGCCCAGAGCATTGCCCCCAGCACACACTGCTGGGGTGCCCTGTGCCTCAGGGACAGTCCCTGAGCTGAGGGGTGGCAGCAGCTCTGCCTGGATGCGGCTGCTCGTCACCTGTCCGGCACAGTCAGAAGCCCTTGGCCTCCGGGGTGTTGGGTTACGGGACAGAAAAAGCCTCTTGAGGGCCCCTGGTTATTTTTACAGATTTCCTGTCACCCGCCCTCCAGCAGCAGCCATCCCATGGGCAGGGGGGGTGGAGTGAGTGGGGTCCCTGTCCCTTGGGGGGCTGTGGCACCCAGGGAGGGGGGTGCTGGAGGGACCAGGGGGTGCCATGGGAAAGTGATGCTTTTTGGTGATCTGTGCTGCCGCACAGCACGGGAGCCACGGGCTGAGTGTGGGTGGGGGTGTGTGGGCAGCTTCTTTTGGCCTCTGCAGCGTGGGCAGGTGGGTGCACAGGTGACAGCCCGGTGGCTCTCCCCTCTCTCCCACAGCTGACTACATCGTGATGCAGTTTGGGCGTGTGGCGGATGACGCCTTCACCATGGACTACAACTACCCCCTGTGCGCCGTGCAGGCCTTCGCCATCGCCCTCTCCAGCTTCGACGGGAAGCTGGCCTGCGAGTAGCACCTGCACTGGGAACACTGGGACCACGGGGCTGCTGGGACCTCCAGGACCACTGGGACCACTGGGGCTTCCAGGATCACTGGGACTGCAAGGGCCACCAGGGCCACTGGGACTACCAGGACCACTAGGGCTGCTGGGACCACAGGGTCACTGGGGCCACTGAGGCTGCTGCCAGTACCCCGAGGATGCTCCTGCATCCCTGCCCTGCTCTGCTCCCTGCATTTTCACCTTCCTGCAGTCCTGGCTTTTCCTGGGGTGGTTCGAGGCACCTGGTGCCCGCTGGGTGCTTGGGATGCTCACCCAGCTGCAGCCACGCTGCCTCTCCAGGCCAATTCGGGCCAGATCGCTGGGCTGGGGTGATGGCAGAGCCAGGCTGGAGGTGAATTCATATTCAGCAGATGAGGCTGACTGCAACTCCTGTCTCATCCCTTTGTTGGACTCAGATCCTGGAAACTCATCTGCCCTCTCCCCCGCTTTTTTGTTTTTGGGTTTTTTGTTTGTCTGTTTTTGTTTGGTTTTTTGGGTTGTTTGTTTGTTTCTAAAGGTTTCTGCTCAGTCTCCCAGTGAGAAGGGGTAGGTGGTCTCCTCACTTTGTGTTTCCTCATCCCTGCCCACATGCAGGTGGGCTCTGCCTAAGCTCCCAGTTAAAGCCCCCATGCCAGCTCATTGCCCACCAGCCACCTCTTTTGCCCCATTTTGCCCTGATGTGAGTGGATGGCTGGTGCCCATGGCGTGTTTGAACCCACTGGATCTCGCCTCACTGCCCAGAAATTGCTTTTCAGGGATTTGGGGCCCTGAGGAGCAGCCTGGCACCGGCAGCGCGCGGGCACGTGCCGAGGGGTGACAGTGCCAGCAGAGGAGGGCTGGCAGGCACGTGAGGCAGAGCTTGCATTGCTGGCAGGTGGCCCAGCTGGGCCAGAGCTGCCAGGAGGGACCTGGAAGAGAAAACTCAGGGTGCACCAGGAAGCAGTGAGTGACTCACGAGGCGTGGCGCGGTGCTGAGTCACGCTCAGCACCCAGACGGGCCCTGCTGAGCTCCCCGTGCCCTCAAACCCTCCCTGCCCCTTTGCTCTGCGGTGCCCCTCACGTGCCCCAGGTGTCCCCACAGCTGGTGCTCTCTGTTCATGAGAGGTGGTGGGCGGAAGGTGCCACCCCCTGTCTCACATTGATGGGGAGATGCTGAACAAAAGCAGCTCACGGGGAGCAGGGCAGCTCATGCCCCCAGTTCCACCAGTTACAGGGTGAGGATTTGGCTGCACAAACAAATCTGATTAATTCAGTGGTGAGAAAAACAGGGACGTGCCAAGGAGCCCTGAGATGCCATCCTCAGCTCTCTGGGGCTGTGTCTCACCTGCTCAGCTCACACCCTGACTCCAGAACCGTGTGGGATTCCCTTCCCAGGACACAAAGGGGTTGTCCCCCCCATTCTGGGGGTGATATGAGCCCCCCAAATCAATGCAGCTGAGAGGCAGAAAGGCTGAGGAGCAGATGGATGGGATGGAAGTGGTTGTGCAAGAGGGATGCTCATCCTCTCTGGGCAGTGTCGCAACATCCCCGTGGGCTGAGCCTGGAGCTGAGGACAGATGGCCGTGACAGGGGCACCATGAGCTGCTGGACCACTGGTGAACATCTGCCCCAGTGGCTTTGCACATGGGAGTGGAGCTCTTCCCCAGCTGTATGAATCTGGCCTTCATGATTCTCGTGGTGGGGCAGGCAGAGGTGGACAGCTTGGGGACAAGCCAGCCCGCGTGGGACATCATCCATCACCCACACATTGAGCTCAGGGAACATCTTGTGAGCTAAAGGGAGAACCAGCCACAGCAGTTCGGGGCCAGCATCCCTGACGAGGTATGGCCAGCAAATGTGGGGAAAGCAGGAGCTTTCTGCCCAAATCCAGCCACAGGCCCAACATCTGTTTGAAATCGGGACGAGCTCAGCTCACGGTTGAGGCAATGCTTGTCCCCATTTCCTCCAGTGCACGGAGAAAAGAAGCAGCCGGGTGAGAGAGAGGGCTTTGGGCTCCCCACATTCTGTCTGCTGTTATCCCAGCTGCTCCCCAGGTTGATTCTCCCTCCCCTCACCCAAAAACTTTCCATTTTCCATTTGCCCACTGTTCCTTGCAGGTTTCCCTGGCCTGTCACCCGTGGCAGAGCAGAATCCCTGTCCCGGGTGTTCCTTGCAGTGTCACCCAAAGCCAGAGCAGACGCTGCATCAGCCGCCCACCCCAAATCCCTTTTACAAACCCTCTAATGCAAACCAACTGTGGCAGAAGAAACAAACGAAAACAATTTAATGGGGCGATGGATGTTCGGGCCCTTTGTTTGCGCTGGCTGTTAACACCAGAGGAGATGAGGGATGGAAGCAGTTGAAATGTGGATCTGCTCTGGCCGGCGGAAAGTGTGACGGATGCGCCGGCAGGCCAATGGCTGAGGGTGCCGGGGTGTGCGTGGGTGTGAAAGGAATGCTCGCTGCAAGAAAAGATAAAAAAAAAAAAAAAGAAGAAGAAGAAGAAAGAGCCTTATCAATGGTGTTTGAGTCCAAAGTGTGTGTGTTCCTAGGAGAAAGGGTTTCCTCAATCCCCAGGGATGATGTTTTCCCTGCAGTGTGAGACTTTGAGGGTTCTGAGGTTGTTTTAGGGGTGCTGGCTCTGGGCTGGTGCTGTAGGCGTGGATTTAACCCCACAAAGTGTTTGTGCAGGGGCACAAGCGTGGCCAGTGGCCAGAGGCGACTGTCGTCAGCTCCTCAAGGGAACCTCCTGGGAAGAGTTTTATTTTTGCAGAGGTGCTTATAAGGCAAAGGGGAGGAAGAAAATAAGGCCCCACCTCGTTTGCTGAGCCCATCCCAGCCAGGACCAGTGTCCCTGCAGCGCTGGTGGCTCTCCCTGTGGTTCATCCCCATCCTGTCCTGAGGAGTGCAAAGTTGCTGCTCCAGAGCTGAGCAGCAAGGTGGACATGGGGGCTCTTCAACCACTGGCTTCTCCATCTTTTGCAGAGGGGATTTGGGGGGCTCCATGCATCCAGTTCTGAGCCCTGCTCTCTTTGAGGGGCTGACAGATATTTCTGTGGGTTCCAGGAGGCAAATGCCCCACTGGGCAGGCAGCCTGAGGAGGGAAGGGCTGGTACATCCTGGGGAATGTGGGAGGGGAGACCAGCACTGGGAAACTCCTTGTCCAGCAATGGAAGGGCTGGAGATGTTTGCTTCCCAGCGAGCTGCTCTGGCCCCAGCCCTGGGGATCTCTCTCCAGCTTTGAAGTGGCAAAACTTTAATTAATTAAAGAAGTGATTGCCATGAGGTGCTGTCTCTTCCCTCCCCCTCCCCTTCTATTTATTTGGTAACATTTTTTAGGGGGAAAGGCAGACTGGTGAGCTCAGCTGTGGCTTTGCAGGATGGGCTTCTCGATGCAGCAATGGGAAAGCCAATATTTTTCAACTGCTTTTTAAAAGGAGTAATTTTTTAATTAGTGAATCCATTCTGGAGAAGTGTTGGAGTTTTACAATGTTGTAGCTGTTCTTGGTGTGTTGCCTAGACTTGGATGTTCTGGCCATAAGAAAATATTATTTATGGCGTTGCAGCTTGCAGCTCTTTTATATTATAATTTGAGAAAGGAAGTTTCTGTTCCCACCAGTGGACAGAAAAATAGCAGAAACAACGACTGTGGACTTCTGAAGGAGGAAAATAAATAAAAATTAAGAGGCAGAATGGAAACAAACCACTGAGCCAGCCTTGAATCTTTGCACTTCTGAACAAGCTCATCCCAGCATCGCCATCAGTTGTGCTGGATGCTGCAGGCAGACCCCTGCCCAAATGGCAAGGCCAGAGCAGCAGGGACCCCCTCAGCACTCCCCTGCTCAGGGTTACATGTGTTCCTAAACATTTGTGGATCAGGATTTTATTCATGGGCTAATGCACACTTGTTTGCTCATGCCTTACTCAGCCTAAACTCCTATTGAACTCAATTAAGGCTGTCATCTCCAGGAGCACTCAATGTCATTTTTGCCCAAGTAAGGGATGAGTAACGAGGCTCTGAGCAGCCCTTGGAGAATAGCAGCCATTTTGTTGCAGTTTTTGGTCCAGATTTCTTACAAGTTAGCAGCAGGCCAAGGGTGGAAGAATGCGATATGGCTTTATGAATCACACACAATTGCTGAATGCGCTGGATGCCTCGGAGCCCGTCGCTTCACGGGCTGAAGCATTGGCTGTCTTGTCCCAAAAAGCTTGAATACGACCGAGCTCATGGTGAAAATTAGAAAAATATGTTTCTGGAAGGAACGGGATGCAAAGAACATCCCTTGTCCCAGCAGGGTGCTGGGAGGATTCCTCACCCTGATTTATCTCTGGGGGTTTTGTGTACTGTGGCACAGCCCTGTCGAGGCCCAGGGGGACTGGGGCTTTTGCCCCTTTTGGGGCTGCAGCTCCTGATGGTCAGGCTGGGTCGTGGCCAGGGATTTGTATGTGATCAGCTTGCTGTGGCTTAGCACATTACACCCATCAGCTCGCTCAGAGGAAGTGACCACGGCGTGGATCCTGGCTGAATTCCCTTGAGAAATCCCAACAGCGTGGGCTGAATTCCCACCCTGGGCACCATGGGGTGCGTGAAACAGGGAATCTGCAGATTGGTGGGATGCAGGGGACTGAGAGTATGTATGTGTGTGTGTGTGTGTGTGTGTGAGGATGAGGAGAGGGATGGGGGTGTTTGGTGTGAGATGAAGACGTCAGGATGGGAAGGAAGAGGAGGATGAAGGTGTGTGGCAGGGCATTACAGTGTGCAGAGGACAATGAAAACGTGTGGAAGGGGATGGAGGTGAGCACAGGGACGCCGGTGAGTGAAAGGGGATGGGAATGAAGAGTGGGCACAGAGGGTGATGAAGATGTGCAGAAGGGGATGAAGGTGTGCACGGGTGACCCTGGCTGGCTGCGGACGGGACAGGACATGGCAGGACAGCAGCACCTTCATGCCCTGGCCCAAGGCCGCATCCCGGGAATGCCGGAGGGCGAAGGAGGAAGAGGAGGAAGGTGAGGAAGGCTCATAGAGGGCGCTCCCATTACCCGGGCCGAGCCGAACTCCAGATCTACCCCTTCCCAAAAAATAAACCTCCCTGTGTAAGGGAAGTCCCGCTGCCCCGACGGGGAGGTCGGGAGGGTCGGCGGGAGGAA
Organism: Ammospiza nelsoni; assembly: GCF_027579445.1. NCBI lineage: Eukaryota > Metazoa > Chordata > Aves > Passeriformes > Passerellidae > Ammospiza > Ammospiza nelsoni. The sequence continues at coordinate 1,561,319 of NC_080655.1, forward strand.
GGGCCGGGAAGAGGAGGAGTAGGAGGTGGAGAAGGAGGTTAGGGGAGGAGGAGGAGGAGGCCCGGCCCGGCCCCGCCGCCTCCTGATTGACTCCCAACTTTCCGCTCCTCCCTCGCATAAACTTTCCCGTCGCTGCGCCTGGCTCGGTGCGCGGACCCGGAGCCCGCCGCGCTCCCCGCATTCCTGCCGCCCGCCCCGGCCCGGCCCGGCCCCGGCCCCGGCCCCGCTCCGGCCCCGCTCCCGGCACCGCGGCCGGCCCAGCCCCTCCGGAGCACGGAGCAGGTAAGCGCCCGCCGGGAAGAGATTCCCAACCCCCCTTCCTCCGCCTCCTCCTCCTCCAGCCCCTCCTTCCTCCCGGCCCGCAGCCCCGGCGGATGGCGGGGGGCGCCGGGGTCGCTGCAGCCCTGCTCGCCCCCCGGCCGGAGCTCGGTGCGTTCCCTCGGTGCCTGCCCCCCGATGGGCTGTGTGTGTGTGTGTGTTTGGGCGGGGGGCTCAGTCGGGCTGTTTGCGCTCCCCCCGTCGGTCCCCGGGCTCCCGCCCCGTCGGGGCTGCGCTGCCCCCGCTCGGTCCCCGCCGGGTCCCCCCGGGGTGACAAAGGGGCCTTGTGCCCGCAC